>NW_027466052.1:5962500-6210000 GCF_046127955.1 Nelusetta ayraudi | reverse complement strand
CAGCTTTCAAACTCCTTTGGTCTGTCGCTTGGGGATTTCCAGGTCTGTGGCGGATAATTTGACCCTGTGTCTTCAGAAACAGACAGAAACAATAATTACAGGCCCGCAGCGGCAGACGAGCTCTTGTTTCTTCTCTTATTGCGCGGCGTTGCAGGCTAATACAAACCATATTCATCTGGTGCTCTCACAAGGCTTTATTGTGCTGTCCTTGAGGTGGGGAAAAAAAAAAAAAGATGCACGATCCGCCAGGTCCCTTAGAAACCACTTTGCTGTCGTGACAAATAGTTTCTGTGCGTGAGAAAATGTGCTGCAGCCGAGAGGGAGAAGCAAAGCGTGGCGGAGGCTGGCTCGACCTTTAAAATCTGCAGATTTGTTAGAAAGAGTCTGTGAAACACAGCCCTCCATTTCTCTGCATCCTGGGAGTGAAGGTACTCCAGAGTGCAGCTCCGTCTACCTCTGCACTGCTCCACCATTGTGCCACGATCAGAAAGGCAGACGGCTTTATGTTACGTCTCCACCGCAGCGCCCCCCCCCCGCTGAGTTCCTCCTGAGAGCCTCATTCCAGACTGCACAGGCTCTGAATAATTAAATTTCATGGTTTAGCTAGAGAGTCAAGCACAGGACAAATATGAATCATTGATCAAGACCGGACAGACGTGCACAGTCGGCGTGTGCGTGTGCAGCCATAGAGTGTGGAGGTGGACGGAGGGTTTGATGCATAAAGCGCCAAGACACCGTGGTAATCATCTAATCAGACAGCACTATACAGTATATGTGTGTGTGTGTGTGTGTGTGTGTGTGTGTGTGTACATATACATATTTTTTAAATAATATATGTATATACATATATTACATACTTACATGTTTGTGTATATATGTATATGTATCTCTATCTATCAATCTATGTATATTTATGCATGTATGTATATATATGTGTGTATGTATGTATGCATATATGTATATATATATATATATATATATATATATATATATATGTATATATATATATGTATGTATATATATATATATATATACATATATATATATATACATACATTCATAAATGAATGAAACTAAAAACATGCGCACTGTACCAATATAATTATTGGAATAATAATAATAATATACTATAATAATAATATCATTTATTGGAACAAACAGTCGCACTGGTATTCTTGGACACTTGCGCGGCAACATTTTAATCGAGGCTCGGTTTAATTGAACTATTTTAGCTGAACACTGCCATCTGCTGGCTGCGCCGTTGCCAACACTGCAATACAGTGACAGTTGCACTGGCCTGAGGCGCGGAGATGAGACGAAGCGCCACACGCACCACGCGCCTTTGGGAAGAGTCTCCCTCCCTGTGTTTGTCTTTATCGCCGTTCACTGCCACAGCTGATCAAGGGAGCGTGTGCGTGTGCGTGCAGATAATGGCAGTTGGCACGCCCACTCGTGGGCACACGGATGAACAGACGAGCTCCGTCAGCTCCGCCCGGGCGTGAAGGTCACTGCGGAGCAGGTGTTGACAGCGAGGACATTTGTTGGTAAACAGTTCCTTCTCTGCAAAAGGTCTCTCTCTCTCTCTCTCTCTCTCTCTCTCTCTCTCTCATTCTCTCTCTCTCTCTCTCTCTCTCTCTCTCTCTCTCACCACACACACACACACACACACACACACACACACACACACACACACACACACACTGGAGTCTGTCAAGATGGACGTATAGTTAAAATGTCAACCATCCAAATGGTGCGGCTGCCTTCTCAGTCTCGACTTGACAAACACAACTACTTCTCAAGGACGGCGAGAGTGAATCTAATAATCTCCTTCCAAAGCTCCTCTTACTGACACAGTCGTTGTCTAATATATAAATAAAGCTTGTCCAAGTGTCAGGTTAAAACGTTTTCCTCAAATCCTCCCATCATCCCGAGCGGCATCGGTTGCTAAACCACCGCTGAGATTGAAAACACTCCTCCGGGCCAAACACCCCCCCGCCGAAAGTCTCACCCAGCCGCAGAACCTCCGGGAGTCCCTCTGTTGTTCGAGTGAGCGCTTCAGCAGCGGCCTGAATCACCTGCACGATGACATCAAACGCCTCCGGTGTGTGTGACGGCTCTGTTTCCAAGCAGCTCCTGTCAGAGCCTGGAATGCAGGTCAGGCCTCGGGGTCACAGCCCCGACATTCCAGCTGCTAATAGCGACGACGGGCCGTCTGTGACCTCACTGGCCTCGCACGGAGACGCTCGCCTTTTAATGGAACGTCATTTGTCAGCCGCAAGACTGCGCCTGTCAACACAAAATAACATTGAAAACAAACCACTTCTTACAAGAGTAGGTATTAGGAAGTTTTTAACAAATATTAGGGGAGGGCTAAACTGGGGATCTCTAACGGAAGTGCTCCAAACCTGCAGGGGGCGCTCTTAGCGTAACAGCTCAGTGGAGAGACACACGGGTAGAATGAGGACGGCGGAGGTACGGCTTAGCGCGCTAATGTGACTTTTATTTGAGTATATTTTACGGCAGTTTCTGCTAGAAACTTTCTGGTCACCTGTCCTTGGTCTACCTGTGTGCCCCTCCATCAAACTGTTCTGCCAAGAGCGCCCCCTGCAGGTTTGGAGCACTTCCTTTAAAGTGACTACTTTATGCAGCGTTTTTTTTACTCGTTTGCATGTGTTTTCTTGGTTTGCATCCGTTGTGTTTTGCATCGCTTCTCTGCGTGCAGCGCATTTGATGATTAAGTTTATGTTTTTATGTCTTGCAGCGCGTTTGTTAGTTGATTATGATCGTGGTGAAAACACAGGACAAATATTTTAGGCAAGGAAAAATGTTTTGTAATTAACTATGTAACTACATTAACAATACAAAACAATTTTAACGGTATAAAAATACTTAAATCCTTCCACTTTTACTGCACGAAAAGGTCTCTTGTGCAAAATAAAGAGTCATTGCTGGACGTCTCGATGAGCAACTGCAACGATAGCATCGATCTCATCACGCATGAAGTATCGACCGATACCAGCACTGGCCTTGGTATTGCTACTATCGATATCTAGATCGATACACCCAGCCCTATTGCGTATGCATCGTCTGGAGCGTGGAGTCGGCGCAGGTGTTCCAAGGTTCAGAGGCTTGGAGGTGGGAACCACTTCACCTCGTCTATCTTCTCTAACTTTTCACATTTTCCTTCTCGTCCCTCTGTCTCAGCAGCAGCAGCAGCAGCAGCGGTCCTAGCTCTCTCTCTCTCTCTCTCTCTCTCTCTCTCTGGTTGGACAGCTTGTTCAAGTCCAATGCTATTAGTTCTAGGTCAGCGCCTGGGCTTTTTCTACACCCCGGTAACACCTTTTCACCAGGCAGGGATTCCAGCCGCCATTAATCAGAGCGGTGACAGCCCATGGATGTCAGTAAATATGTTTCCCTCGCTGCTGCTCTTTCTCTCTGCTACTTGTTCCCTCCGCACTCCACACACTCTGAGTGATTGTTCTCAGCTCGCCAGTCTTTAGGACTCATGTGTGTGTGTGTGTGTGTGTGTGTGTGTGTGGGTCGCACGCTCCCGGCTGAATAACACAAAGATGCTGACAATTAAGGTTCATAGTTTTAGGGGCGTGGCCTGATTTAGTTTCAGCAAGGAATCACATCTTGAAAAAAAAAACTTTCTTAAATCTTTTTCGGGTTTTGCTCATGTTTTGGTTGGGTTGGGGAAACTTATAGAAAGTGTTAAGGACAGGCAGAACTCTGAGAGTGATAGGGCAACAATTGCCACATTCAAGCGGGACGATGAGAATTGTTCCTGTCGGTTTAGCCGGGCCGCTTCAGCCTCTATTGGTGCAACTCAGATCAAGTGTCAGTATTAAAGACGGGAAAATATTTTATTTCACATAGAAAATTCCCTGATGCATTTATTTGTTGTCTACTTAACTAGGAAGTACCACCTATTGTTGATCAAACTGCCACCGTTGACGTGACGTCATTGTCCTCTTCTGGTTCTGGAAGTTCAGACTGCAAAAACACAGCTCGCACAAAGCTTACTGTGGAACTTCAGTCTAATCACGTTCCCTTTGTAAACATTTTTTAATTTGTCCTATGCGAGATGGATATTTTTGAAACAGGTCCATCCTGGCGCTACAAGATAAAGAATCTGGTCAGACAGGTACAAGTGGACAATAAGAAGCAAGACCTCTGGAAAAAATAAAAATAAAGATCCTCGGAAAAGGATGATTCCATAAGACATCCTCCTCTTGAATCTCAAGGCTTCACCTGAAGCCTCTTCCTCCTCCTCCTCCTCCTCCTCCCCCTGAAGAAACCTGGCCTCCAGCCCTCCACGTTGCACTTGCCAGCCAGCGTCATCTTGCCAAGGTCATTCTTGCTGGGGGCGACAGTGAGCCCAACAGCTGGGACATAATGAAGCTTTCAGGCGCTGTGTTCTCCCGTGGTGGCGTGCCAGCGCCTGTCTGCCACCACCAGATGTTCCCATGTTCCTCCTCCAACAGCAACACAGGGCCCCAAAACACAAGGGAAGCGGGGAGGAAGGGCCCGGCTCGCTCTGCGCTGGAATCACCGGGTTAATTGGATAATTCAGCTTTATTAGGCGAGACTGCGTCACGTGGCCGTCGCCTCTTTAGACGAGCTGAGGAAAGTGGTTTGACGTGGAGGAGATGATGACGCCAGTCTCACTGGTGTGGAGTCAGCTGGGGCCGTTGTTAAGAGGGTGAGTGGTCAGAGGGGGCGCCATATAACATTATGCTTAATATGCTCAGTGTTGGGAGTGGGAGGGTCCCAAACCAATTTGTAGTAATAAACGTGCAAAGAAAGGTGGAAGATGATGGTAGCGATGATGATGATGATGATGGTGATGGTGACAATGAAGATGATCATGTTGATGATGATGATGATGATGATGATGATGATGATGATGATGATGATGATCGCAGTGATGATGATGGTGGTGGTGATGGTGATGTGACGGTAATGATGATGATGATGATGATGATGATGATGATGGTGATAGTGACCATGATGATGATGATGATGATGATGATGATGCTGATGATAATGATGATGATTATGATGGTGATGATGATGGTGGTGATGATGATGGTGATGGTGGTGATGATGATGGTGATGGTGATGATGATGATGATGATGATGGTGGTGATGATGATGATGATGATGGTGGTGATGATGATGATGAGGATGATGATGGTGGTGATGATGATGATGATGATGGTGGTGATGATGATGGTGGTGATGATGATGATGATGATGGTGGTGATGATGATGATGATGGTGGTGATAATGGTGATGGCAATGATGATGATGATGATGATGGTGGTGGTGATGATGGCAATAATGATGATGATAACGACGACGACGACGACGATGATGGTAATGATGATGGTAATGATGATGGTAATGATGATGATGATGATGATGATGATGATGATGACGACGACATCCACTACTCTACTATGTCTTCTACTCAACTGGAAAAGAGTTTTTTGCATTTTGGCATCAATACTTATGGTTGCTTTGTGTGTGTGTGTGTGTGTGTGTGTGTGTGTGTGTGTGTGTGTGTGTGTGACATACTGACTGGTAATTACACCTCCTATCCCAGCCCTTTGCCGGCGGTATCATGTTGCAGGTTGGCTAAATTAATGGAAGGATGTAATTAATGCAAATGCTATCTCTTGTCTTCCTGTTCTGTTCGCGGTTTAGCAAAGAGGGATCCTCGCTCAAACCTCGTTTTCCTTTCGGGGGCAAATGACGAGACCACCATGGGCTATCCTGTCACTGATCAATGCACATATAGATGCTCTAACATCTGGCGAGCCATTGGAAATTGGCTTCTATGGCAACACCGCGTCGCCATCATCCCCCCGTCATTAGCTGCCGCCATTGCTGCAGGGTTCGTACTGTCGTTAGCCTACAATGAGACGCCGCAAAGTGATGTTACATGACGCTCAGGCTCCTTTTATTGGAGACGCCTGCCACGCGGGCTGATCGTCCCATCCCAACAGCACCGGAGGGAAATGATGAGAGCAGGGGCTTGATGACGAGAGGTTTTAAATTTCCTGCACTAAACGTCATTTAATTTGGAGATTTGGGCGAGTAAAAGGCATCTCGCGCAGTTTGCGGGATCAAGCTGTCTTGCAGCGGCGGGGTTTTTACGGGCTGCTGGAAAATGAGGTGCGCAGGATTCGGGGCGGGGGCCAATCGGCCCCCACGCGGGCTCCCGGTGACGCCTTCAGCTGCTCTTTTTGGAGCCGGACGCGAAACGAGGCCGAGTGCCGCAAATAAAAGGCTTTATCACAAAACACATTCAAACTTGCGTCGTTTTCCGCACCGGCTTTAATCGAATGTGCAGTCAAAATGATTAGCCGCAATGACTGAGATTATGTAGTTGTAATTACAAACAGATGGGAGGCTTTATCTGCACTTACGGCGACTATGTGCACGGGAAATGCAGTGTGAACAGCAATAATTAACAAGTTGAAGTCCTGCTTTTGTTTTTTTGTTTTTTCTTAATCCAACTTGTGTTTAAATAATCAGCGCTATAATGCAAATTTGTTCAAAATTAACTACGTGGTGAGATGAACGCTTTGCCAGAGGCGGCGCCCACCTTCCAGACTGGAGGTCAGGGAGACGCAGAGATTGTTATTTATTTACTGAGACCTGAGTTTGTTTCTTTTTCTGGCGGGAAGCGGAGTGTGACGGCTGCAGAGCGCCGTGCTGAGAGGACTCACAACACCCCCAGGGTGGAGACTGGCGAGGGTGGTGCGAGGATGTGACCTGCACCACATTCACCGTTTCATTTGTGAAAGCGAAGAACGAAGTGGCCCTTCAGCTGCAGCTGACACGAGGCCCCAAACAGAAGGAGAGCTGATTTGACATGTGGACAATGACTCCTCATCGGTGAACGCTGACTCAAATTTAAGGTGACCCACAAAGGACAATAATATACTAATACTAGAATAAAGAGAGAAAATAGAATTTTTTCTTTTTTAGGATGATTGTTTCCCACCAACAGTACTAGTTCTGAAAGGATCAATGATATATGTTACTTTTTGCATACATGTACCAATCATGACTCTTTCCTCTTGACTCCTATGGATTGGATGAATCAGAACTGCTGTCACTGCGTCCAACAGCAGCAACAACAATAATTCGAATGAAGATTTGAGAACTGTTCTATAGTTTTGTTTGTATTTCACCTGTCCAAGCAAAGTTACGCGGGACATTTTTCAAAATGGTGATTGGAACAAATTAAACATTTGCACTATATTGCATTATGCCTAATAGCGTTAAACAATTACATTGCATTAAGAGGTGTGATGTTTTGCTACGTGTTGGTGTGCAAATCCTGGAATAAGACCTCTATGTGTTGGCCATTAGAAACTGATGGAAACTACTTCCTTATTTAAGGTGAAATATGCAATTGGTCACTTCTGAGCTGTTTTCGCCGATAGAGCTCCCCCTAGAGTTCCCTAGCTCGTGTCACTGTCATCTGGCCATCTGCATTTGTTTTCATCAGTGAGAAGGAGAAGGGGGTGAGTAACTTAATATCCTTTTATAAGGTGTATTTTAGCATTGTGATAAAAAGTGGAAGGCCATTTGGTGCTTTAAAGACAAGAAATATAAAGACCGACTCGGTGTCCCAGAGCTTTTGCGGCTGGTTTGAAGCCTCGTTCTCCTCGCAACGCATTGTTTTAACCATTGCAACATCTCCGGAACTGTAGAATTATGTTTTTTTTTTTTTTTTTTAATGTTGCATGGCTCCTCTTTAACCTTCAGGTTTGGTGCAGGGCTCCCACCAACCTTGCTGCAGCAAGCGGGCTGAGCTGTTTTTCTCGCAATTCTCCTCTGTGAACAATAGGGGTCAGTAGACGCCGCTCTTGCGTGACGCTTGAAGTCTTTCTCCCAAGCCACAATTGATGAGCAGCTTTTTATCTATTTTCTTTAAGGCTCCCCCTTCCTCCCTCCTCCACTTACCACCCCCACACCCAACCGAATCAGCAAACCCGCGGCCTGCTGCTGTATTTATGCCGCTGCATTGTATTGACAGTTCTGCTGAGGGGAGAGAAAGAAAGGGAGGCGGGTGGGAGAGTTCCTCCTCCTCACTGTAACTCCTCTCCGGCCCCGCCCTCCCCGCTTGACAGTGGCTCTGCCCCGGATGTGACCGTGTGCGCCAGGAGTGTCATCGAGACAAATCACTGTTAGTCCAAGCTGGCACGGCTCTTCACCGGGTGGCAGAAGGGAGAATTCCGCGCGGATCAAATAAATACAGATGTGGAGCCATTAGTCGCGCTCCCAGTGGAGCCCATCATGGGCGTGTTAAAGATGTCTGGGATCAGCCGCCCCCAACCCACCGGCAGCTTTCATCCATTTAGACGTGAGCAGAAGTGCGGCGGGTCAGCGGCCAAGGCCCAGGCCGCGGGGCCCTGGTTTGCACTAGAGAAAGAACAAAACAAAGAAAAAAAAGAGAAGAGAACACCTTTCCAACACCTGGCGGAAAGATGCCGTTCCCTCCCAGTGTGAATGCTCGTTCAAACAAAAGCGGATTGTGCACTTGTGTATATTCCCAGAAACGATAGGCCGCAGATTTTTCACTGAGGATCTATTTTTTCCACGCTATTTTGAGTCTCTCGCCTTCATTGCTCAAAATGCAAAAGCAAATGCCCATTAATGTAATATCTCACAAAGTGGCCGGGTGGAAGAGCTCATTCACTGGCCAATTAAACGTGCCCCACATTTTCCTTTGATTTAATTACTCTTCTTATTTGTGCATTTTTGAGCAGCTAACGTCCCTGATTGAAACGCAGCATAAAGACAATATTGTCTATTTTTCAAAAAAATAAAATAAAAATTACACTACTTAGACTAAGTACAATTTGATCTCATTTACAACTAAATACACCTTTGAGAGAGTGTGCCGCTCCGACGGCCTCGCCTGGCAAACAAAAGAAGTTTGCTGCATTATACTGCCGCCGCAATTAGTGCTCCCACTCCTTGTGAAAATTGAAACCCACTTTTTATTCTTTCTTTCTTTATTTAATTATTTTAACCCCCTGTTTTTGCACACGCAATTACAGACTCCTTCAGGAGGGCGACGTATTTATGCCTGGCAGTTAGCAATGCATTGATTTAATATGTTTCTAATCAGGACATACAGCTTCGGGCCTGAGATGTTAATTTTTTTTTCTCTCCCCCTGCTGCTTACAAAGTAGCCTTTGATTTCCTGTCACGGCAGTAATTACAGTGTTTTGCCACTAGACAGGGGTAGCGCTTTGTCTCCTCTAATTATGAGGTAATCATTTGCTGTAGCACCAGCGTCTTGATCCCGCCTTTTTCTGCTACTGCTGCTGCTGTTATTGTTGTTGTTGATGCTGTCGCTGATGCCATTATTTTATTCACTTTCACTTTGCGGCTCGCGGTCGTTTCCGGAACGCCGTCAGAAGCGCCCCGTGCTTTGTTTCCCCCCGCGTGCGTCCCCACGTTCGGAGAGTTAGCGGCCCAGTGAGTGTAATTGCTGTGGTATGGGTGCCGTTAATTACTGGAGTAAACGGTTGAATCGCGGCCAGGGCCCCTTTTGTGGCTGCAGAACGGTCGACGGCAGCACGCAGAGAGAGACAGAGGGCCGGGAAAATTGTTTTCGCCATCTGGGGACCGGGGCGAGGAGAGAAGGGGAAGGAGAGAGGACACACAAGCACATACACACACACACACACACACACACACACACACACACACACACGCACACACACAGGCCCAATTGGTGGCCAGACCCTAAGGGTCTCGGGGTCCATATGGAAGGCAACACTTTGCCTTGCGCTTTATTGCACACCTTGCTGTTTTAATCAATGGCAAGCCTGTTCACAGAGCCTGGAGCGCCCGTGCTTGTCTCTCTCATTGTCTCACTGCTACTTGCACTTCTTCCCGCACCACTGCACAGCCACACTCTCAGCCGAGTCTCCGAAGAGCCGCGCGGCAATTCCAAAAGGCCTCGGCGCCGCTGTTAGCGAGACTGTTAGCGCTCTCGCGCGCTAAAGCTTCCCTCCTCCCCCCCGTAATTGCAACTGATGTTCTGATGATCTTTCGGCTCCTGCCTGTTTGCCGCCCGCCTCCCGAGCCTCGGCAAAGAGCGGATGAGACCGCAGACCGCCCGCTGCGTTCACAAGTCGTTTCCCACATCGGAGGACGGCGCTCCATCTGAATTTCCATTTGAGTGCCGAAAGTAATGGGATTAGGCTACGAAATCTAACGAGATATAGCGCGGAGACGCTGGGCACGCACTAATAAAGTGCCCAGCCAGAGTCAGCAGCGGTCCGACTGTCTCGTAGGCCCCCCTGCCCTGCATGACACTGATGGCTCTGCTCGGACCACGCGGGGAAGTGAGGATAACAGCCGGCGTCTATGTTGGAGGCTGATGGTTTGATCTGAACATCGATAGAATTGAATTGGAGCCATTTAGTGGGATAAAACACACACAAAGAAATCGCACAAAGCTACCTGTTTGAGGGGGGACGTCGTGCTGTTTTAGCTTTATTGCACAGACGTCGTCACCCCGGTGGAGTTCAGAGGGGCTCCGTCACGTGACTCCTGCCGAGCTGCAAATGCATGCGTTTGATTTTCATTGCATTGATCCACATGTGAGCTAATATTGTGGTACAAGACACGGTGCAATTTTATTGCGCGTAAAAACCTCAAAGATATTTTTGTACGATTTCTCTCTTGCATTGCGACATCGTATACAGGAGCAGCTGACAGCCTGACTGTAAACAGACAGGGATTTGCTAAAACACAAATATCAATTTGATATCACAAATAGCCTTGGGTTAGTGAGTTACTTGTTTTTTGATATGATATGCTAAATATGATTTTTTTTCGGACAGCAGAAAGTTTTTTCATATATATATATATATATATATATATATATATATATATATATATATATATATATATATATAAATATATATATATATATATATATATGTAATTGAGGCCACTAGAGCTGTAAAGATCAAATAAAGGACAAAGTTTTGGGCCTTCAAACAAGAGCCAATTCTTAACTAATGAGCAACTCCAAATGATGAGCAACTTTTACAGAAAAAAATAATTCTGACATAAAATGATGCTAAAGTCTAACGTTGTGCTCATGGTGCCACATAGGGAGCGTTCCCATGCACAAGTCAGATGGTCGTGTCTCTGCTGGTCGCTCGGCCTCCTCAGTTACAGCTTTTGCCATTAGTTGGATTTGTGATTAAATTTAGCCGAGTGCTGCCGATAGTCCACAATTGTCCAGCCACTCTCGATTACCGTCTGGGGAGGCTACCTGAGAAAGCTTAACACAGCAATTAACAACTTAATTAAGTGCTGCGGCCATTGTGGCACTTCTGGAGCCATGAGGCAACAAGGGGCCCATTGATTGCAGGGGATTGCCAGTTGGTCCCCGATTGATCGCCAATTGATTGGCTTGAATAGGCATTCTGCAATGACCTAAAGTGTGTGCGTGCGTGTGTGTGTGCATGTGTGTGTGTGTGTGCGTGTGTGTGTGTGAGACACACTGATAATGACCCGTCTGACAGGCCGCATGGCTTCTCCCAATCCTCTAAAGTGTGACGCACGTGTCTGGTGTCAATCACTAACTCACTCACTTAGTCTCAATCTCTCTCTCTCTCTCTCTCTCTCTGTCTCTCTGCCAGTGTTAGGTACACACCAAATCGCATTGACACACACGCATCACATCCATAAACACAGTCATGCTTCTCCACTCTAGTCTAAGTTTCCTTAAAAATGCTTGTTAATCCTTAAATGTTCTTAAAAATGTTTAATTTTCCTGAAAGACACTGTTCAGTGGGACGGTGGTTCGCATGCAGATTGATAGAGCAATTCGATAACAAACAGACACACTCACAAACACCAAGAGAAATCTTAAATTCATGCTCCGACACTGAATCTGGAATCACAATCACACTTTTATTTAAACTGAATCCCATTGTACATCAAAATGATCACTGATGTGTTTTGATTTCATTGTTTGTTGGTTAATAATAATAATAATAATAATAATAATAATAATAATAATAATAATAAAAATAATAATTATAATACATCAAATTTATATAGCGTTTTTTTTTTTAGGACACTTAAAGATGCTTTACATTAAGGGAAATAAATGGATTAAGCAAAGGCCAGTTTGAACAGTTGAGTTGCATCTCTGTGGTCGGACCTTAGAAGCCTGTGATTAACACCGAGGCCCAATTCCTGCAGTCGTTCTATTCAGACAAACAGATGAAAATTGGACACACAGATGGACACATCAGTTGGATGAGACGTGCAGTGGAAAACACACACACACACACACACACACACACACACACACACACACACACACGCACGCTGCTGAACAAATGGATTCAGTGCTCCCACGGGGGCAGTTAGGATGCGGGACAGCGGCTGGATGTGAGACGTCAAATAAACTGTCATCTCTTATTGTGTCAATGAAGTAATTCCCTTTTAAAGGCCTGACCTTTCACCCCTGCACAGCTCAGCCAATTGAGCCGAGCGTCGAAGAGAGCACGAGGTGATAACAAATGACAAGATGAGCGGGTGGGGGGTGTGGGTGCGGGGCCTGGGGAGGCGACTCGACCTGCAGCATTCACACCACTTGACCAGGTGAAGGAAACGTCCAAATCAATTACATAGAGGCCAAACAGACACAAAAGTCGCTCTCGCCAATGTTTGATAAAGTTGATACACTTAAATGTTTAACTCATTTATAGAAAACAAGAAACTTTTTCTTAATCTAAAATTTCCAAATTGTAGAATCCTCTTTAACGTAACCGGCTAACGTAGTTCCTTAACTCGACACTAGAGGGCAGTGTTATATGGGCAGACTCCAACGTTGTCACTGACATGGTCAGAAACAAGTGGAACCTATGTGCGGCTCCATACATTGAAGTCGAAAGTGTGTGTGTGTGTGTGTGTGTGTGTGTGTGTGTGTCAGAGTGGCTGACAGGCTCGGCTCTCCCTCCACCTGGCTGTGGTTCTTAGGTGGTCAACTTATGACCTGTAATTATGCTGCATCTCACCGGAGCCGGCTGGTCTCAGCCAGTCATTTTACTCTCCTTAAAACCAGTTTGGCTCTCGCAAGCCGAGCAAAACCCACAACTATAGTGCCGGAGGTGGTGGATTCACTCACACAAAGCAGTGGAGAAAGAAAACCTGCACAACAAGGCCACCTCTGGTTTTGGAGCCGTTAACTCTCGGGATATTTTAACGCCTCTTAATGAACGATATTTTACGGCTAAAATAGCTGAACGGGACTAATTATGCATCAAAATCCCCGCGTTCCCACTTCAGTGTCTGTGGCTTAAACAAGGAGAGGTTTGGGAAAGCACAGCAGCGGCAAGGCCGCCGACCGCGCCGCAGCCTCGCTCTTCACGGCGAACGGCGGGGAATCAATTTGCATTTAAACTTGTAAAATAGAGCCGAGCAAGAAGAAAAAAAAAAAAAAAAGATCCATCTATCGGGCCATATTTGAAGGTTGCGTCCAGGTCGCATATGTTTGCCCTTGTGTGGCTTTGTCACATTGTGGTGTAACGGAGCCTCAGCTGCACCGTCGCGGCTTTTAATGAAAAAAGTGGGGGGCCGCCGCACGCAGGTAAGACCCCTGGAGGTTTTCAGGGCTTTGTTGAGTCCCACAATGAGTCGGCGTGGACACACACTCGGGCGCAACACAGACAGACACACACTGATTTAAACAGACAATAATACCAACAGTGGTGCCTGAAGATGCGTACGTATGTCGCCCACCACCACTCAATCCTTCCGCCATGCATCACTTGATAGACGCCTCCTGTAAGAGAGGCGGAATTATACCAAGTTCTACCAAGACTGACAAATTAAACCATTCTATGAAAATAAGAATATTAATTTTAAAAAAATGATGAAAGAAGAAGAAATGATCATTTATTCATATGATTAACTGTTTAGAATTTCAGCTTTTTTTGGGGGGGTCATATTTCTCATTGTTTCTTCAATTATAATGAATGTTGTATTTGCCTTTAGAATAGATATCACATTTTTGTTTGCAAACTGTTTTAGTTAATCCATTTGAATTGTGGTCTAATAAATTTATTTATTTATTATGTTTTGTATGCTACAGGACAACCCACACCCACACCCACCCCTCTGCTGTCCACAATCACACAGCGAAAATGTCAATACTTTTATTTTAGAGCATTATTGCATAAAAAAGACAGTAGAATAAAGTAAAACTATGCCCCTTTATAAAAAACTGATTGAATTAATCCCTTTGCATGACATTATTTGTTTGATCATGTAATATGTGGTAGCCTGCCTTTGCCCGATGACAGCTAGCTAGACTAGCTAGCTCCAGCAAACCCCCCCGCACCCCCCCCCGACCCTAAGTGTAGGCAAAGCTGGTAGTAAAAAATGGATGTAATTGTGTTAATATCCTGATCCTTAACATAATGATATGTTTTTATTATAAGATGTTAATGCCAAAAAAAAAAGAGAAACAGTGCATGCTTAGAAACAGGAGAGCTTGCATTTTTCTCAAGGCCTCGTCACTCGGCTGTGACGTTCAAGAGACAGCGATCAAATTTACATCACGCCCCCCCACCCACCCACCCCACCACCCTTCCCCCCACTACCCCCTCCTCCTCGTGCACGCTCATTGTTTGCCGCCGCTGACCGTGTTGGGCTCATAAATCAGTTTACTCAGCAGTTTGGCTCTCGCTGCTGCGCAGCCCGTTCTCTGCGAGAGGACGACTGACTCATGATGCCTTGAAAATGATCAGCTCAGAAATTATTGGCAAGTTTAGCACTTCTGTGCTCGCCCTTGCGTTTGATGATTAATGGAGCTTAAATCGGCGGCCCCTGTCTCCAGTCAGCTGTTAATTACCCTGCTGGACACAGAGCAGGAAATAACCCCATCCCCATCAGTTTCAGTGGTTTGGGCTGCAATAATAATAAAAAAAAAAAAAAAGATTCTGTGTGTACAGTACAGTATATTCAGTAAAAGCGGGGGGAGGGATTTTCTCAATAAGGTCAGGAAGTCGCGATATCTGAAACTGCAGCATGGCTCTAAATAATGATAAATAAAATAACATTTATGCATTAAAACATTGATTTTGTATTATAATTAAAAAATGTATCATAAAACGACAACGAAAAAAGAGATGTGTATCAGTTAGAGCAAGTTTTCAAAATGACTTTTTCATTCATCAGAGGTGTCATTTTTCCCCCCGATGTAATATTTAGTCTCTCTATTATATGCGTGCATGAAACTCTCATATGTTTTGTTTGCGCCTCTTTATTACTTTCACTGTCCCCCGTGCCTGACTTTATGTGACATGTGAGCACTGACCATGAGGAGGTCCTTTCACACGCCTAAGGTCAGTGGCATCGGTTACCTCAAAGGAGAAGGACTCCCAAACACTCACTCAAGTCTTTTAGCTCACTCCGTATCAATTATTGACACGTGGTTGTCCGTCCAAAAGCCAGCCAGACTTTCCGTTGAGCTGTTTGATGAATATTTCAGCTGACAAAGAGGCCACCTGACACGCCGCTCCAAAGCAACGTGTGGCTCATACAGACGCTGTGCACGCATGCCTGTGCACGTAACGTGAAGTTAAAGGTCCCGCACCATGTGAAAGTTCACGTCACTGGTGTTGTTTTAGGAAGATGGCTCCAAAATAATAGCAAAAGTCCGTCTTATTCGTCTTTTGTTTGCGTCCAGTTTTCTTTTTAATACCATGCCTGTTCTGCAAATAGGTCCATTGTGACGTCACAAGGGAGCCAATACCTCACCCAGGTTAGTGAGAACCTCCCCGACTAGGTGTTTGTTCTGCCGTCTTAGACCTTTTCTCGACCCCAGCTGCTTTAGTCACCTCCAAAAAAATGTTGAAGGTGCAGCAAAGCATCATTTCCTGAAGTTATTTCTGCAAGAGGCTGTAAACTGTGTGATAAAAATGCTGTTTCTTGGAGATTTAGGCAGGATTTCCCCTCTGTAATTAGTTAAGCTGCTCAATAGAGTTTGATGTGAGAAAAAAAAAAGAAATCAAGATTTAAAAGTTGTCACAATATTAGGCATTCATCATGTGACGTACCTTTGCCGCACGCATTTCAGCGACGTCACATCTTGCATTAAATAACGTCACTTGACCGCGGCGTGAGACCGGGGCCAACAGAGCTGCGGTGAACCGGCAATATATTATTAATGTCTGCCCAGTTTAAAAACGTTCTCTACGGGAAAGACACACCCCATAAATTTCTCTATGGCCCCTATGAGCAGGTCAGAGAGGAACCAATATTTCCTCTTTATTAGAAACAACGTCCAGCCATAAAGAGGAGCTCCGAGCTGAATCTGGAGCGAGGGGAAACGGTGTGCAATGAGACAGTTTCACACTGTCGGTTTCCCGGTAAACTACTTGTCCACATACCGGGACAAGTACTGCTCATAACTCTCTCATTGCACCCACCTCCACCACCACTACCACTATCCACCCAAACCCCTCCCGGCTCTCTCCATGCTGCATCACAGGTCAACTGGAAGATGAACTTTGAAAGAAGACGTGACGAATGATCGTACCCTCACAGGTGATTCATATCTGGCACGGCGCCATAACCCCTCTACATATCCTGACCTCAATTTGGAAGCGGTGCGTTGAAGGCCCATCGGAGGGGAGGTGGTATCGATCTGAGTGGGAGATCTGGCAGCGTCAATAAACAACGGGCTCCAGAACCTCAAGGCCGAGGAGACAAATCTCCGCTTTTGCCGGAGGGTTCGAATCGGGATACCAGGGTTGCAGTGCCACCCCGGACGGAGAATGGGATGTATCCCTCTTCTTGACCTCTTGGCAGGCCCAGCCTGCCGTGTTGGCCCCCTCTGTTTGTGTCTATCAAGGTAAATAAAGCACCGTAAACAGAAACCTGCATGGCAAAGGGGTCGATATCCATGAGAATGATCAGTGCTTAAGCAGCAGATAAATAGTATTTCAAGAACTTCTATATCAGCACTTAGTAGGGGAATACAGTGCTGACTTTAGACCCCTGATCAATAAATATAGGGGGCCAGCCAATAGCTTTGGCCCCAGCTAATGAAATAATAATTATCATTTGAGAAGAAGGAAGCAAACCCATGCTGTTCTTATTTGTTTTGACCCCCCCTCTGTTCATGAGATTTCCATCTCCCTGCCCAGAGACTTAAATAAGTGTGCCTCATATATTTAGAGTCCGACCGAGCTCACTTTGCACTAAGCAGCCTGTCAATAGCGAGAGGAGGGGCACAGGGCAAGAGAGGAGGCCTGATAAAATGGGTTTTAATTACCAGACAGTGAATGCCGGCCTTCCTTTCCCACTTTCCTCTGGCAGCTAAGTCAGGTGTTTGATTTCTGATAATGTGGATTGCTGACTGGGCTTCATCCCGTCTGCCCCCTAAACCAGAAGGACCTAACGTCAAGTCCTGGGAGAGCTTTGTTTGACAAAGTGCCATATAGATCCTCTACTTTTCATCAGAGGCCAGTGCTGGTGGAGGCATTAATCAGAGAGCTTGATGGCCCAGCTTTGTTTTACCCCCTCCTCCTTCTTTACTTCAGTGTAACAATTAGGCAAAGCAGTAATTTCAGGCATTACAATCAATTGGGTGTTTAACCCCGTCGTTGTTACAGATGGAAGGTTTTCAAATTTGGTAAGATGGAGATCAATAAAATGAACTTACAGATTCTGTGTTTTTGCACGGGTAGATACAGGTATAGAGATGGAGATGAAGATTTACTTTGTCCGTTTGAAGGTTTTCGAAGGTTTTTTTTTGTTGCCGTTAACAAGTTAACAACTAATGGAGAAGTTCAGTCTGAGGCCATCCTGAGGTTGACACTTTCATTTAAGCAGCAAGTGAAAGTTTAACTTCCTGTAATGGCAGCATATCATTCATATTGTCATGCAGTGTCACATTTGATCCAAATGACTGGAAATGACAACTGTCTTTAATAAGTTTTAACCATTATTCATCCCTGTAATTTCAGATCAATGAAGGCACTTTTATTTTAAGCCCGATAATATGCATTTGAATTGTGAAAACGCACACCAAAAAACAAAAAACAAACAGAAAACGAATGTGCACAGTACAGACATAACCCCCCCCCCCCCCCAAAAAAAAAAAACCAAAAAAAACAAGAATTATGATAAATTAACACACTATTATTTTCATATGTAGCTCCTCAATATTGGACTCATCTATCTGCCTATTCAAAAAGCATATAAACTTGTGGCAGAATTCTTTCTCAGAACATTCTTTACAGACGAAATTATGAACAAAATGAATTGAATGGATTTTATTTACAGACTTGAGGAACACTTGTTGGTTTTTTAAGTGTCCGTCCTGAAAAAAACGATTCCTGCTGTCCCTTAGAAAGGACAGCGTGAGAGCCCGTGCTCTTATTTTGAAACACCCCGAGCGGATGTTGATTCGGAAGCACTGACAAGGAGGCGGGCAGCCGTGGTGGTTTCCTGTGAAGTAGCTACACGGCTAAATGACTGCTGTTTATACAGTTTAAAACTTTCCCCAATGACCGCACACCTTTAGTTCACGTCGACGAGCGATAAGGTGACGTCAGCTGTCCACGCTGAACGTTGACGTGTTTGAACGTTACTTCGCTCCACCTAAGAGTGTGGTGAAGGGAGCGGGATGCTGTAGCCCGCGTCGTTCTCCACACTGCAGGAAATGAGCTCGTTAGCTTAGACGACCAGAGAGGGTGTTGTTATGAGGCGTCCACTTTCCTCTTTATGCTCTTTGTCAGTTTGAACAGCCTGCGCGACATGGACACCGAGGCCATAGTGATCCGCATCAAGACGCCGTCAGGAGACATGGACTCGTCCGTTGACTGTCCATCTCTGCTGAACTTCAATGACTTGCTGGTGAGTCCCCCCAGAATGCTACTGGAGCTAGCATCGTCACCTGGCACTCTCCATTCCACTGCACAATGAAGCAACATAGTTTAGGGATCAAGTTTCCCTCTCTGTGCGATTCACTGAGGTGACACAGCACCATATTATTGTCACGTTAGCCCACATGTAAGGGCCCCGGGCTGATGAAGTTATGACTCTTTTCTTAAAACACTGACCAGCTGTTAACATCTGGATGCAGCTGACCGTGTTGTGCTCGTTTCAGGTCGCAATCAGAGACGTCATGCCCGAAGCCACTGTCACAGCCTTTGAGTGTAAGTTTCTGTTTCTGTTTCAAACTAGTTAACACCAGTTAGTCAAGTTTTAAAGTCTTATTTTAAACACTTCTTTTGCTAGATGTGGAAATGACTTTTTTTTCGCCCCATTAAACACCATTATGATAGTTAAAATAGATAGAAGAATTATAGTTTGCTAATCCGTCCACCCATCCGTTTTTATTACTCTTGCTCTTGGATCCAATCCCAGCTGTCTTCAGGCAAAGGTTGGGTTTACACCCTGGACAAGTTGCCTGTCTATTGCAGTGCCACATAGAAACACAAGGAGCCATTTGCACTCATTCCTATGGCCAATTGAGAGTTCTCAAGTTGCCTCTGCATGTTTTTGGACTGTGGAGGGAAGCTGTTTAATCCGGAGAGAACTCACCGAGACACGGGGACAACTTGCAAACTCCACACAGAAAAGCCCCTCGGCTGGGGAAACTTCTTGCTGGGCGGTGGAAGTGGTAACCACTGCACCGCCATGTCGTTTGCCGTTTACAATTTCACATGCAGAACAGCATGCAAGAGAGGCGTCCTGGTAAAAGACAAAGGCTAAGCATCAAGAGCCAGCGAGGTGCATGTGCTGCAGTGCTATTCGACATAATCCAATCATACAAATCTACGTGATCTATCAATAAAATGTCAAACGTAGTTGCTCACCTGCCTTGTGTTTCACAGATGAAGATGAGGTGGGTGACAGAATCACCGTCAGAAGTGACGACGAGCTGAAAGCCATGGTGTCCTATGTGAGTATCTGCATCGTTCTGGACGTTCTAGGGGCCTTGACGTGATGCAAACAGGTTGCCTATCTTCCCCAGTTCCCCTGAGGAGGACGCCATTGATAATTACTGAACATTATGTGCTGTCATGAGCCCCCACGTTTTGTTTGCAAAAAAGATGAAGTCATAACTTGAAAGTGACGTTGATGTTGAGTTTGATTGTCTAGATCAGATCTACAGCACTATATTGTGACTTAGGAAACACATTCAAAATGTATAGTGTTAGAAACTGAAATTGATAGGAAGAATCACAGGTAAATGACAGGAAACATAAGCATATGATTGATGTGGGTGCTGAACTAACAACACTTGACAGGAACAGAGATACATCCTGAGGTGCCCATCAGGGCCTGCTTTTCTCCCTTCTTCTTTCCTCGGTGATCCTCCATGTAGGAACTAGGGACGCTAACAATTAATTGATTATTGATTAATTGTCGAGAGAAGAAGAAGAAGAAGAAGAAGAATTTAATCAATTAAATTAACTTAGTTGCAATTAATTTAACATTTTTTACACAGGTAGTTAATATCATCATAATAGTGTAGTGGCAGGAAAGAGCAATTCACCTGTAGATACTGTGATGGTCATAATATACATAGAACAAGTGACTTTTAAACAACTTAAAAAAACAAAGAAGAAGTTGAAATGTGACCCATTAGAAGTCAACTTCAAATGATACATGTTTAGGATGTTTTTACTTTTCTCGAATGTAAAAATGGGTCACATTGGACCCTCAACATTATTGAAGGGTTAAATAATGTGTTCCTTACACATTTTTCACAGTGAAATGTTGGTTCTCAGGAAATATTCCCACTTATCAATTAATCGTTAATCGATTTATAAGGTCAATCAACTAATGATTAATGAATTAATCAATCATTTGCATCCCTAGTTGGAACAATGGAAGCTGGTGAAAAAATTTTTGTCTCTGTGATTTTATCTCTATATATTGACAGTGTATTTGTCTGCAACTGAGTGAAAAATGAGGCATTCTGGAACCGTGTCCTCAGCCAGTTGCATTTAACCTTGGGGAACAGCTTATTAGTAGTTTACACACACTCACACGCACTCTCTCTCTCTCTCTCTCTCACACACACACACACACAAACACACGCACACACACAATGCGGTACATTGTCGTATTCCACCATACTTACTGTTCACGCCACGGACAATGAGAGTAATGGTGTGTAATGGGTTTCTCTACGAGGTACACTGAAAGCTAAATGAACTGTCAATTTTTATTATTTATTATTCAGTACTTAAAGTTTTGCCTCATTAAGGAGCGGGCCCCCCCGGGCTGCAGAATTGTTCAAAATCTACTTTCATCTGTGGATGTCTTTTACCCCCTATCAGCTCACAACCATGCCGCTGCAGCCACAGGCACAATTTACACTTGTTGTTTTCTGTCCAATCTTTTTATTTTTTTTTATTTTTTTTAAACCGTGCGTTCATTTGTGGTTGCTTTTTAATCATTAAGTAACACAGGGTTGCAAGGCGATTAAGCAAAAAAGAAAAAAGTGACAGCTGTTGCTAAAGTGTGATGAAACTCAAACACCTCAAACTCTTTCATTTTTTCTGGAAACAAAGAAATAATATTACATTCCTTCTTCTGTCAAGGTTTTTTTTTCTTGCATGCCATGAAAAGGTTCGGTTGACTCATACAAACCAGAGACTTTACACAACATAAAGTCGATACATTAAACTTGCATTCTAATTCATTTGCAAATGACTCGTAGAGAATGTCAAATGGCGTGTGACACAACTAATCATAACCCTGACCTGTACCTCCATCTAACCGGCACAAATGTCAAGTATTAATACTGCCCATCCTTTCCTGCTTCATGCACACATTAAAAAAAAAAAAAAAAAAAAAAAAAAAAAAGAAGCCATTTCTGCAATGAAATTATTCTTCATTTTGGTGAGCAAATCCAGAGGCCGTGTTGTAATGGTTTTCTGGCCCTCGTGGGGAATCCAAGAGCTCAAAAATCTGCTGATCACCTGAAAAAAGAAAAATACCGTTTACTCCAGCAGAGTATGTTAAATGTTACAAGGGTTATGCATTACAGCCCGTCATTTGCATTTGTTTGCACTTTTTTTTTCTACCCCAATCTCTTGTTGTTTGCTGTGTTTGCCATTTGGCCTCTGAAGAGAAGCCCAGTGGAATTACTGCCTCAGCCGCTGTTAACGCCAGGTGAGCAGACAGCCATTATGGGAAATTAATAGGAATTACACCAAGCCAGCATGTTAGGCGAAAGGTGGGACAATTCATTAAGAGTCTCTCATGGTTAGCTAGTGCAAGTGTGTGAGTGTGCAGTTGGATGTTTGTAAAGGTAGATTTTAAAAACAGACTTTGAAGCTTTTTTTCTCCCTCCTCTCATATCTCTGCTTTGACATTACCTTGTAAAACATTCACGCTTGGTTCGGTCGGGCAAAATTAATGCTCAAATTCCACACTTAATTAACATCCGTCTGCAGAGGGCATTTATTGCGGAAAAAAAAATACCCCCCCCTTCCCTCCACACACACACACACACTCACTTACACACACCCATCACAGAGAACATTGATTGCTACATGCTCCTGCGAGGCCCACAGGTCTTCCAGGCATCTCTAATCATTGTTCGACACCTTGAAAGACAGACGCCCCCTGTTCAAAGTTAAAGACTGGCCTGTGTCAGGTGCTAAAAAAAAAAAA
Source organism: Nelusetta ayraudi (assembly GCF_046127955.1). Classification (NCBI taxonomy): domain Eukaryota; kingdom Metazoa; phylum Chordata; class Actinopteri; order Tetraodontiformes; family Monacanthidae; genus Nelusetta; species Nelusetta ayraudi. Next base: position 6,187,284 of record NW_027466052.1, on the reverse strand, counting down.
AAAAGGAAAGAAAGAAAAAAGTGACCTCATCCCTTCGTCAACTCGGCTCCCCCCGGAGGTAGAAGCTCTAATTCCAGCATCCTTACTCCCATTTTCCCCTTTGTCTGTTAATGATGATGAGACCCTCAATCGTGCTCTCCCGCTCTCCCGCTTGTCCCTTAAGGCTGAGTGATAGTATTTGGGATCGGACACTGTTTAGTTATTGGCCAACAACGGAGAATGTCTTTTAATAACACGCCTACTTCAGATTAGGTGGTAATTGTAGCCTTAATCAATAAGCTAGCTGTGCGGAAAATTAAAGGTATGTGAGGCCCAACACCCCCGGTCTTTAAACACGCAGGCACACACGCACACGCACACACACACATACACACACACACGCACACACACACACACACACACACACACACACACACACACACACACACACACACACACACACACACACACACACACTGTTAACATACACAACATGTTTTTTGTAGTTTTTTTTTTTTTTTTGTCGCGGGGCCCATTGTTCAGATGTGGCCCAGTGAGAACGCCGGAGGGCGAGAGCAGAGGGCTGCGAGCGAGAAGGGACCTGACAGTGATAAATAGGCCTTTTAATAACAGCTGTGCCACTTGGGTAGCCATTCTGATCCATTCCCATCCACGCCGGCCCCATCAAGCCACCTACCCCACCGCAACGAGAGCCTGAATTTACATAGAGCCTGGATGACGTGGAAGTTTTATTGGGAATTGTGCGTGAAAAACAACAAATGTTTGCCCGAGAACATCGCAAAAAAAAAAAAAAAATATTATTATTATGAACAAAGGCTCGGTGTGGAATCTGCTGGTCTGCAGCCTCTCAAAGGAGGACACACACACACACACACACACACACACACACACACACGCACACACAGTGAGACACTCGGAGTTTTAACAGATGGTTTGGTTAACTGAAACATCAATTATTGCGATGCCTTGGCAAGCAGTCTGTGAGGCTCGTGTGTGTGTGTGTGTGTGTGTGTGTGTGTGTGTGTGTGTGTGTGTGTGTGTGTGTGTGTGTGTGTGTGTGTGTGTGTGTGTGTGTGTGTGGGGGATGCAAATGTTTGGCGAGCTGGTGACCTGCAGGAGAGGAGGGTTAATGCTACACTCCCTCAGAACAAGCCCACAGGGCTTTGGTCGCCGTCGGCAACAGATTTCACCGCAGAACGCTCACATGTTTTGGAAACCGTGCAGATTTGTCGTGATCTCTTCTAAATAAACCTCACCATGTGCTGAAGTGAAAATTAAAACGAAACAAACAACAACAACAACAATGAACAAAAAAAAAGAAGCTTAATTTCTCATCAAATTTGATGTTTTTATCCTTCTGTTGACAAACACGAAAGTTTTGGGCAAATTTTATTTAATGGCTGCTCTCATTTTTCGTCTCTCCAAACTATATTTAAGTACCAATATGTCTAATTATCACCTCCAAGCGCAATATCTGTAAGCTCTGTTAATGCGTCGCTCTTATTTCCCCCCTCAGTACTGCAACACAATGAAGGATCAGCGAATAAATGGACTGCTGCCCGACCCGCTGCAGATCTTTCCACGGGGTACGTCACCAAGAACAGATTTTCCTGCTTTTTTGCTTGTAATTATGGCCGGCACGAAGCTCATGAAAAAAAAAAAAAAAATCGGATTATTGTCACATTTTGGCTAAATCAGGTTGCTGCTGTATTCAAAGAATACAAGCATGTGGAGGCATGTGGTGGATGGAGCCTGTGGACAGCAGTAAAATTGATTGGTTGGACCCTCTTTTATTTTGTTGGCTTCTGTGTATAAATCTCCCCTCTCTTTGCTCCCAGGTTATTAAAACTGTACTGTTCAGATTTAGCTGAGAACTCTCTTTTTTTTCTTGGCTGTTTCCTGTTTTGTTTTTGCAGGTGTAGCATTTGCACCAAAGTCAGTCTAACAGGCCCCCAAGTTATGTGACACAACATTATGTTGTCCTTCACTCCCTTTCGCTCGTCCTCTTTTTCTCTTAACTGAAGCGACTGCGGTGCTCTTTGCACTCCCTCGACGCTTCCATCACAACTGAAGTCTTATTCTGACTTCAGTTTCACTCCATTTCTTTTTCCACCACCGCCTTCAGAGTTTTTTCTTTTTTTCTTTTTTTTTTGTTGAACTTCCTCCATATAAAGAACCGATTCCTTCTCAGCACATTTGTAAGTGGCCCAGTGATGTGTTCTACAATCTAGTCAATTACTGTTTCAGCCGGCAAGACTCCAGGGATCCGGAACATACATGGCCTGAAGGTACCTATCTCAATAATTGTTTCAGCTGCTGTACACAGAGAGAACAAGGGGAAGGTGGAGGAGCGGAGGGCGATGGGGGGAGGGGCGGAGGCAAATGGATTGGTAACGCTGTGTTCCACTTATTGAAATGTCAATTGAAGTCAAGGCTTCTCCTTCTCTTTCACTCGTTTCCTCGGCCCCCGTCGGCTCCCCCCCACCCCACTCATACCCGTTTCCTGCGCGTCTCTCTGCGTTCTTCCGATATGCCCGCATGGCCATTAAAGCCGTTTTTTTTTTTTCTCTGTTGTTGTTGTTGTTATTGTTGTAGCTGAAACCATTATGATCCGCCTCTATACGCCGAGCCTTGTGAAACCGAAGCGATGAGGGGGGACGCCATTCCTCAAGCATGAAATCATTATTGCGCGCCGCGCTCCGCCGTGTACAAATGGCCTTCTGCAGACCCTCCCATCTCGCGTCGGGCATATGTCGCCATTGAATTGCTAATTAGCGCGGGTTAAATGACTTGACACTTGTGCCGTCAAACCCGGGTGATCCATTTTGCATTCATATCCACTTTCAATGATAAAGTTTCCCCCTCAGCACGCATCCGGTCCGAGAAGTGCCTTTATTTAAATGTATCCTCAGAGGAGGTTTGCTAACAACCGATGGCGCTGATGATGTTTTCCAACAATGATGATTGCCCCACCCCCCCCTTTCGCCGCCGCAGTTTCCTCCAATTTTAATGTAAAAGTAATTTGCTAAGGGGAGTCGTGTGCACTGTTTAAATTGGGTCTTCCTGGGCACTAATTAAAGAGAGGATCCCCGTGCCTTAGTGGACCCAACACGCTGGCTTCTTGACCTCAATTAAGTCAGTTATTTTTAGCCCGGCTCCTCTTCGCAGGGCCCTGTCTGTTCTTTTGTCTTCATATCTGGGTTAAAAATCAGAGGTCTTGGAAATAAATATTGTCGCGACGAAAGCAAAGCAACGCGGCGTCCCGTGGAATCTGTCGGAATCAAAGCTTTTGCCGTCTCTCCCGTCCTGTCCCCCCTCCCCCCATTTCCTCTCCTCCTTTCACATCTTTCCTTGTCCCTTCACTCGTTCTCCCCCTGCTCTCTTCTCCTTTCTACTCCTCCTCTCTATCTGGACACTCCTTTTTTTTTTCTCTCCCTCCCCTCTTCCAGCAAAAGCCAATTAACCTTCAGGCTGAACCGAGAGCTTTCTTCTTGTTCATTACGAGGTCCGGCCATGTCTGGCTGTCTGTCTCTTTGGCCTTGACCACTTTGTGTGTGTGCCTGTGTGCGCGCCTGTGTGTGTGTTTCTGTGCCATTGCCTGCGCCCATTTGTGCATTAGACTATTCCTCTGCTCTCTCAGGTCAACACTCGGCCAAACCCGGCTAACGACTGTGCCCACACTGTCCCGGACTCGACGACCAACAACAGGTGAGCGCGGCGCAGCGGCACGAGTGGCTCTGATGAGTTTGGAAGAAAAAAAAAAAAAAAATCTGTGTGAGTTCATGTCGTACAACTGCGCTCTGCTCCTCCTAGTCTGAAGAAGTCGTCTGCCGAGCTCAAGAGGATTCTGTCAAATGGTCAGGTGAGCACCTTCTCAGCAGGAATTCAGTCACTGCCGGCTTGTTGGCACCTCTGTGCGTGTTGTCTGCGTCTTTACGAAACGGGAAAATCCAAGGTTCCTTAACGACAAACCTACTGCAGTCATGTCTCACGCTCCTCCTCTCACCGTCTCCATTTCTGTTCCACACAAGCACACACACACACACACACGCTCGCGCACACTCAGAGGGCTGCGAGCGTGTCGGAAAGACAATTAAACTCGCAGCTTCTCAGGTTCACTGCAGTAACACAGTTAACTAATAGAGCTGTTCTCGCCCTCCTCCATCCTCTCATCCATTTCTGATCATTCCCTCAGCTCCCTCGCCCCCGCCCTCACATGTTACCTCACCAATTTAGTGCAATTTAGCAGGGCGGGGGTGGGGGCGTTCGGCTCATGATGACAACGCATGTGTGTTGCACATGGAGTAAGTTGGGTTGGCTGTCGTGCCAAAATGTACGTTTGTGACAGCAACTCGAAACCAAAGCAAGCAAGGAAAAAGTAATAAACAACAAACCTTTTCGAACCTCGTCCCGTAAGACCAAGATCAGCCATGAGTTAAGGCTAGCGGAAATTTCTGGAAACTAAAGAGAAGTTGTTTTTTTTTGTTTAAAAAAAAGAAAAAGAAAAAAAAAAAGGTAATTAAGCAAGACTACTGCAAAGGATGGTAAAGAAAGTTCTGGAAAGAGGTACAAAATGGGCCTTTTACTTACTCAGGCCTGTGATCTGTCAAGAGAAAATTCCTTGACCTTCTAGGAAAATTTAATTGGTACTAGAAATAAAGTACATCCACATTGCTGGCAAATGCATGACATTGCACCGACAGGTTTTGCCGGGGAAATTAAGGAGGAGTGGGATGTCACGGCAAACAAATTGTCAATAAACTCCACATCAATCACTCCTCACTAAAGCTTTGCAACAGTGTCGCTTTATAAATTGGACGGCAAATGTTGTATTGATCCGCCGCCTCCCGTTTTCTCTCCTGATGTCGCTGAACTTGGCGTGACCTGAGCGGCCGCCTGGTTTATAGCCTGCGGCGACAGTACAGTCCCGTCTTCTCCACTCGGTCTTCCCCACTCTTGCTTTTCTTCTCTCGTTCACTGTTTTTTTTTTTTTTCGCAGGCCGTTGTCACATAAATTGGCATCCGTGGGTGCGTGCGTGTTTACTTGTAAACTTTTACAATTTTTATATTTGGTAGGTTAGGTCATGTGCACAAACTAGTCGTCCGAGGCCTTCAGATGATTGGTACCTCTAAGAGAAAGGCTAAACAGCTAAAAAGGTATCGCTCAATATCTGCTATCATTGGTAGCCGCTTAGCATGGAGAAGACGCTGCTTTTTGCAACCACAGAGTGGATGTGGTATCACAGTGTTGCCTCCTGATTGTATGTATACATTAACAGTTTCACAGTTTCGCGAGCACAAATGCATCCGATTGGCTCCCAACGATTTATTTGCACTACATTAGTATTTGTGTCCTTATTGCACTTTGTACATACGTGGACCTAAATAAAGTTCTTAAAATGTGTGTTTTTGGCAGATTAATGCCCAGGATATCCACTATCAGGAGCAGCTCGGCCAGGGAAACGGTGGCACAGTTTACAAGTAAGTGTTTTTTAGCCTCACGTTCAAGTGCTGCCACAATACGAAAACAATGCCTTCGACACCTCGCCACAATATTTCCATACAGACACTAAAATGAAAAGCTGAAAGGAACAGAAAAAGTGCTTCCCGGCTTCGGTCGGCGTCACAGAGTGGCTAATTCAGTTGCGCCAGTGTTGTGCTCTCTATGATCTGCCCATTCATCTCCGAGCGTTTGGTGCGACATCAGTCAGACTGCTTTGTGTCTATACCTGCATTTATTTATGCTGCTTTGAAGGTTGCAAACGTGTGTATGGTATTGATTTTGGGGCGGGGGGGTGGCTGTAAGGTATGAGAGCAGTCGGCTTAATCCGTCTGCGCTACGGAATATGAGCTGCCACCGCGGAACAGCTCCATCCTCTTCAGCGGGACACATGTATTACCGCTCCGCTGGCGTTATGACAAGGTTGGCATTTGTGTTGGTCCGTCTATATAGATATATATTTTTCCCCCCACTTTGTGTTACCTCTTTCCCATCAATCCAACCTATTGAGCTCTTTTATTGAGATTGAAGTATTGATCACTGCTCAGACTGACCTTGAGTTGACGGAGTGGTCTGCCTTTACCCAATCCCCTCGCAAAAATAAATAAATAAATAAATAAATAAACGCGTAAATTTGTATCTAGCAAATCCACAAAGCAGCCCCTCCCCCCCACCACCTCTTGTTTCTCAGGCACCTTTTTTATGACTTGATATAATTTCACCCGGGCCAAGAGTCAATCTCCAGAAATGAAAGGCGAACACACTCTCAAGGCTAGGAACACAATCCCAGCATCGCTTTCACTTCGAGCGGCCCGGGAGAAAAACAATCCGACGATCTCACTTGTAAGTTTCGAAAGGTCCCTCCTTTACCAGTGTCCTCTTCTGTTCGCCTCTGACCTTTCACTCAACCATCCACACTGAGTCAACTCAGCCGTTCATTTATTGTGACGCTTGCACTTTTCAGCAAGTGTGCCCTTGAAGAGTTCTGGGAATCAGCCCTTTGTGATGTCACAAATGACTGTGATGCCTCAGTGATAATTAACTCCCCCATTCGGGCGGTCATGGAAGGTGTAAAGCGGCTTGAGATTTAGCAGTAAGTTTAAAAACCTGCTTGTTTTGCAGGAGGCTGTTAGCTGAGTGCCACACATTTGTTTGTTTTCTGGAGTTCTGTAGAGTTTCTGGATAATTGGTCACAGAGAAGTTGCCCCACTGGACAAAATAATAGAATCTGACATTGAATATGAAATAGGGCCTTTAAAAATGTATCTTTATTGTACGTTATTGTAAAAAGCAAATGTGTTCTTCTCTTTTAACAACAAATCTTATGTTATTATTTTTCCAGCGACTCAACTGCACAGCGACAGCTACTGGGGGATTTTTTATTTTCTCACAGCAATTTTGATTGATTGATTGATTGATTGATTGAAGGTGTTTCAAAGGCCTTTTAGGTCCATAAAAAAGAACCAGGCTGCCATTGGTCTTAGCCTTTGGGTTCCTCTTCCTGTTGAGTTGACATCAGCCGTCGACTCTGCCTTGCTGCACCCATCCTCCAACCCAACAGTGTGAACCGGCTCAGTGATTTGGATTCATTCCAGTCTGAATTGAACTCTTAACCAGGCAATGCCGGCATCCGTGAGGCCCAAAGTGCGTTGGGGTGGAAGGAAATTGTAGAGTTGGACCACTCTGTCACTGCGAGCGAATACGAGTCGATACAAACATTCATTCATTCATTCATCTTCTATACCCGCTCATTCCTATTCAGGGTCACGGGGGTCTGCTGGAGCCTATCCCAGCTGTCTTAGGGCGAAGGCAGGGGACACCCTGGACAAGTCGCCAGTTCATCGCAGGGCTCGATCGATACAAACACACTGTCTTAAATGTTATTAAATTGGATTTAAAATGCTAATTAAGAGAATACAAGTAACAGTTGTTTGTTTTCAGCAGGGAATTATTGACTGCATATTTACCAGAATTTTTATATTTTCAAGCAAGACACCACCAGGCGTGCGGCTCTCTCTTTATTTGTGCACACATGGAAAATTCTCCTTGCCAGCTGAAAGGCACATGCCCTGCTGTCTCCGTCTAATTAATTTTTGAAAGCACTCGTCAGTGACCCGGACGGGACCTCCTTGTCCTGCCGCTTTAAAACAATCCTCTGCCCTCCGCAGCGTCTTCCCTGCGCTCCAGCTTATATTAGGCTTATCACATGTGTGAAGCACTTCCACTCTCCACCCCTTAACCCCTCAGCCCATTTATAACCTGGAACCATTTAGACTCAATTGGATGTTACCAACACCTCAGCTCTCCAAAGCCACGGCTTGACCCGGCCATCCGTCAGTGTCAGCCTTCTTCTCCTCTATTTTTTTATTTATTTTTTTTTTATTACACACACTCTCAGGGCTCCATCGTGTCGACCAATTTAGCGGAGTCAACGGCTTAGACGTACAATAGCAAGGACACATGGACAATTCCTGTTGGTCGAGTCAATAACTTGAGTATATTTTAAGGATTATCATATATATTTGGATAATTAATGGAAACGCCCTTCTTTTTTTAATCCCCTTTTTATAACATTTTATATTATGACCAGAGTCCCTTTTATGGTTTTGTAGTTGCCTGACATTAAAGCCTTCATTTAACAAGTTGTTTCTTTTCTTAAAGTCGCTATAATCAACTGGTAATGGTTGATTAGATGTTAGAATATTATAGCATTGATTAAACAGTTTGATGTTACCTAGAAAGCGATGCCTCTTTATACAGCAGTGTTGACTTTCAGCCAATGATTGTACGACTAACTACTAACTAACTACACTTGTAAGTAATGGTTAGATCAGCTCTTCTCACTACATTGATATTTTTTAGCTTATGGCAACTTGACTATTACACTCTCATCAGAGTGTTGTTTGAAGAGCTTGTAGCATTCACTTCCTGGTTTCTCAACTGAGGTGAAGCTGATTGGTCCTGGAATCAAGGAAAAAACCTTGGTGCATTTATCAGTCGGAGTTTGGCGAGATGGACGAGTCCGGTTCCGGGTGGAACTCTTAGTGATCCAGCTGGAATTAAAGCTTACAGAAGTCATGATGTGCTTAATAGTGCTCATCATCTGCAAAGTAAAAAATTAAGGAATTTTGAAGTATTAAAAAAAAAAAAAGGAAAACAAAAATGAGCAAGACAAACAGCAAAAACATATTTTTTTTTCCTTGGAAGTTAAAGTGCTGATACAGTTAATTGTTCTGGACAGACATCCACCCCTATTGTGTCTGCATGTACATTATTTGCACGTGTGTGTTCAGGTTTCTATCTGCCCGCGTCTGACTTGAGACTCATGACGGCAGCGTCGGGTGAAAGAGAGTCTGGCTGAGTGAGACGGCAGCCCCGTTGTCCATGTGTCGGTATAAAAGTACCACGTTAGCCCTGATCTGCAGGCCGGTCCGGCCGACTTCGGAGACACGGAGAGAGGCCCTATGAATACTGCATGATGGAGCTTTTATTACAGCGCGAGCTGGAGTGTAAATAAGATCCAGGCGACGGGGCACGTTTACTGGGGTCAGATCAGGGGGAAGTGGCGGGGGATTGGCTGGGTAACCTTGTCCCCACGTCTCCTGCTGTCACCGCCCTGTCATAGTAACTCATACGGGGACACTCGGCCCTGAGGTGGTCAAGGACAGCCGGAGAATTAAGCCTTAAACTAGCTGTAGTCACAGCGTCTCTTTAGTAGCCGAGTTGTGGTTTACATTTTGTTTTTTTTTTGTTTTTTTGAACGTCGGCTTGTCCTCGGCCTTAAAGTTAATGTCACGACTGTCATGGTTTTAGTATGTTTGACTTCCAGCGTGTCCACGTCTAGTTCTTCCATGCAGTGCCGAGCAGAATTTGTTTAATTCCTTCTTGAGTTGCCCTGCACGTTGAAACTTCCCAGACAGTATTTAACACGTCTAACCCTGCAGACCTGCCTCATTTAGCATCTTGATGTTAATTAGGAGCGAACGGTCATCCTTAACCAACATTGATCGAAGCTTAAAGAAGCTCCAAGACATCAAATGAAACCTTGTCTGTCAGACTGGTTTAATGACGGTTTTTTTTTTTAAGTTTTTTTTAATGAAAAGTCAAGAGTTGCCCAAAATCAAAAATATTGAGATACAAAATCTTGAAAAAAATCCCCCCCCACAAATGCAAATGATACAACTGACTTAAAATATTTAAAATGGTCTTTGTGTGTTTGTCTTTAAGAAACTTTTTTTTCATTCTTTTTTCACAAAATATCATTTAAACCAGAGGTGGGCAAACTTTTTGACTGGTGGGGCCACAGGGGGTTGTTGAATGTGACACAGTGGGGCGGAGCAGCAGCAGGTGGATGCGGTGCTTTGGCGAGCCACCTCATAGGAGGAAAAATTATATGATGGGATATGTAGAAAACATGTGCTTTAATGTCAATTGGAAATGAACAAGGGTTACAACAAAATATGTCTTTGAAGCCCCCACGGTATTTAGCTCTGTATTGAAATGACTCTTAAAATACTGAAAAAATGGATTAAATGCAGCTTTTTTATGACTTATTATTATGTTATCATTGTTACAATTTCTTCAAGTTCGGCGGGCAGGATTAGAAAGTTTAACGGGCCGCATATGGCCCCCGGGCCGTAGTTTGCCCATGCCTGATTTGTACCATCACATCACGATACGTCCTGCTCCGAAGCTCCCTAAGCACGAACTGGAGATGCCAGCAACCAAATTTATCTTATCAAGTCGTGGGGTTTTTTTGTTTGTTTTTTTTTTTGCTCAGACATACCAGGCGAGGTCCATTCTTGCCTCGCTATGATTAATTAAAGGTGCGGGCCCCTTTTTTTCGGGTGTCTGGCCAGAGAGCAAGGTGATAGTCCAATCCAAGACGCATTAATCACACCTTGCGCCGTACACACAGTCTGCGGACGGACGGCTGACAGGCGAGCGTCCAGTATCACGTTCACCGAGGCTGTTGGCGAGCTGACCAGACTGCGTGACGTGCGCTGCCCTCGGCCCGGCCCGGCAGCAGCAGGCAGCAGCAGCAGGCAGCAGCAGCAGGCAGCTGCCGGCCAGTATTCATTCCTGCAGGATTAAATGTTCAGAGGTCCCCGGGTATTATCAGCGGTGCCGTAAACTAACCTTCAAGGGCCGTAACTAAAGCCGAGGTTTGTCACTGAGGACTTGGATAATTAAATTATTACGAGGGCAGTCTGCGAGGGCTACTTTACTTGCAACTCAAAACTCCTTTGTCTGGAGCGACGTAGGCATTGGCTTCTTTACCTGGTTTTGGGTGGAAGCTCGCTCAGTTTTACTGTAATTAATTTTAATTACTTTAATGATTAATGATTGGATTGCATTGGATGTGCTGCATTTTTCGGGATGAAATCTGGACAAAAAAAAATCGAACAAGATTGTGCATTGGAACATGTTGGCCCGTTTATCAAACCTTTCGTCTGAACCTCTGTCGTTTCTTGATATCTGCCCTCTCCCTCCAGAGCCTATCACCTTCTTGGCAGGCGGGTACTGGCGGTGAAGGTGAGAAAATGTCTTTTGTCTTTTGTTTTTTGTTTTTAAATAACTGTCCGTCTTGTCCACATCACTGCCAGTTGGTGACCTGATCCTCTTCCTTTGCAATTGCCAACACGCAGGTCATTCCGCTGGATATCACGGTGGAACTGCAGAAGCAGATCATGTCAGAGTTAGAAATCCTCTACAAGGTCAGTGGTCACCTCGGCAGCGTTTCTACTTTATTCACTGGCTGTTTCAATCACATCTATTATGTTTTCAACTAAATGAAAGCAAGAAAAATTTGAAAATGAAAGAAGCTCGACCAGTTGATTGACCGGGAGTGTATTCTTCCACTATTAAACAGATAAAATATAATCAGTTCCTTGTCACTAAATGGCTTTGTCATTCAAGTGGTAAAAAGGTCGATTCATTCCGACACTCTTTACGACATATCGGTCCTGTTGTGCTCACACTGCCTCCTGTCTTGATTGCAGTGCGACTCGCCGTACATCATCACTTTCTTCGGTGCCTTTTTTGTGGAGAACCGCATCTCGATATGCACAGAGTTCATGGACGGTGAGTTCTCCCTGCACCCCATCACGTGCTTCTCCGTTGCTTGTGTTTTGGGAAGACTTTGGGGAACCTTGTCTCTCCACCTTGTAGCCATTTACACTTCTGCACTCCCACCCCCACCTAAAAAAAAAAAAAAAGATCTAGTGGCTGCGAGCTGCTTAGCATGCCTATGCGCTAAAAGCTACAAGGGTGTGATCAACGTTGACTTGAGTGCATCTGTGCGCAGGTCTCTGTACGTGCACAGATTTTTTTTTTTTTGTCTTTGGATTTGCGTGTTGCCCCAGTGCGTGTCCATGCAGTCATTCCCATGTTTCACACATTTGCCGGCTTGTCGCCTCGGTCCGTCTCACCTCTAAACGCTCGGAACTTTCTGAAAACTTTGTTTTCAGACACAGCCCTTGGTTACAGCAGTGCGTGCACACTGTGTTTGGGAAAAATGTGTTTTCATTTGTTTTGATGATTTAGGGGATGGATGCCTTTCGTATGATTTGTGGATGTTTAAAAGCAGACAGTTCGAGGCACTTGATTGCGCTTGTGTCAAAAACAGCTTAAGCAAATTGCTATTGTGACGGTAAAATACAAGTCAAGTCTAAATCTGTTTTTTTTAGAGGCTTGCGTGTTTCCAGAAATGGTAGCAAATCACTTTTAAAATTTTGGCAGGTGGTTCACTGGATGTGTTCAAGAAAATCCCGGAGCACGTCCTGGGGAGGATTGCAGTGGCGGTAAGTTTTACACCACAATCCTCTTTTTGTACTCTGACTTGTGTTTGTGAATTTGCATCGTTTCCACGCTTACAGCTGTTTTCACCAACTAAGGCACATTAGGCAGTTGCATTGTGTTTGGCCCTTGTCGGCCACCGTACGCTTCAGTGCGACAAAACAAAACAAAAAAACGTACGCTCTGCAAGTAGTGACGGATACGCAATCATGGCCAGTGATGTAACTACATTTAAACGGGCTACTATCACGCTGCTCCAGTAAACATAGTTTAACCATATTCTCGTCCGCTGCATGTAACGTTCAGCTCATCACCACCAGACAAATGTAATTCAATAATTCAGTAAGATAAAATAGCGCTGGTGTAATTTTTTTTAATTAGCTGCTTTAGCAAAAAAGAAATTAAGGTTAAAGTCAGTGTCATCCTGCCTTTATCCTCTCTCTCTCTCTCTCTCTCTCTCTCTCCCTCTCTCTCTCTCTCTCTCTCTAGCCCTCTCTCTCTCACACACACACACACCCAGCCTCGGTTGAAACCAGCATCTTGATAGAAGTGGCCTTGATGTTGATTAAAACATGTATCTTTACAACACTTATTAACGTCGTCTCTGTTTGCCTGTAAGCAGGCAGTGACATCTATTTAGTCGGTGTTAATTCCAATTCGCAGCTTCACCTCCTCTGCGCTGTCACGGTGGTTAATTATCAGAAGGCAAAGCAGCCGGGAGGTGTGCGAGCGAGGCTGCGCTTGTTGCTCTCACGTCTCCGCCTTTAGAGGCAGCCGGACTTCAGAAAGTCTTTCTGTGCCTTTGATTCCACTCAAAGGGTTTTTGCGCATCGGGGGACGGGTGACGGGAGCAGACGTGGGCACAATCAGAATAGTTTCTTTGGCTGAAATGTCAGACGTGGAGAATTTAAAAAAGAAAAAAAGGAAATGAGGGAAAATGAAAGGTTTTATCCTCCCGGGTGTGGGTTTGTCTCGTCCAGTGGAGCTGTCGCATCTGTTGTTGTCGTCCATCGCTTGTCTTGTGCTTGCAAATTGATTGCACACTCCAGTTTTAGACCCACCGCCGATTCTTCTGCAGCACGTTCCGGTGTTGCTGTGGTAAAATTGTGAACAAAAACTGCTGCAATGCGAAATTGATGCCAACCCTACAAAGTGCTGCCCAACGCTGCGTTATGGAGCTCTGGCTGGTTTTTTAAATAATTAATCACTGGGGGCTGCGCCAATGCAGCCCGCAGTGAAAAGCAAAGGCGTGAAAGTAAGTTTAAATTTCGACATGCAAAATGAAATTGCTATGGCCGCGTTTAGACTGCCAGCCAGAACCTGATTTTTAGCGCATCCAGATTGAAACTGGATGGCTCTTTTGTAGTCTGAACAGTCACAAATCACACCGATGAGTTTTGGACTCGTCTCCACTGGAAGCAGAATTCACAGACATTTAAGAGTGAATTGAAGTTGCTCCTCCAACTAAGTTCCCCCTCCGTCATCCACCTCACTCACTCAAATGTTTGCTCCTCTGTAGGTCGTCAAAGGCCTGACTTATCTTTGGAGCCTCAAAATTCTCCATCGGGGTGAGTAAGTCAGTGCCTGCCTGTGTGCGTCTGCGAAGACGCGACGCGCTGACGCTGCACTTCCATTGAGCCGTTTGTCTGCGCAGATGTCAAGCCGTCCAACATGCTGGTGAACACCCGGGGACAAGTCAAGCTGTGCGACTTTGGCGTCAGCACGCAGGTGCGCTGATTTTGTTTGCGCGAGTGTGACATTGAGAAACGGCGAGGAAGAAGGAAAACCAAACACAAGAGTGTCATTGTGTGTGTGTGTGTGTGTGTGTGTGTGTGTGTGTGTGTGTGGTCAACCTGTCAATCACTGCTTTTCATTTTCAACTTGTCCCGAGGGGTTTCCCGCCATATGAACTGCCCCCCACTGCTATTGTTCTGCAGCTGCAGAAAAAATCACTTGTAATAATTATGAGCACGCACGCACACACATACACGCACACACACACTCACTCACTCACTCACTCACACGCGCACGTGCATTCACACATAGCAGCCGAGCCTCATTGATATGTATTTAGTAAATGTGGGAGAGCGTGGGTGGAGGACAATGGCCGTGTGTGTGTGTGTGTGTGTGTGTGTGTGTGTGTGTGTGTGTGTGTGTGTGTGTGTGTGTGTGTGTGTGTGTGTGTGTGTGTGTGTGTGTGTGTGTGTGTGTGTGTGATTGCTGTTTTGGCCTTGTGTGTGTAACATAATCATCTGGGACAGACCTTCAGTGAACCCCAAAACATCAACCCTGAGTACTCTGTCACACACACACACACACACACACACACACACACACACACACACACACACACACGTTGGTATTGCTATCATTGTGAGGGCTTCACATCCACTTCCTCACACAAGCATACGGGCCCCTCTGTCGTGAGTTGTTATTCATTTTGAACCTTCGCTCCCTCAGGATCCACAAGGTGAATTTTACATGTGATGCGTGCACCACGCGCAGCTCGTGCACATCCTCTTTCTTTTAAACTCTATGCTGCCTGTTTGTTCCACTGCTTCACAATTGACTCTGTCCCTCCTCCCCACACAGTGGAGGCTATCCCACACGCAGTCAGAAGCCATGAGGGAGCAGACACTCATTATCACAGTCCTGTCATTGATGGCATGTGCCATTGTCAACACACACACACACTGCCGCTAATGTCTCCCTGCCTTGCTCCGCCCCCTATGTGTGTGACTTTAAATCAGTCCAAAATATCACCCTGACCTGCCATGAAACTCATTATTTAAACAGGTTGCGGTTTTTGTGCAGTCATATCAGTTTGTGTTGTGATCCGGCATCATCATTTCCTCATTTTCCTTGTTTCCAGTTGGTTAATTCCATTGCCAAAACGTACGTGGGAACAAACGCATACATGGCGGTGAGTGATTAGAATTAGTTGACTCAGTTAATGACACAAACCATTTTTGTAGCATGTGAACAAATTTTCATTTGTGCCCTTTTTTGTTTCCCAACAGCCGGAAAGGATATCCGGAGAGCAGTATGGCATCCATGCAGACGTGTGGAGTGTGGGAATCTCCTTCATGGAGGTTGTCCTTTTGCATGTTATTGCTCTTAATTCCCTGAAATTCGCACCTGCGCTCGTGACTAACATGGGAGTCGATGGAGTGTTGGATTGACAACCTGCTTTTCCCAGATTACCTTTTAATGTCACTCCCGCATCTCCCTGCTCACTTGTCCCCCACCATTGACATTATTGATTAGCCATTTGTTTCTGTCGGCGTC
Organism: Nelusetta ayraudi; assembly: GCF_046127955.1. Classification (NCBI taxonomy): domain Eukaryota; kingdom Metazoa; phylum Chordata; class Actinopteri; order Tetraodontiformes; family Monacanthidae; genus Nelusetta; species Nelusetta ayraudi. The sequence continues at coordinate 6,171,698 of NW_027466052.1, read as the reverse complement.
TCACCCTCGGCAGCGTAATAAATGACTCGCCTTTGTTTGTCAATAAAGTTTAATATCATTATAATTGTGCCGGTAACGGATGTGTTCCGCGGGACGGAGCCGGCGTCAAAGCCGTCGATATGATCTTTGTCGACGGGAGTTTTTACAGTGGCGGTCCCCTCTGGTCAGCATCTCTTTAGTCCAGCTTTTGGCTTTGTGCATTAAGCTAAATGAAATGGGCGTGCAGCCGTCCCACTCCGCCCGCATCGATCTGCCCGCTGCTTGTTCTATTTACGCTCAAGGAGAGACGGCGAGCGTTTTGACATTTTAATAACCTAACGTTGCCAATAAGCTGCCCTTGACCGGGATGAGAGATGCCCACTCTCCTCGAGGAGTGAGTTGGCAAATGTCACACGCTGCCAACCCACCTCGCCCAAGACAAAATGACACACGTGCGCATTCTGTCTCCTCCTCTTCCTCCGCCTTCGTCTCCTCCTCCTCCTCCTCTCTGTCCCCTCCATTTTGTTCGCCACAGGGGTTTATGGCGGAGGGGGGGTTATTAACTAATAGCTGATGTTTTTTTTTTTGATGATGAGGAAGTGGTATCAGCAGGTGGGCACTAAGCTCACCTCAAAGACAGAAAGCCTCCACTGCCACATGCTTCAGCAGCTTTTCCTCTCATCCGTGCCCGCTTCCAATCTCCACTTCATTTAAATGGTGGAAATAGCGACGCGTCTCTGTACATACACATCAATGCGACAGTCCTAAATCCTTTAGGGAGGGAGTGCTTATTCTTTAGACACACCAGTTGGTGTTTCCTCAGATTAATACATGTTATCCAGACCAGTCTGACTCACCTGTTTTTTTCTTTTCTAATTATTCAAAGTATGTCTGTACTAACCTAAGAAAATCCAGAAGTTCTCATAATTTCTCTATCCTTTGTTCTCTTTATAGTTGGCGCTCGGTATGTTCCCGTATCCTCAGGTGAGTTCTTCTGGTTGCCAGGTCACATTAAAATTTAAATAATATTGTAATCAAATGAAACACCAATATGGAAGTATTGAAGAGTTTTTCTTATGCTTCTGACTTGGTGTTTAAGTGTCAAAAAGGTGTCTTAATTGTTGTAAAATGTACATTCTGCCAAACGCTGAGCTAAATTTGGCTGCTACATGAGGGGAAGATGGATGGAGACAGAGAATCTGTTGACCCAGATGTATAATTCCCTGTCCATATGACTTTCCAGATTCTTCTATTTTTTTTTTTTTCCTAGACGTTGACTTCAGGGTTCATATGTTTTCCCCTCATTACTTTAAGCTGTTTTACTCAAATGTAATTGCCGGCCACAGAAGTGACTTCTAAATCCCATCAAGTCTTAATTAGTCCTTTAAGATGGGTTTATCTCTCTAATCCCAAGCTAAGCAATCTAAACCTGGTTACCTCAGGTTACCTTGCCTTTTGGAAAATTAGCCTTGAAGATTTGTTCCCCACAGTGCGGTGGAATGGAATTTTGTGAAACACACCAAAACTCAACTTTTTGGGGTGTCTTTTTTGATTTATTTGGGGGGTGCACTATTGTCACATTTGTAAATTAACTGCAGACATAATTTCTATTTAATGTGGAGTGCCTCAGTTGAATTGACCTTCTTTTTTACTCGACAACACTATGGCAAAAGGATGAGCCATATATCTGAATTCCTTCAATTGGTCTTCCAGGAAACGATACTTCTGGGTTACCATGAAATTAAAGGGCAAAACTGACTCTAACAATCCCTCTAAGTAATAGTAATTTAACTGTTATTTCACCTTTAAGGTCCTATATCAAGCAAAATTCACTTCACCAGCGTTTTCTAACGTGTCAGTTTGTGCTAAAACCTAATGATGTCAAAAGGGACATGGAGCCCTCAGTGACGCTGATCTTCCCAGGTTAATCAGGTTAATAAAAACACTTCCAGACTCACAGCTGCCTTCAAAAAATGCGGAAAATTCAGCAGAACCCCCGCAACCATAAGCCGTCTTCTGCTTTTGTGGGATAAATCCGAGCAAGCTCGCTCCACTGGAGTCCGGATCAGGACGAATAAAGATCTGGAAGTGGGCATTAGGACATATGCTGTGTATTTTCACTCTTACCACTGGTCTCCAGGACAGCCTGTGGGTTCCTTTGCGTGTCACACTGGAAGCATACAAAGTTTTGATTGAGGTGTAGTTTTGGCGTCCTTATCGATGTCGATTTTCACCGTGTCTCGGCGCAATACGCCGCGAGCAGGCGCTTTGGTTTTGATAAAACGGTGGTTAACTCTCGCCTCCTTCGCGCCAACGACGGCCGGCGGAATTTCGGAGACGCTCTTCTCTCTTCCCGCGGCGTACCTTTTTTTTTTTTTATTATTTATTTATTTTTTCCTTTTCCGGTCTGCCCAACTTCCATATGGCGGTGCAGACAGTTCACCTGCGGGCTGGAGCAGAGTGGTGTGGCGAGAGCGCTCGGATCCAGCTCGTCAGGCGCAGCCAGCCAAAGTCCTCGGGCCCAAACTGTCATTTTGTGCAGACGCCGGCACAGCTGTCTGTTGCCGAACCCCCTGCTACACTTCGCAGAGAACAGTCGAGCGCAGACTTGACGCTGGCAGAGAGAGCAGAGGCGGAGTGGGCGAGGGAGGGAGGGAGGCAGGCAGGCGTCTTAATTTTCACTCGAGACTTCGTGGAGGAACGGAGGTTAAGTCGTCTGAAATGATTTCAGGATTTTGCACTTTTGGGAAGCTAATGTAATCATTGTTCGGGGTCCCTTTGTTCACTCAAAGCGGGCCTTCTTTTTTCGTAGTCGGTTTGGTTTTGCTTTGTTTATTGTCTCTTGTTATTTTTACTCCGTGTGTGTGTGTGTGGCACCGTCGCTTGACGTCTGCCGTGATTAGAGATGGCCTCTTTAATCCCACTCCGCATGTCAGCATCCATTTGCGCCCTTTGTCGGGAGTTAATGGAGTTTTAGTTGGCTCGCTCCGAAAGTCTTTGAAGACACCAGAGCTGATGGGATGTGTATACAGCCGCCAGCACTGTTGCTTCTGATTGATTTGTTATTGTCGAGGGAGGGGAGGGGGGCTTTGGCTCAGCGCTTGTACAATGAGACATTGTGTCATTCGTTGTCTCATCTTTCTGTTCATCAGAAGCGGTGAAGAGCATTCTGTTGTTGTTTCTGTTTTTCCTCCCTTAAATCAAATGGGACGGAAACGCTCTCTGTTGTCTGTAAGTTGTGAACAGTATTTCCGACAAGCTCTTGACGCCAATAACCTGATGAGACCTCCAGCCAGCAATTTCTCCCAGTTTCCTCAACAGCACTGGAAGCCTCTCTTATCTACTCAAGCTGGAATTGAGAACGGTATTCTTATGAATACATGAAATAATACATGAAAAATTCTCAAAAGTTCTCTGGTTTATTTGTCACATTATCACATAGACTGCAATATTGCATTAATACATGTAAAATCAACTTTTTGATTTTCAAGAGGAATTTGACATCCTCACAGAAACCACTTGTTAGATCCAGACTACGAGATGTGACATTTTTATGCTGAAATGTTGGAAATCTAAACGTTCTCATCTGGATTTGAGCCCTTCGGCTTCCTCCAGTGAGGGACTTTGCTTAGAGGGTGAAGACGAACCTCTGTGATATGAGGTCAACTGAAGTAGAACAAGAAGAGCGATCACTCAGAGCTACTGTTGGCTTCTCACCCTGCAGCCTCAACTCCTGGAGCAGCAAGCAGCTCGGTCCTAGTAATTATTTCTGAGCAAATTACTTTTCCATAAGATGCCTCTAATGCGTCTGAATCAGGCAAAACTGGATATAGAAGCATTTTAGGAGTCTCTTGGCATTTGGGTGGGAGAGAAAAGCTGTGTTTAATTGAGCAAATCAATAAGTGTTCCAAAGTACTGTCAGAGACCCGGCGAAATGAGCAATTTATTTACCAGCGTTCGACATTTAGCTCAGGCCTTATATCCATTTAGTCAAAGTGGTGAAGTTTTAAATTTAGGCTTTTAATAAATTCTGTCTATTTGTCCTGATGAATTCAGTCCTCGGGGGCTTTAAATTGGAAACGTTGAAGCTTTTTTATTTATTCACCTCCATGCTCTCGAAAGACCCGCTTGCAGATTCAGTTTTTGATCCGTCAATTAAAAAGTTCTTGCACTGGTTCTTTTGCACTGGCACTGTGCTTTCAAGGCCCTGCATTATGAAGAACTCTAAAAATAATGAGTCTATAGTTTCCAGAAATGAGAAAAGTACACTTTTTTCTTTTGTTTGTTTCTTTTCCTCATATCCAATAATAAAAAAAAATGACATCTGGTAGCCTCTCCTAAGTTTGTGACAGTACTCCAAATCTTTGTTTTTTCTACCCTCTGATACCAAAGCATCAGTTTTAGCTAAAAGCTAGCCATTTTAGCAGGAAGCTGTAAAAAGAACAGTGACCTGGAGATCTGTGTAAGAGTTTTATGGGGATTAAAGGCTGGAGTCGGAGTTGAGCTCATGGTGAGTTTGGTTTTCAATATCTTATTTAGTGTTCTTTGCCCATTTCGCCCAGTTTAAAATTAAAAACCCGGTACTTCACCAGGTTCGAGTTCGTCCTCATCGTGCCCCCCCCCCATGCCAAACTGATGCATTGAACTTGCTAAATACAAATCTTGCTCTTAGTGTTCACAGCAAATATTCAACATGCCGCCACATTGAGTTAACCTGGAGGGCAGAAATAAAGCGCTGCCGCGACTGAAAATCCGCTCCTGGATCTTGTGTCCCCATTTCAACACAAATGAGAACGAGACCATTAACATTTGTGTGTTTTCATTATGTAAATGGTGTTAACGCATGCTCACAAATTGCCAACAGGAAAAGCGATAATTTTCTCCCAGTGATCATAATGTGTCCAAGTGCATCATCTTGATTATGATGCGCTAATTACATATCCCCTTCTTTCTCCCCCTCTCTCTCTCTCTCTCTCTCTCTCTCTCTGCCCTACAGATTCAGAAAAACCAAGGATCTTTAATGGTAAGTTTTATTGCATTAGAATAGGAGGAAGGAAAATTGAGGTCCCCCACACGGCGCTCTTGCTTGACTCCATTTGAAAAAAAGAAACAATTTGAGTGCACACACACTCAAATTGTGTTTTTGCCATGAAATATTAGATCATGCTTTAACAGCTGGTATTGCATTAGGTGCTATTATGGAATAATAGAAACATTGAGAGGCTGAGGGACGGCTTTGCCTGGGCTCGCTGCATCGGATTAATTTTAGTTGATACCTTTTTTTGGGTATCACGCCATTGATTTTTCCTATTGCCAAGAAATTCCATGTAGGCGAACACATTTTTTTTTTTTTTTCATCTTCTCACATTTCTTTTTCCTCTTCCAGCCTCTCCAGTTACTGCAATGCATCGTTGATGAGGTGAGTCGTCGTCTTATGTGCTTTTGCATCTAAAGTCAGCCCTAATGGCCCGGAAAGCTTATATTTTGTTTCTTAATGAAGCAAACCACTCAGGCGGCTTTGTTCCCCACTCACTCAACCCTCACCCTATGCAACTGCCTTAGGGAAGTACATGTATGCCCCCACCTCCCCCACTCACACACAGACACACACGCGCACACCCACCCAGACACACACTCACCTGCTCTCAGCAGCAGCAGCAGCAACACAGTCGTAGATTCTGATCCAGAGCCAAATCACACACAAAAAAAGGCTTATCTGCGAATTAACTCACTATGTTTCTGGGCAAGTGTCTCCATATTAAAAACAAAAGTCGCCTCAGATGATTTTCTTTTTTTTTTTTTACAATATATTATGCACACAACACACATGTGTTAAAAGCAATAGCAAGATAATGCAGCAGTTCTAAAATAATTCATAAATCAAATCACTTCAATTTTATGCACAAAAATATGAATCTAAATGAATTTCATCAACGGAGTATTGTGTGCACCAACCACAGTGAAAATACTATAAACTGCGTTCTGTAGCTGATCCAATGCAAGGAGATGCAAAAGTAATTCATTTAGTATATTTTCACCGGTGTCATCTGCAGTAGGTGTGCTTGAACTACAAGAGTGTTTGCATTTGGCATTTTAGTGCTTTTCAAGCTGAACGTTGTCCTGAACACAGACGTTCCTCTTGTGGAAGTCTTTAAATGTTGCTCTATTCTTTATCTTGTTATGTATCCCAACTGAATCCAACAATAACAGTAAGAGGCTCCCCACTTGGGGCGTTGCTGCACTAGTTTTACCTTGTACAGCTTGAAACAAACTTACAGCAGTTATTTGAATCTTCACAAAACATAAAAAAAACAAAAAAATACCAATGCCTTTAGGCCAAAGTAGTTCTCCCCCAACCCACATTAAACATCACATCACTTGTCCTCAACTGACTATAGATTGCCCATAATGAATAATTAAAAGCTTTTGGTTGTAATGGATTGGCCGTGGCCAAAGTGTTCATTAGTGTTTAGATGGATTCATCAGTCAAACAATTTTTCATGCACTTTATGCTGTATTTGTACCCAAGGTGAGAGAGCACTCTGTTATCCCAGGTCAGTCTGGCTGTTTCCAGCCGCAGTCGTCCTCCTTTAAAGAGACAATTGAGCACTTCCTGAAAGGAAGGAGCGAGTCTGAGAGAAAATAAAGGTTGGGGAGTCCACAAGAGTAGAGACCTGAAGTGCAGGATAAAATACACAAAGAAATTTCACAAGTGTTTCCAGATTCTTGAGCTCACAGCTAATACACCGTGACCCCTTTGCATTGGCAGTTATTTTACAGTTATCAACCTAAAATCTTTGGGTTTTTTTTACTTTCCAATAATGTGTCTGTCTTTTTGATTTTTTGCAGCCATATTATCGCAATTTTCAAATGGCTTTAATATCTGATTTTATTTCAAGGTTTCTGGTTAGATTGCAGCACCCAGCCTGCCCTCGTTGAAGTAAACACTCATTCACTAAGCAGACAGCGGAAGCTGTTTGATTTCAATCTTTATCATTCACAGTAAACTCACATATAACTTGTACTGGGTCTCAAATGATTCTGAATATCCTATAAATAGCAGTTATTTAGTTAAGTTTGATGAAAAAAACGTGTATTATAGCTTCATTTTAGAAAAATATCAATATATTGAGATGATCCGCTTGCTGGCAGTGGTGTTATGACATAAAGAAACTGTACTGAGGACACCAGCACAGGTTGGTTAAAATTGCCCCCTTTTTTTCTTTTACATATCCATGGTGAACCTGCACTGTCACGAAATGAGCAAATGCTCCCTTGAAATGCTATTTGTTGGCAGCATCGACTAGAAATACACGCCGCTTGATGGAGCCGCTGTCTCCCGCCAGAACTTCTCTGCAGTCGTCTTCCCATCTGTTCACTGTCCACCCTCATTAATGCTCCTCTCGCCCCCTCCTCCCATTCGCTGAATAGCAAGCGGCTTCACTAATAAAGAACTCCCACTTTATTTCCAAGCCTGTAATTACTGATCTAATTCTGCCTAATAATTGCTCCGCGGCAATGACATGTATATTTACTCGTACCCTCGTAGCGTTGTGTGTGTTCCGTCTCGTCGTGATGCGCGGTTGACAGGCGCTGGAATAATTCACGCAGACGAGCCACTTTCATCAGCCTGCCCGCGTGCCTTTTGTGCGCGCCGCCTGCTGCCACATCAAAGCTGCCGCTGCTGCGCTTGTTCCTGTCCGCTGGAGACGTGAATACATGCATAAACGCGGCCGGCGGAGGAAAAGGGCGCATGCGCGCGCGAGACGACGACGTAAATGAGCAGGATCGGCGGTAAAAACCGGGGCTCAGAGCGTGTGTTATGCACTACAGCGGCAGCAAATTATTTGCTGCTCTCCTTCTAAATGGAGTGTACACTCCGGCTTGTGGTGTGCGGCGCTCAAGGGCATTTTGTTTGTACATGCCTGTGTGTGCGCGCGCGCGCGTTTGCACGTGCGCGTGCTATGATATATTGCTCATCCGAGCGGCGGCAGCGCTGTGAAGTGCAGCGAGATTAGAGGAGAGCCCATTCCTTTGTTAATTTAAATGGGTTCATGCATCATGCTTTGCGGGGAGCCTGCCGATCGGAGCATTAAGGAATGGCGAACACTGCCCAGAGGTGTTTTTAATGGCACAGCAGGGCTTCAAATTTAAAGAGGTTTAATTCCCCGCATTTGAATAAACACCCAGGGTTGTTTTTTTTTTTTTTCTCTCTCTCTCTCTTCTGCTCATATCACTGGATGTCACCGCTGTGTCGTTTTGAAATCTCTCAGGATCCTGACCCGCTATTCATTTTGCTGGTCATCTTTTAATCTGCTTTAATTATACCGCTTGTAACCAATTCAGGCATCTCACAGGCATTCGCTGTAGACACACGAGGTTCTTTACGTCCCCTGAACGTTTAGAAGAGGGTTTTTTCCTCACAAAGTCCCAGCAGTGCAGCAGATGTGGAAATGTCAGTTGTGACGAACAAAACAGGGCCACTTCTCTCACGTGGAATCCATCGGCTCTAGGGGAAAAAAAAATGTTACAGTATTATTTGTCATTTTTATTACCACTTGTGTAAGACATCAGACAATTTGTCAAAAGGCGATTTGAACTCAGGCAAATTACTTCCAAAGGCCTGTTTGTAAAGACTGAGTGTTGCAATCTGTAGGTAGCACCTCATATTATAAAAGCAATTAGAATTTCCTATTTATACAGAAAGAGTATGTGTATATTCGGACCGTTGCATCGTTTTGCTTAAAATACTGTGTGCACAATGGACAAACAGCTGATAGGCCCATCACTCTATATTAAGGTTTGGCACCATTAAGTTTTGATGCAATCAAATGTAATCTTTTTTTTTTTTAATCTAATAGTTAGGATAATTGTTTCCTCTTCCTTTGTCTGTCACTGTCTTTCTGTATTTTTATGAAATTGTGCCAAAGTACAAACATTTATTACCTTGCAGAAGGGAGTAGAAATTGTATTAATAGTAATTTAACACTAGACTGGGTCTTTGCGCTATTTTGATAAATAGAATTGTACACCAGCCCCAAAGCGCCTACTCCAGGGAGTCACCAACATCAACTGCCACAGCAGAGCAGATCCCTTTTTGCTTTTTACACAGGTGTTATATTTAGTCACGCCAATAATGACACAGTGGCAGATCACACTGTTATATCTCCTCATTCCTTCTGAAGAATGCGGATTCCAAATACTAAGCCTCTGTGCGAGGAGCCTGCGTTCAGGGTTGTTGACTAATGAGGTGAGGGAGGCTGAAACAGAGGTTCTACATGACAGAGTTCAGGGGGCCGTGGCAACATTTAGCCTGTCTGACACACCAATACGTCACACTGCTGCTTATTTTATTACATTTTTGATGAAGTGAATGAATCTTTGGCCAATACACCTCATGCTCAAATAATGTTGTCTTGTTCTATCAGTGTGGAAATTGTGTCTGTTTGACTCCATTGAAGATCTACCTGATATTAACCACCTTCCAGCCTCTTTCACAGTCAAGTAGTTTGATCCTTAAGGCACTTTATTCCAAATTTAAAAACTTTTTTTCCCCTCCCCCCTTTGTTGTTTTTCTTACCAGGATCCTCCAGTGCTTCCTGTTGGCCAGTTCAGTGAGAAATTTGTTCACTTCATCACACAGTGGTGAGTCAGTTCTTCTCATTATTATCCTACCAGACTTTGTTTGTCGTGTAATTTGAGAATCTGTGCACTTGGATAGACTTGAATTATCCTGGGGAATTATTCCTGTATTGCCTCTATTGCGCCGGGATGGTTAAACATAGCAAAGACCACAGACTGCATTTCAAACGACTGAATGACTAAATTGTTGCTGATGAGCCGACTCTATAATGGATAAGTGCATTTACCTGTGTGCACTGCACTAAAGCCTTGAGGTTTTTTAATAGCCGGCGCTATAATTTCCACTGCTGCTGATTTTGAATAAAAAAGGAAGGACGGTTTACCCACTGCGGCGGGACAAAGACAGTGTTTACCCTGCACTTGCCTCGGATTCATTAGCCTTTGGTAACCTTAACAAATAGCTACAGACACACCCAGTGCGTGTGCCCAGTTGGATGTACCAGCTGTTGTGTATCCCCAATGCCAGCTTTATTTACTCAAACATGGATCCTTTTCTCTCAGGACACACTGGGGTCCTTGTAGCCCGCCCGGCCTCCTCCAAGGCCAGTTTTATATAGCTGCTGCAGATTTACAGCTACGCGTAGTCCTGATACAGCAATATGGGCCAGAATGCCCTCTGCTTAAATAACATACCTAATGTAAGTCATTAGGTAAACAGTGTAAAAACAGAGGTGCCACACTTCCCTCTAAGCAGGTAGTTTCTTTGAATTAAGATGCTCCAATCCCAAAGGGCATCAGTCAGCGTGTCGGCCTGGACACAAAGCGTAAACTGTAAAGTAATTCTTCCTCAAGTGATGATGATCTGAACTGTTAAACTGATTCGTCTGTACGTATAAATGCAGAGTAAATGCCTTTCATGTTTTGTGAACGTGCCAAAGTTTATGGAACCTGCAGGTTAATAACTACTGCAGTGTGCCTTCAGTGTTGTGAGTTGAAGGACATTGAATATAAGGACATCTGGGGGAAATTGACCCCCCCGCACCCCCCACCCCCCACGGTCCTCTTTAATAATCCCCAGTCCTGTTTTTTAGCAGCTACACTTTGAATCAGTGGTTGTAGAAATATTAATTAAACTATTCTATCGAAGATAATTGTCCTGTCTGGTGGCGACCCTCACTGTCAGCTTCTTTGGAGTGAAGTCACCTTTTGAATATTAATTAGTAAGTGAAAATTATTCTGCTGCCGTGTGAATATCGACTGCTTTTCATCCATCTATCTATATTTTTTTTTTAGCATGCGGCGGCAACCGAAAGAGAGGCCTGCCCCGAATAACCTCATGGTAAGTTAAACTTGCATTGACGAGTTCCAAGGACCACTGAGAGACAATATTCCATTTTTCCCAAAAGAAAAATTCAATTAAACAATTTCTGGGTATGCAATTGAATTTGCAGTGATTGGGGTGTTTTTGGGTCAAGGACCCTCGAAGCTGCTATTACTGTCTTAGAACAAGAGTATTTTCTTTTTTAGTTATTTTAATTTTTTTTTTAACTAATGAACTTTTTTATTACCAATATAAGATGTCAGAGAGGTTAGTGAGGAAACCTTGATGGGGGATTGAAACCTCCTCAACCATCATTTGTCAAATTTAAATTGAAACCAAGCTCAAAGTTTTGTTTCTGGACAAACAACCATCAAATAATAAATACAGTTTACAAAAATACTGTTTTAAAGCCAAATGAAAGGTTGAAGAAATCAAACACAAAAGAAACCTAATAACAGTGTTTTGAATGTTCAAAGCAACAGTAAAAAAAAAAAAAAAACTTTTTATATAGTTTTTTGTTTTGTTTTTTTGATAGCTGTGCAGCTTTGAACTGCAAACTTATCATTTTATTCTACTAGTTTCTGAATATGTTTTTTCAAATGATTTATTCAACTTATCTCCAATATCTGATGTTTTTTATTTTTTGATTGAAATTTATTTTTCCGGGTAAACATTGGCATCGATTGGAGAATCAGACAGGGCAGATACATGTACATATGTAAATGTATATGTATGCATATATGTATGTATACATGATTATACATACATATATATGTATTTTTATTTCTTCACTTGTTTGCATAGCAAAGTTACGGCTCACCTTGTCACTGCTCGGGCGACTGCGCCTGCATTTGCCCGCAAGGCCGGAGCAGTTTGCACAAACTGCCTTTTAAGAGCTGCGACATGCTCTGGCTCCTGCGTCAGGACCGCGGACAGCGACACGCCGGCTCCGCCGAGACGACGCCAGCTTACGGTGCTGTTGTGTCGGCAGTTGGGGTGTGAATGCAGAGCCGATGACAGATTTGATGTTCTCAGTCTCACACCCCACAGAGGGAGCGAAGGGAACGATTATTGACAATTCACTGCAATGGGTCGGGGGGGGGGAGGGGAGGGGAAGGTGTTACTCCTGAGGAAACCTCCAAGCGCGGCTACTTTTCCCCTCTCCCTCGTTCACTCACTGGAGGAAGTTGCTGTAAGGAATCGAGCGCCACTTCAAATATACTAAATCCTAGAATGTTAAGAGTATAATATGGTGCATTTTTCCGCAGGTCCCTGTCTTTTCCACTTGCCTATTGCCTATTTTTCTCCAGATCTCTAATCTGCAACCTCTCCACCTTCATTGAAATCATTTTACATTATATCCATATTTCTTTTTATTTTCTACTCCTGTTTTTTTCTCTACCGCCGACTGTCTTTCTCATATATTTTTTGGCCTTTCCTTACTCTTTATGTCTCCCTGCTCGAGGATGAGCTGAGATATAAGGTCATGGATGCCTGCCTCTGCCGCACCAGGCCGCTGATTGTCTCCCCGCCCCATCCTCTCTCTTTACCTCCAGCCTCCCGAGTACATTAAAACTCTTTACCTATTCCATCTGTATGTTAATGCACCCAGCCGCGGCTTTCTTCTTTTGTTCTCCCGTCGCTGCGGAGAATGTCCCGCCATTTGCTCCCGTTTTTCTCTCCGCGCGACTCGATTCTGCTGAAATGTGATGTGGGAGATTTCACGGCGGCGTCGAAATGTTGTTTTACGACCACGCAAGGTCACCCAGAAGCCCTCTGTTACTCATCAGGTTTCAGCGTGTGGTTTTCTAATCACTAGTGCAGCTTTTTATTGTCAATATCTGTGGGATTTTATCCTATTAGATGTTCTTTATAGTGCTGTTGTCAATTGCATGGCGGCTCTTTATGGCCCCTGTCCCTGAAGCTTTAAACAGTAGTATACCATAACTACTTTCACTGGATGCTTGGCTCGTACTATTTATACTTGGTCCAATACAGTTTTCAGAATTTTTCCCATCAAAGGAACACAGTGAGAGACAAAGTATTTTCTTGGGCCTTTTTTTTATGCCACATAAAACCTCACAAACCACCAAAAAGGGCATCCGAAGTGCTGTCCTGTCTAGTCCTGTCAGTCACATAGCTGCCTCATGGAAAGGAGTAGCACAAATCACACCCCTTGAGAATGTTGTCGTATCTAAATGCTTGAATTTGTTTACTTGTATGTGTGTGTTTTTTTTTTTTTTTTAATGGATTTTCATTTAAACTCCCAATATTGGGCTATAAACTTGAATAAATGTAGTTCAAATCGCCCATCAGACCAAATGTTGTTTTGGTTTTGGTCTGCTTGGCGTGCTGCTTGGTGGTTGCAGCTGCTCTGATGCATTCACAGACATATAGCTCTATTTAGCTGCACACTCTCATCATATTTTCTTCCCCCGACACATTTTGGAAGCGTCTGCCGACGGAGATGAAAGTGAGCGCATTCGTCTCTCCGCTAATGCATCTTTCATTGCGGACACCCAATCCTGTCATCATAAGATCATGACGTCCTGTCCAGGAGACTTTCCATTGGCCGGCTCCCAGGACATTAGTTGCACATGTCACACATACTGGTGACCCGTGTGAGGATTATTTCTTAGGGGTTTTTTAGGTGGATTTTTGAGGGTCATGCAGCTACCCTTTAATATAGCACGAAGGATTTTAGAAGTAGACAGGCAGAGCTGTGTTTTAAGTATTTTTGTGCTTGTTGCTTTGTGTTAATGAGTTTGCAGAAAGGATATTTCTGTTGGTCTCTGGCCCGTTTTTGCTCATCAAAGTCTAAGAGTGTTGAAGCCGCTCCCTTATTTTCTTTGATTGAAATTTGACATTGGACAATTTAACCCCCCACCACCATCACCACTACCACTACCACCTGCCCCCACCCACCTCCCCCCATCAAAACCCCACACCGCTCCATTCCCCAGTCAGCAGCCTTCACGCAGCCTTTTAGCACCCTTGTCAATGCGGCCGTCCCATTCTGCCTCTCTATTCAAAGACACACAAACACAAATTTCATTGCGCCCCCCCCCCCCCTCCACCACCTCCCCCCCCCTCCCTCCGCCCGGACGTACCAGATGAGCCCCTCGGCTTCTCCACAAAGGGACCCCTCCTGTCGTCGACTGTCCCCCTCATCTAGTTTAAACACACAAACAATAACACAATCAGAAGCAGAAAGTTCCATCCCCTGACGCTACCAACACCCCCATCACTGTTTGTTTAATTATTTATTTTCAAAAATCTGTTTTTAAATACCCTAATATAGTTAAACACAATAAGCATTGCGATTTTACCACCTCACACTGCTCGACTCGTTTCAGTAGCTGCATTTCAGTAGCTTCTTTAGTTGTTGTCTCTATTAGCTGCGTGTCTTTTACTTTCCGTTTTAAAATATGTCCATATTACCAAATCTGCGCATTCTTCCATTTCACCATTAATCTTTTTTACTAAAACTTTGCCTCTCTCTTTTTGCTCACGTCACATGTCTTGACTTAATCTTTGGTAGCAGCTTCAGTAAGAATCTGTCAGGCGGTGCACACCTCTGTATGTGCAAAAAGCATTTTAGGGTTTCCTGTGGTCCCCTCACAGACTTGTGTCAAATCCACTGGTGTCTCTACATCACTAAACTTTTCTGTCAGCACCTTTGCTGCCAAATGTTTTCACTTGTCACCCTTGGGTCTTCAGCGACATAAACTCCATTCACACTTACAGTGATGTGCACGGCACTGGGGTCTACTTCATTTTTGTCATTTAAGTGGTAAGTCCCACAAAAGAATTTCCGCTTTTGGAATTTAAATGTTTTTTGCTAATTATTTTTCTCTTCTACATTCTATTTAAGGATCTAAATTTCTTTTATTCAAAGCAACATATTTATTATTTTTTAGTATTTTCAACGAGAACTCCTTCTCGACATTAACTTCATTAACTTCATTAACAGAAATTTTAATATGAGCTCCGATCACAAAGTTTGGGGAACAACAGCATTTTAAAATTCTGTGAACTTCGCAAAGTGCAACCAGTGTGTGCGCATGCACGCACGCACGCACGCACGCCCGCACGCACACACAGTTCATCCATACACATTTCAACTCATTTCAACAAGCCAACCAATTTCTAGAGGGAGCTGGCAATTACCTTGCAAATCTCTAAAAGATCTAGTTTTTCTAGCTACCTTTGTAACCCTGCTGACACACACACACACACACACACACACACACTATCACTCCTGCGCTGACAAATACACGACGTTGGCTCTGACATGTTCTAATGAGGTGATGACCAGTCTCCGGTTATAATTGCCTCCTACGCGGTTTCATTTCTTCCGAGCGTATTAATCATGTGTAGAGTTATTTAAAAT
Source organism: Nelusetta ayraudi (assembly GCF_046127955.1). NCBI lineage: Eukaryota > Metazoa > Chordata > Actinopteri > Tetraodontiformes > Monacanthidae > Nelusetta > Nelusetta ayraudi. The sequence continues at coordinate 6,156,423 of NW_027466052.1, read as the reverse complement.
GGCATAAATTAATCTTAGATTAAACGGACCCTTCAAAAGGCTTCAAACAATTAAAGACTTAGGTAGAATTTCCCCTGGGTTTGGCCCATTGGTATTTGAGTGCAGCAGTTTCAGGTGATTATCCCATTTTGGTGTGGCCAGACGGTGATTAATGTTATTTTTAACTGAGTTCTTCCTCATCTCACCTCCGCCCGCGACCTACTGCAGCGCACAAAGCACTTGAATGACCCCCGACGAGGAGTTAAATCACTCCCCATGCCGATTTTCTTTGCGAGCCAGCGTGCAGGCACGCGGCAGCTTTTGCTCGTTGGATAACCTGACATGCCAGATGGAAAATTTTCCCAATCTGATTAATTTACTTCACGTATCAACCTGAAAAGGGCCCTGTCAAAACCTCAGTAGGGGAGGCTCAGCCCAGTAGATGGCGAGTGGATAAGCCTCATGTCTGCCACATTCAGAGTGGACCAATCAGACTTCATCTTTGTCTTCCGAACAGGGCAAGGGGCCTTTGGCTCTCACCTCTTTCACCTCTTGATGCATCTTCAAGAAATCAGACTCTTGCATGGTTTGCCAAAAAAGTAAGGCCTTGAGACTACGACATGATACCACAGGCAGACCTTTGAGAAGACATTCAAAACATATTCAGTTGTGTTGCTTCTGCGCCAAAACCTGCTGCTGCATTAAAACTGGGTGGCTAAAAGCCGCTTCTGAAATGCCGAGGCAAGAGTTTATTGGTCCATTCTGAATCCTCGTCCTTCTCCCAGCATCTCTGCGTGCAAATGGTCTGAGAGCGCACCGTGAACCTTTATCCATCTCCATGTGGGTCGGGCTGGGATGTTATTGCCGCCTGGCAGGGACCAATGTGGAGGCAGCAGGGCAGAGTTAGAATTTGGCCAAACATCACTTCTTTTATTTCTGTTTTACTTCCCCCCTCTAACTGAGGCCGGGGTGAATGATTGATGAGATGGGTATCCAGCATAGTGGGGCACCCAGGAGCGCCCACTTCACCCGTCTCTCTCTCTCACACACACACACACTGATATGAGAGTAATTAACCTCAGACTGCGTTAACCCCAGCTGCCCATTAGAAGGACGACAGGATTGATGGACCTCCTCTAGTCCTTCAAAATCTTTGTAGTTTGTGCAGGATTGTGGCACAGGAGTGTGTTCCAGATTTCCTACGTGTACACCGACTTCACCGCGTTGCTTGACCGTTGTACTTGAGGATTGGATTTGAGATCACTGGGCCCAGTGGCATCCTTGGCTTCGATGTGTAAAATGTGTTTTTTGAGAGGAGCGTTGTGTCGCCGTTGGAGCTGAATTTCTGCTCATGGAGGCCGTGATTTGCAGTCCGGATAGTCGTCGCTCAAATCAGGATTGACAAGTCAATCTAAACTGCTGCTTGTTTATTTAATTGGGCGGCGACTCAGTGACAGGAGTCACATGGTCGTCTCAGTTTAACCGTCTCGTTTACAGCCTCCCCAACTCTCACCTTTGATCCCTTCAGTGACCTCTTTGACCCCACAACTCTTGTCCGGATCTCCCCCCCCACCCCCCTTGTCCACTCACCTATCTGTCGAGGCCGGTGATTGGGCGTGCCGCCATTGAAATATCACATGTGACGTCTCTGTTTGAGCTGTAACAAGTGAAACCTGCCGCCGTCTGACGAGCTCTGTGAGCTGCACGCCGCTAATGAGCAACTTAAGCAACTACTGCTTTCCGTTTATCCATTTTATCACATTTAAAAAGCAAATTAGATTTGGAAAATCTGAAACTAAATGTTGCCAGTGTGCTTTTATTGTGAGCTTTCTTTGATGGGCTGCGGTGTTTGCTGTAAATCATCAAAGATACGTCTCCAAAATAACCCGCCAAGCCGTTACTAATCTGTTGCACATAAATATTTAAGAGGTTTTGATAGCGCCCCTTCTTCTTTTATTTGCCTTTTATTATTATCTCCCAAACCATAATTAGAATAGTTATATAAGTCGAACTGAACCATACACTTCACATAAAGGTGTAATAATGTTTGTGGCTCCAATCTGTCGGACGATAAAAAGTAATCCGGCACAACAAGTACGAACATGTTTTTAATAGCTGCGAGAATGTCTTTTTATTTGGGCTCATTACTGGGTTTTACAGCCGCGGAAGCCCATAATTTCAGTGAATGACAAAAAGATAGATATATAAATAATCTGAAGGTTATGTTTGGGAGAAAGATTGGTTGCGGCGGATATTGAGTCTGAGTGGCGCAGTCTTTTGTCAAACTTCATTTCTGAAAAAAAAGAAAAAAGAATCGCATAAATGATTAAAAGGGGAAACGGATAAACCTGAATGGCGCTGCCTGAAGGTGACGCTGACCAGTCGCACACGGCCGGCCTTTATTTTGGGGATAAACCTGCCGGGGAGTGGAGGGGTGGAGGGTGCCATGGTGTCTGTCACGGAATCAAAAGAGTCCATTGTGGAACACACACACACACACACACACACACGCGTACATGGCTGTTACAGGCAGTTGATTCAGCGCAGGTGCCCCGTGTTTGTTAGCGACAGCGCTACGCAGATACGACAGCGGTACGTCTACGTGATACGCAGTTTATGCTGTTTAACCACTACAAAAGGTCCCGAATTACCATACAACCACTAAAAAGGTGCAAAGATACATATCGTTATGTTTTATGTTCTTATCTGGTGGAGTCAGCCGTTGCTTTAGCATCTCTTCAGAGAATGTATTTGTGTTTGCACAACTTTTCACATTTCATTGCTGAATTTTTTTTTTTTTTTTATAAGTGTGTTAATTATTTCATCAATTTTCTTTTTTTTCAACACATTTGTTTTGTGACTGCTGTGAGTTGGAATCTTGTGTTGACTTACAATACGTTTACATTTAGACAATACATAATCAGTCTTTCCTGATCTGAGTATACCCACCAATCGGTCTTTCATGAGTGAGTATACCCACTAGAATAAACTAGACTACACCACTGGCCAGCGAGTGTGTCGCTAATTTCTCATCTGTCGCCTCAACGGGAGCCACAGCTCCTCACACCCGTTTTCCTCATTCCAATCCTCTCCGTCTTTCCAGGATCATCCCTTCATCATCCAGTTCAACGACGGCAACGCCGAGGTGGTGTCCATGTGGGTGTGCCGCTGCCTGGAGGAGAGGCGAGCTCAGCAGGGCCTCTGACCTCCTGACCTGCACGGATGCAGTTTCACCCTCCCCCAACAAAAGAAACAAAAATATTATCCCCGTGAAGTGTTTCTCCTGTGTGGCTGCAGTGACGCAGACGTCGCACGAAGATCAAGCGGGGCTCTCTGTCCCCTTCTGGCCCCGTTGTTGCAGCGCTGAGCCGAACGTTGCGGGAGACTCGAGGTGAACGGCCCCTGATCGGAGCCCGTCTGGAGCAACATGCTTCCGGCCACCTGTGCTTTACTGTTGACAGCCCTCTAGTGAATGTTGACGTTTTCGCCTGTGAGTTTGCTGCCCGTGCCTGTTCCCCCGCCCCCACTGATATAATTTCTTACCTCAGCTAGCCTAAAGATGCGACCACAGAAAAAAGAAAAAACCAGCAGGTAAATGAATCGCGGGACCGTCGGGTTCCAGATTCTCCCTCATTTTTTGATAAGGAAGCGGTTGCATCTTTTTGTAAAGGTGATTTTTATTATTTTTTATTTTTTAACTGAACCTCTTTTCATAAAGCTAAAGTTTTCACACCATTTGCCATGAGCCGTGATTTGCCTTTTTCCACTTTGAGTCGATTGCACATCTTTCATTTTTCTTTGCACGGACACGCTTGGTGTTAAATACTGCTGCGGAGACAATTCCCCTTTATTCAGCGGCTTTGTTTTGTTTCTCAGAAACAAATCTCAATCACAATCTCAGAAATCACTTTTTCCACTCATAATTCATAGCTTTGTTTTTTCCGCCCCCTACCAAACTTTAATTCTGTTAATGCTGTCTTGCTCCACACAGAACTTTCACATTTATTGTGTTCCCTTCGTGCTCGAGTCATAAAACGTGAACGCAAAAAGAGAGACCACTAAACAAACAAACAAACAAAATGTAACACATTCTTACATGTAAAGGCAAATGAACAGCTTTAACTGATAGTATTGCTTGATACCCTGATGATGCCTTCATGTACAGCCGCAGAAGTCTGGTAGTTCTCAAAGGCATTGAGATTCCAGTACATCTACATATTCATAATTGTCTGTCGAAGGTCAATGTAGTGCATGGACACTCTCATCTTAAACTCTTCCTAAAAAGGGTTGTATAGCTTTAACAGTATTATCACCTTTGCCTGTAATCTTGGTTGACGTCCGCTCAGCCTCCGTTTCCTGAAACCCCAAATAATGTTTCAAAAATAAGTAACAAATATTTTCTAATACAAAATAATTGCGCCCACAATAAACCACATTGAACATTTTGTCTATCGTTGCTGCGTTACACTCGCGTACAACAGCATGGAAGCGCCATTTCGCATAGCGCCCCCTACAGGTTGTGTTATCAGTTTATCGAGTCAATATTTCGCAGTGGATTTACGCATCATTAAAAGATTTTCGGGTGGACCACGCCTCCATTTTAAGCACTTAATCAAATTAAAAAAAAACAATCCATTTCAACTGTGCCACAAGATGTCAATTGTGTAATAAAAAAAATGTTTTAAATCAATATTTAAAAAAGAACTTTATACTAAACTTGAGCTCTAGGTTTTTCAAGATTGTTTTAAGAATTGCATATTCTGCATTAAATTGCATGTATCAAAATTATTATTAATAATTATCACATCAGCTCATCTGCAAGATATCCAGCAGATACATTTTGCAAATTGGCTGTTTGCAAGTGAAGCCAGACATTGATCAATCTGGTCAAATCTGTTCATGCTTGTCAGTTGTTTATTTGTCTTTTGTTTTTGTCTTTGCTACTGTCAGTCACCCCTCGAGTTGCACATCAAACCCGAAATTCAAAGACGAAAAACATTTAAAGTCTGAACTGATGTATCTTCAGCTGCATAAGCTTGGACACAGCTTTTGTGTTGTGACTCTTATTTTTATATACATATGTATATTCATCTTCAAAATAGGTGGAAATATTTATTAGTTTGTATTATTTTTTAAAACAAGGATGGCTCTGCTGTTTTTTCTCTTCTTTTTTTTTGCCAAAGAACAGAGCATGATATTGCTGATGGTGCTCAGAAGATTCCCGAGTGCCCGCTGATGATGCTGCTTCTTCTGTAATTATGTGTCGGCACATATTCCAAATCACACCTAGCGAGTAATTATGAGAAAAATAAAGCTTAATAAACGTGACACTGTGGGTGAAATTCATTTTTGTGCACATTCACATTTGAACTGAATTTGTTTTACATAATTTTTAATGCTGAAATGTGTTTCTCAGTTAAGGAAAATATGTGCCAGAAGAAAAGGAAGAGGTATTGGGGGATGTTTTGGTGGCTCCTCCGTCCCAACTGGGCATCTCGGAAAGGTCTGTCCCTTTATGACCTCAGGGGAAGATCTTCTGATGGGCGCTTCCTGCACGATGGCGCGCCACGTCACAAAGCTGCAGTCATTTCAATCTGGTTTTAACCGTGGCAGATTCCACTGAGGTAAAACTGACCTCCACAGCCACGAGAAGGTCTCGGCAGTGCCGTGGACGTACAGCCGAGGTCTTGGCAGTTCTGAAGGCTATTGTTGTCGTATTTTGTGAAGCAAAGCAAACTTTTTTTTTAAATGGTTCAAAATAGCTGGCAGAGCAGCAAAAAAAAAATCAAAGACAATTATTAAAATGCACATTGCTGAAAAGAAGTATTGCTGTTCCATTTATGTAGAAGCAAACTTGAATAAAAAAAAAAAAAAGACCCTTGTCATTTGTTCTGTTTTGTTGTGATTTTTCTTTGTTATATACAGACTTGGTCTTGTCTCGATCTCGATCCTCTCTAGTCTTGATAATGTCTTGGTCTCAGTTGGTGCGGCCTTCACTACAACACTGCTGAAGGCAAAATAGAATCCAACCAAGTCGACACCTGCAAGGTGGACCAGATGAAGGCGCTGGTGAGTACTTCACTGCATCATTGAGCTTGTCCCAGCGTTGTCTTTACAGGGTTTTCCAGTGACAGTAATGTGTGTCAACGACTCGACTTAAAGACCTCATGGAGACGGACTTTGCAATTAGTAATTTGACATTTTTCATGTCTTCCCAGATCATGACTTGATCCCTGCTGTCCAAAGTTCAGTCACTAATTTGCATTCCATTATTAATCTTAGTCAACCTTTAATTAACGTATGTAATACTGATGAATATGTGCGTTTAAATGTGAAAAGTTCAAAGTTTAAACAAACTGCGTTCGCGAGTCGGTGGGTTTATATACTGACATTCAGTTGGTCTCCACCTGTGTCATGCAGTGTTTTTTCTCTCTGCAGGTTAATACATTTCATTTGTAACAATCTCTTATTAGTTTATAATTCATCAGTTCAACTTTAAAAAGTAAAAGCAAGGCATGAGCATCTTAATAACACATCTATGTTTCTGGTAAACCAATCAGTCTAACTCAATAGTTTCACATGCACATTTAAACAAGTTATTCTGTTTCTGTTGCCGTAGTAATGCCTCAAAAATATTCCACAAAAACTCCATTTACAGTGAAATTATTAACGCAATAAACACCAAAGGAAAAACATATCATATGTTTTGTATGATTAGGTAAAGGTCAGCACAGCAGTTTGGTCAACAAGTCAACTGATCCATTTGGCTCAAATGTTCCAAATTGAGATGGGAAGGATCTTTATTTAATAAAAAGGAAACCAAGTCAGACTTTAACATTCATTCATTTTCCATGCCCGCTTCTTCCCGAGCTCAGGGTCACGGAGGTCTGCTGGAGCCTATCCCAGCGGTCATAGGGCGAAGGCAGGGTGACACCCTGGACAAGTCGCCAGTTAATTGCAGGGCCCATACTTTAACAGACACTCATATTTACTTATTTATCATTCTAATGTATTATTATCATTCTATCTTTGTGTTATTTCGAAGTAAACAAACCCAACATCTACTCTTGCTTCCACTCTTGTGGCCTTGGTAGCCTCTCGATCCCTCCAAAACCTTCTGCAATGCCAGTACAATTAAGTACAATTTTCCCAAATGCAGTCTTTGAAGGCCAGCCACATTTTTACAACTCTGCACAAGTGTGTGTGGCAAAGCGGCATAATAAATGCTTTGGAGGACCCTGACACACTCCTAAACAGCTGGTGCGTCAGAATATTAATCATATTGTAATAATAATCATGGCTGTTAAAGCACGAGCATTCCTGGCGTTATTTGGTCTTTAAATGAAAACATTTTTACAGATGAGCCAAGCAGCAGCAACTTGAGGCTTCCTATATCACAGTGCTTAACTAAACTCTTACCAAAGCCTGTAAGCTGTAACTTTAAGACTATTTTCCACCCAGAAAAGCCTTCAATGCGGGTCTTTCCTTTTCTTTTAATGCCAAAATGCCAGTCACTTCTAATGGAGATGGATGCGACCAGCTGCAGCTTTAGCAGCAGCACGGTTTGCACTCATATCCTCTTATTCTTTATCAACTCACTGACTTTAAAGAGGCATTTTGTACCCTGCTTTCCTCATCACATCACAGTGCTGATTGCAAATGCTTTTGATCGGAGCTCGACATGATGGATGTGTGCATATGTTTCTATTTTCTGTAGAATCCTCTTATGTCAAATGAAAAGCCCCCATTCAACTATGTTGACAACTCAACTATGACGGCACCTCTACGCAATGACGTGGCGGCTATCACTCCTCCCCATCCCGTCGTGTCAGTGAAGCTGATCTCCCTAAACTGCGGCGGTGATGATGATCCGTCAATCCGACCCCCTCGGTGACAGTTCCCCCACCCTCCACCAGCGCCGCGCGGTATTATCAGGTGATCTATGGCCGCGCTCCATGTGACCTATTGTGATAATATGTCTGGGATGAAAATCGGGACGCTCCATGATCTCATCTGGCGGGCCTCCGCTCGGGATATTGAGCGCGCTTTGTTTGGGGATGCGTCTTCATTTGCGGCGCGCCGGGACGCCCCGTATTCCCAAAGTCCCAGTGCGCTGCGTCTCCGCCTTGTGTCGGCCGCTGACCTTTCCCTCCCCTCCATCCCACATCAGTCCCACTTGATTAGCACATCAGGCGGGACAATGCGCGGCCGCGCCCGTGTAGCCAGCTATTACCCACACTGCCCTTTTATCAATGTCCTGTAATTAAAATGTCACCGTTTAATTTTCGATCCGTCGCTCTCCTCTCGGCGGACTTTCTCCTCTAATATAAGAGGCGGAGGGTGGGGGCGGAATCGAACCAGTCTGTTCACTGGAAATACAAAAAAAAAAAAAGGGGTGGGGGTGGGGGGTAAGGAGGAAGCGTTTAGGTGAGGCGTTCAGGGATCAATAGAGTCCGAGGGGCGGATTGATCCGCGCGTTAAATGGAATCTAAAGGCCGGCGTGGTTTTATATGACGCTTATATGTTAATGATAAAGCATTTGGCTCTATAGATGATGCACTTTCAAACCCTGGCCTGATCTACGGGGGGGCTTCATCTGTTTTAAAGTCATATGATAAAAAATGTATCAAAATTACAACCTAACAGATTCGGCTTCGAAAGCAGCTAAATTCAAATGGTCGTTCAGCAGGTGATGACGTTTGAGACACGTGGAATCGCCTCATCCCGCTTGGGCTACATTTGTCGCCAGCAATTAAACGAGTTGCTTTGAATCAGCGTTAATTAATCACGTGACGCCAGGGCCTTTTTAAACTTGACCCCAAGCAAAAGTTCACAAACATAATAAATGACAAAATTAAAACATTTTACAAATATTTCAAATGGATTAATTATTAGACTTGTCCAGGGTGTCGCCCTGCCTTCACCCTCGACCCCGTGACCCTCAGGAATACTGGGGGTTTTGTAAAGTAGTAAATCATAATTTGCCAATAATAATAATCAAGGTTGGGGTTCACTTAAACGTTTTCATTTTCGAAAAGAAACTCGAGGGTCACATGAAAATGTGAACAGAAATTTAAAAAAAAAAGAAAAGAAATTGCGATGAATTCAACAATACACACTGTCATCTTCAGGGAATAACAGGATATTGCGGATACTGCCTGTAAAGCCTTCCCTCTGTTCACTTTGCACTCCGTTTGTGCTCTTCTTATGAGAATCAGAAGTCTTCGGGTCGCCTACACGAACCTGTCAGCCAAAGTCTTTAAGTCAAACGCTACAAAACGCGGCGCTGCCTTCACTGTCCTCGTCAATAATCCATCAGTTCACCTGTCGCGTCCCTAATGACTTAAAGCCGGGGCCATGAATGTTTCAGGCGAACCGTTTGTTTAGACAATCGGTCGCACATCAACGAGCTCGTCCGTGGTGCGTCGGACAGTAATAACGCGCGGCTCGCCGCTGAAATGTCTAATTAAAAACTCCCCTCCGCCTCCGCAGCTCCTGCCACGTCAGCTCACGTTTCCCCCGGAAAAAAAAAAAAAAAAAAAACAGCGACAATGGGCTCTTTTCACGTCGGCGGTCTAAATAATTAAGAGGAGAGGAATAATTACAGTATAAAATTGTAATTATTGGTGGCGGCTGCAGGCAGGGAGGGGGAAGCCTGCCTGCCTGCCTGCCGCTGCTTGGTGAAAGAGGAGAGGATGCGCTCCGGATCAGGTTCGACATCAATAATGCACAAAGGTTGTATGCACGCTTCATACACACACAGATTGTGTGTGTGTGTGTGTGTGTGTGTGTGTGTGTGTGTGTGTGTGTGTGTGTGTGTGTGCGCGCGCGCGCGCGCGCGTGTGTTTGGTATTTTAATAACTTTCAGGGGAAACAAGTTATTTTGTAATACTTTTCTTTTGTCAAATTTTTAAAAATTGTGTTCGTTTTTGCTTGGATTTTCACATTTTGAGTGCACTGTGTTAATCTTGACTTCTTGACATTTGGAAGTATTGGTTTGTTTGTTTTTTAATTATTGGATATAGTTGTCATTTTCTGGCAATGTGGTCATTTTCTGCTTGTTTAACCTGATTCTGTTATTTTCTTTTTCCGGAAAATTTGAGTCTAACCTCATATACTATAATCCTCATTACTGATAATTTTCCCAGTGTAATGACAACTCTCCCACTGGGTGTATGGAAGGTCTCGCAAAGCATCAGTTCTGAGCAGCACGCTAACGTTTTTTCAATGGAGGCAGTGAACAGAGGGTTAAATATATGGTTTAATGTAGGTTTTGTTGAAAATGACAGCTAATTGTGCTGCTTCTAAGATGAAAAATAAAAATGGTAATAAGACCTTTCAATTGGAAAAAAAATAATATCACTTTCATCTCAGTATGGCTGCCGCTCTTTACTTTTATGTTTTTTTTTCTATTCATTTTCTAAATGATTAGAAACAGAGGGAATTGCACTATCTGTTGCCTTTTTTCCCCTTAGCAAACCCTGAAACTTCTAAATCAGCAAATATTGAAAATGGTTATGAAAAAAGAAGTGTATCACCAAAGCAGATGTCCTTGTGTTTGGCAGAGTCTGATCAAAAAAAGCTACATTTTTGTAAAACATGCAAAAGTGCATCATTTAGTGACATCACAAAATGTAAACCTTAAAGTATGGGATGATTACAAAGCAGGAAGGTTTTCATCAAGCAAAGATTTCCAATTTTTCCAGTTTTTAAATCCCAAAGCCTTTCTATCAATACTAAACTGAAGACCCTCTGCTAATAATAATGACAGCAAAAATTAATTTTCACTCTGTTAAAATTTCTCCTGAGAATGATAACACTGCAGGTCAGGTGTGACGTCACACTGTGGTCTTCCTCTCTTTGCGTCCTGCTGTGTGTGTGTGTGTGTGTGTGTGTGTGTGTGTGTGTGTGTGTGTGTGTGTGTGTGTGTGTGTGTGTGTCTGCCCACCTGCTGCAGGTGAGCACGCATGCCCGTCCCATGTCTGTGGAAGCGGTTCTGTGTATCTGAGGCTTGCAGCGTGAGTCACAGTCCTCCTCGATACGTTCTTGCTGCTTAAAACTCTGATCACCCTTTGCGTTTGTTATAGTTTTTCTTTCTGTTTCCGCGCTCCTCCTCTTCCTCTTCCTCCTCCCCCTCATTCTCTGCCGCTCGAGCCTCGATCGGATTGATTTTGCGTGTCAGGCCCGCGGTGGAAGCCCTAACAGATGGTGGTGTAACTTGATAAATGAGCTCTGGCCTTTTGTCGCTCCGGCTGGTCGGCCGAAGTGCCGCTCGGGTTTGACTCGTGTTCGGTCGGAGGGGGTGAACGCAAGACCTCAGAACACAGCCATCATGTGTGGGGTCAATACTGGCACCGTGTCTTCCACTGTTGGCCCGGAGGCGGCCTCAGGGGGCTTCTATAGACAACGCTGTCATCTTTTTATTTCCTGAGCTTAAAGGCCCAGTGTGTGTGGCATTTTTAGTGACCTAATGGCATAAAATCAAATTTCAAAAAACATTCACATGTATGTTTTTGTGAGAGAATATTACTTGTATTATTTTTAACTCAACTTTTTACAAATTAAAAAGTGAGAATTAATCCACTTGGTTTCCCCGTTTGACCCTGGTTTGACCCTGATTTTACCTTACCTGACCTCAACACTAGTGGGTGATGTGACCCTTCAGATCCAATGGGCCAACAAAACAGGGAGTAGGACAGAAAGGCCTGCTGAAGTCACATGATTTTTCCAAGGCAGCTCACTCAGCCACTCTGATTGTAATTTTTTATATATACACGTCATGTACATGTCATGGCCCGGTGACAACATGGCCATTGACATCATCATGTGCATGATAAAAAAAAAAAAAAAAAAAAAAGGCCTTGTTTGCAGTGTGTTTTCTTCCCACTGGATGCCACTAAATCTCACACACTGGCCCTTTAAACCCACAGCCTCCATGTCCCTTGATTCGCTTAATTTGCCTCAATGTGGAAGGACAACAGATATTTTCTTAAGATTGACTCTCAGTGTGTCTCCACTGGCAGGTCAGCAGGGGCCTAATAGTGCGTTTTATTGTTACCATATTGATATTATATATATCTTATATATGAATATATATATTTATTTTTTTTTCGTGTTTTTCCTTGCTGAAAAAAAGAAACAAACGGTGAATTATTAACGGCGGGGAGGCTCGGCGCGTCTAGTGGAGGAGAGGGAGGGAGGGACGAGCTGTTACATATCAGCCTGAGAGGAGGAGGAGAGAGGAGGAGAGAGGAGGAGAGATGTGTCATGTGCTTCCTGTCACGCCATTCACCCCCTCAGCATCCAGCGGGATGGAGGTCCTGCCTGCTGCCTCCTGCTCCCAAATAAAGTGAAGCAAAATAAGCCGCGCGCTCAGACTTTTCTCCGCTCACACCTGCAGTCACGCGCCGCTTCCTGGACGCAAACCGAGCCGCGGTTCCTTTCGGTTCTGTTTTTCTGTTGATAATTTTTTTTTTCTTTTCATTTTTCTATTTATTCTTTCTGCATCTATATTTTTTGGAGTGTGTCGTCTTTTTCTGGTGGACAGGTATGTGATTTTCCCACTGATTATTAGCCCAGATATTGTGCCTTTTGACCGCAGTCGGTGTTTCTCCCTCCCCGTCTTAACGTCCATAACGTCCGTGAATTTGAACTTGAAGTGCACCAGGTCTGTAAATGTTGCCGAGTCCATTGTTTAAACAGAGTTGCCTTAATGTCCGTTGTTTAAACGCGCTTTAAGCCGCTCCGAGCCGCAGAGTCACCGGCGGGACGCGCGTAAGTAAGTACGGCGCAGGTGAACGTGCCATAGGCCCGCACTGGAAGCCTAGTTCCGCGCACCAAGCCGGGGCTAATCTACACAGAAGCTTTAATTATATATAGGGCTGGTCTTTTATTAACAATGCGAAAGACGCGCTGTTGGATCCGTGTAATTGCCTGCGAAAGCGGCTTAAGGCCTGATCTTTTCCTCCCGGCTAAGCGCATTGGCGCAGCTCAGAGCTGATTTTTCCTTCTGTCCTGATCCGCGTCTAAGGATCTTATGTGACTCTTAAGCAGTTGGCCCCGTTAAGTGCAGAGCCGATTTCGAAGATAAGAGGAGCAGCAGATCCACCTCCTGCACAAGAGCCCTGATAACCTGAGAGATGGAGAAGGGGTGGGTGGGGGCGAGGGGGGAGGCGAGGGTGAGAGAATTCACCGAGGACCAGCTGATAGCAGAGATACATTTCAGCACGTCTGATTGATTTCACTTTTAATAGAGCAGCCTGCAAATAATGATAATGAGTTAGATTTTTTTTTTTTTAATAATATTATTATTGTGATTATTGTGATCAGACCTTGTTGATATTTCGCCATTAACATAAACATTATCATATTTTTTTAAATTGCAAAATATATTTCAGCAATAATTAGTGTTTTTTTTTTTTGTTTTTTTAAATCACTCCATATCTCAATATGTAAAAATGTTCCCTTTATTTTAAATGCCAATCTCTGTTACAAGCTATACAGTCATTACGAGGTGACGCACTGGCTATCAATCAATCAGACTTGATTTCTGTAGCACTTTTCATACAAGGAGAGTAACACAAAGTGCTTCATACAGTAAAAGCATGAACAAAATACACATGAACATACACGCACACACAAACAAACATACAGTAAAATTTGGATTAAACCAAAACTGGAACTGAATAAAAAGTGGCTCTATGAGGCTGAGTAAAAAGCCCTGCGGTCACTCCGTCTTCTCTGTCCACAGGCTTCCAGGGATGGAGTCGATGCCCGGGCAGCTTCGAGACGCAGGCCGAGACGCCAGCTCCCCGTCAGCGGGCTCCAAACAGGACGCGCCGAGCTTCTCCGGCCCGCCCGGTTCCCTCAAGCCGAACCAAGTGAGCGAGACCTCGCTGTACGGAGTCCCCATCGTGTGCCTGGTCATCGACGGCAAGGAGAGACTGTGCCTGGCGCAGATCTCCAACACGCTGCTCAAGAACTACAGCTACAACGAGATACACAACCGGCGCGTGGCGCTGGGCATCACCTGCGTGCAGTGCACGCCCGTGCAGCTGGAGCTGCTGCGGCGCGCCGGCGCCATGCCCATCTCCTCGAGGCGCTGCGGCATGATCACCAAGCGCGAGGCCGAGCGGCTGTGCAAGTCGTTCCTGGGCGCGCACTCGCCGCCCAAGCTGCCCGAGAACTTCGCCTTCGACGTGTCGCACGAGTGCGCGTGGGGCTGCAGGGGCAACTTCATCCCCACCAGGTACAACAGCTCCAGGGCCAAGTGCATCAAGTGCAGCTTCTGCAACATGTACTTCTCGCCCAACAAGTTCATCTTCCACTCGCACCGCACCTCCGAGTCCAAGTACCTGCAGCCGGACGCGGCCAACTTCAACTCGTGGAGGCGCCACCTGAAGCTGACGGAGCCCAAGTCCGACGACGAGGTGTACGCCTGGGAGGACGTGAAGGCCATGTTCAACGGGGGGAGCAGAAAGAGGACTCTGCCCATGAGCAGCTCGGCGGCGTCCGCGTCCATGAAGGCGCAGGCCGCCTCCAGCCTGACGCGCGCCTCCCCGGAGATCCCGCACAAAAGCCTGCGCTGCGTCGAGGACCAGGGCAGCTCAGCCAGCCTGAGCCTGGCGGGCGGGACGCGGACCTACCCGGTCATCCCGGTGCCGAGCAAGAACTTTGGCATGCTGCAGAAAATCCCGCCGCCTCTCTTCCCGCACCACCCGTACGGCTTCCCGGGATACGGCCTGTGCCCCAAAAAGAGCGACGGCGTGGCGGACGCGAGCAAAGTCGGCGGCAGCCCCGGTGTGTTCTGGCCCGGGCCGAAGGACACCCTCTACCCGGCTTTCTCCATGTTTTGGCCCACAGCTGGAGGCCTGCCCATGCCCCCCTACCCGAGCTCCCCTCCTAAACCCCATCCTGAGCTGCCCGCGATCCGGCAGGCCGAGCTGGACCTGTCGGAGCAGAGCGACCGGGGCGCGCACACCCCAAAAGAAGCGCACGACGCCGGAGAGCGCTGCTCGAGCAGCTCCCAGTCCTCCTCCACCACCAGGAACGACGAGGACAAATCCGGGGACGAGACCTCCCAGAGGAAGATGAGCTACATCTCGGCCTTCAGGCCGGTGGTGAAGGACGCGGAGAGCATCGCCAAGCTGTACGGAAGCCGAGAGGGTTACGGCGTGCGGCCCGGCTACATGTCCCCGGATTTTATCAGCGAGAGCTCCAGCTACAGGTCGGCGTCACCGGAGAGGGAGAGCGTGGCGGACGACGACGACGACGACGACGAGGACCCGGACGTGGACGTGGAGTCGAACCGCGGGCCGGACGAGGACGAGGCCGTCCACGTGTCACCGGGAGCGGAGCGCCAGGACTCCCCGGTGTCGGAGCGGCTGTCGGTGGGCGCCGAGGAGAGCCACGAGCGCAGTGACGGAGCGGGAACGTCGCCGGAGCGCTGCGGGTCACCGGAGGACGAGGACGGGGACGGACGGATGCGCAACGGCTCGCCCGTCCGTGAAGTGAGTGACCGGGTGGAATGAAACTTTAGCGTTCCCCCTCCCCTGCGGGGAGAGTTTGTCCGCTGTCGCAGTGGTGCGAACGGTTTGGAAACCGAAGTAGCAATTGATCCGAGAGAAAAATAAAGAAACAAAATTTGTTTTATTTTCCATCAAAGCATTTTATTTAAATACAAGTAAAATATGGAGGGAAAAGGGAAGGAAATTGAACAACAGAGATGAATCCTTATTTAAAATAAATAAATAAACAAATGACCCACGAAAAAATAATTTTAATCTACAATTATTCCATTTTCGATCACTGTAATTAAATTAATATTCCTAAAGTGTTAGGGTTAATTTTATTTACCCCTATACCTACTTGGAAATGCGATTTAATTGCAGCCCTATGATATCTGTATTTAAAAAAAAATGTAAAGTGTAAAGTGTATTCTTTATGGGGGGAAATTAAGGGTCTTTTTAGAATTGCGGGACTTTGAAGAAAAAAGGGTCTGTAATTGCGCGTGTATTTGCTGGAAATGACATGTAATTGAGGCACGTGATTAAATTCGAGTGTGTGTGCTCCGTGTTACAGGTGTACGCGCATGAAAAGGGTGGCCACGTGATCCAGGACGAGCACCCGTCGTCCGTGTCGAAACAGACGATCAGAAACAACGGTGATTTATTCTACATACACAAATCAAACCACCGCCAGCTTTTGCAAGAATGGAGAATTTCTTTTTTCTGCTCTCACTCTCTTTTTTATAATGTGGCCTTTTTGTGTTTCAGGAGTCATTCACATGACTGACGTGCACAGCCAGCGGACTGCAGCATCTCAGCAGGAGCTCAAGAGCAGACAAGGTTTTATTATTTTTAAATTATGAATTTAAATAAAAACCTGCTATAACTATTTTTTTGTTGCAATTTACAAATAAATAATACATAGTATGTGTTATGTATATATTCATTTTATGTGTTCACTTGTCTGTGTGCAGCTGATGGAGCTTTGCGCATTGACATCAGCGTGCACGAAAATGATCTGGAAAACATGGCCAAAGGTAAGGAAGGCACTGTTTGACATCAAAGCAATTTAAATACATTTATTGTTCTTTGTGAAAAGCGTTAATTGTTATTTTAAGTGTAATTTGGCTTGCCTACATTTATTTAAATGTACATTTAATAATATGGGGCATTTATTGCAAATACATTCGTCAGGTTCTGTTTTTTTTTTTTTGTTGTTGTTGTTGTTGTTCCGGACAGTCACATATTTATAAAATCTTTAAACAAACTCTTTAAATCAAATCGAGTTTAGATTTTTTTTTTTTTTTTTTTTTTTTTAATTAAGCATCTATATTTTGAAACCACTCACCTTACAAAAGCAGCTAAACTGGATGGTTATTTTATTTCATTCTGCTAATTTGCAGGCCTATAGAGTGTTTCCCTTCGTTGTTAGAGCCACTTAATCACGAGATGTGGGAGGTTTTTGACTTATTATTGTGAGAGGAAATCGTTTAGAGGCTATTAATATTTTAACGAACGAAGCCATAACCCCGAGGCGCGTCAGCTAATTATTTTACAACGCTTGGAAAAACCCTGGGACTCCATTATTATTATCGTCTCGAGCTCCGGGCGATGTGCGGCAATTACTGCGGCAGCGGCGGGAGTAAAGGCGGTTAAATGGCTGTTAGCGGAGACCGTGAACGCACCTGAGATTCGGGCTCGACGAGCGGACTTTCAAAGTAAAACACGGCGATGAAGGTGGGGGGGTGGGGAGAGATTTTGCGGATCCTTTGTTTTGCCTTCGCGTGCTGCACCCTCGCCACCATTTGGTTGTTATTCAGAGGTTTTGCTGCAGGTGCGCGTGACTGTGGCAGGATGAATAATGAGACTGCACGTGGCAATAATTTGCTATTTCTCTTCTTTGTCGGGGTGAACATTCGCAGAGGAATTACAGAAGCAGCTCATGGAGCAAGTGGAGCTGAGGAAAAAGCTGGAGAGAGAATTCCAGCATTTGAAAGGTAGGAAGTAGTTTAATTTGTAATCTCCATTATATTTTAAGTACAGTGCCCAAAGTCCGGGAATGCGCCTTTAAATGTGCCACCATCTGACTTGGCCCTCGGTGCTCTTCAGATAATTTTCAGGATCAAATGAAGCGTGAGCTGTCCTACAGAGAGGAAATGGTCCAGCAGCTGCAGATTGTTCGAGGTTCGTCTCTCTTTGGATTATTATCTCTCACACATAGACGTGTTCTGTAGATCAGTGCACTTCAAGTGTAGCCACAGAAAAGGCCGGACGGGACCTTATCAGTCACTCTCAACCATGCTGGACCGCAAAACTAAATCAGCCGATGAAAAGTTGCACTTGCATATTGAAGCCGTCTGCGGCCCTTTCCTGTAAAAACCACAGTGTTGCCTTTTCCCCTTGCTGTTACATAAATGATTCAGTAACAGGAAGTTGAAACTGAAGCCACGTTGTTTTGTTTGCAAAAGGTTATTTCTCTCCTAAATCATGCTCTGGAAAATTGAATAGACAGACCATAATGTGGCACTGTATCGGTTACATGCAGTAGACGGCAACTAAAGCCGCCTGCTAAAGGATTGGTTTAGGGTTACGCAGGTTTAAATACAGGGCCGGAGTTACGCTGAGAGGTCAGTCTAAATACCAGAGGGGGACAAATGAAATGCATGAAGCCTCCACCAGAGACTTACGTCTTCATTGTATGCTTTCCTCTTCATATTATTATTATTTATTTATTTGCTTGCAGCCAGCTGAACCGTGAGAGAAAAAGGCTCGTATTGCAATACAGCAGAAGCTTGCAGGTCATTTTATTTGGTCGGAACTCATTAGAAATGATCATTTGATACAAATTTTTCCTTTTCATGCACAAACACAAATATGCAAGCGCTACTTTTTCTTAGAATCAAACGCAGACGACAGTGTGTTTTATTGTGAAAAATAAATCCATGTCTCCAACGGTGAGAACAGGCCTTTGTTCAGTGTGAGAATTCTGCCTTTAAAACATGTCCCCATTGCAGTGTGAGTGACGAGACATTCTGCTGCTTCTTAATTATTTAGGTTCAGTCAAAGATCACTCAAGGCTTCAGCTCTCTTCAGCATCTTTTGATTCAGAGATGAATAAGTGAAGAGTTTGGCAAGTCAAAGCTTTGAGAAAAAAGAAAAAGAAAAAGCTTGACGCAATGGAAGCCGTGACCCACATACCTGAATTTCCAGGCTATCCCTCATCAAGTGAATCACAATTGTTCTGTGTGATCCGTTTCTGGACGTGATCCTCACACCGATGTGCCTCATATCATTGGTTGATTAATTAAACACTAAATATTACAACTGAACTTGATGATTGGAAAAGCCTGTAATGTCAACTCAAACTTACACTTGGAGGTATAGCGCAGGCCTAAAAAGAGCATCTATGGTTGAAATTGTCAGACGCCAAGATGTGACGAGGTGACGACTAAAGTCACTCGACGCTTCGAGTTGATGAGAATGGGTCCTATGTGCGAAAAATAATAGATGTGAAGAGAGAGCACCTGGTTCAAAGTGTTGTGTCTGTGAAGTGTGGAAGTGCCCCTTCTGACCGATGGGTTCGTTTCTCCCCAGAAGCTCACGACGCTCTTCACCATTTCTCCTGTAAGATGCTCACGCCGCGTCAGTGCAGCGGCGCCTGCACCTTCAAACCGCCGCTGCTGCCTCCGTAGAGCCCCGCTGCACCTGCACCTGCACCAACACCAACACCTGCACCTGCACCTGCACCTGCACCTGACCCCTGCATCTGACCCTGGCACAGCCAAATAACACACACACACACACACACACACACACACACACACACACACACACACACACACACACACACACACACATTTCTGCAAGGTCATTCTGTACAGTCACACTAGCACTTGAAACTCACTCGGAGGTTTTGACTCTTGAACTCCATGAACTGTGAAGTGGAAGAGATGAGGATTTTATTTATTTTGCGTTCTGAACCAACGGCTCGTCGACCCAAAACAACCAACCAGAGAGTCTCTCTGAATAAAAGCTGTCTGCTTTTTAGTCTACAGTAATAATAATTTAAAAAAAACAAAAAAAAACAACAACACTATAAACAAAAGTATAAATATATATCACGTGACAATGTGCAATGGCTTGTATTATTGTGACATTCAGTTTGTGTCTCATTCTTTAGCTTTTAGTTGCTGGTTTTCAATGTCTTTGATTTTTTTTCCCCTGAAGCATATATTTGTTGATGTTGTTGTCGTTGTTGTTAAATCCATTTTGTGTTTAACTTATTGTTTAGATTCTGTATGACGCCTGTTTGTTGTTGAGCACTTTACACCAGCCCCATCACCACCATGCTGTCCTGTACCAAAACCTTTCATGTTATTTTTTAGCAAAGGATATGACTACTACAACTGCTACTACTACTATTGCTACGACCACTAATTCTAATAATGATTAAAAAAAAAAAGAAAAAAAAGAGCACACTGATATGAGCACTTATTTATTTCAACAGCAGTCCAGGTTCAAACAAAGATCAGATTTTTTTATTTAAAAAAAACAAAACTAAAAAACTAAAAAAATAATAACAACAAAACAAAACAAAACAAAACAAAAAAAAAAACTCACTCGTATATATTTTTTTTCCATGTCTGTCACTTTGTGTATCACAAGAGACAATACCAAAAGTCGATTTCCTGCCATGTGTGTCTGTTTTTGTAAGAATGTTGTCAGCACTGTCGGTCACGCTGCTGTTTTATTTCTTCACCCTTGCTGGATTAGATTTGTTTAAAAAAACAAAACAAAACAAATATTGCTAAAATAAATAATAAAAAAACAACAACACAGAGATGAAAAGCAGAGGGGAATAAAGAACAAAAAAAAAAAAAGAAGGTTTCTAACCCAACACGCTTTTGAGTTTCCCATTTCTGTATGTAGCCACGTCAATAATAAAACGTGAAAGCTCCCTCGTCTCCTCCGGCGGCCTCGTTCTTTTTTTTCTTTTTTTTTTTCTTAAAAAAGAGCCTTTCCACATCCTTCGCCTGCCCCCTGCTGGCACAGCGCGGCCACAACTCCTCATGGGACCGATCAGATTTCTCCTTATTGTATTTTGAGTTCAACATGATCTCTTTCATTAGTGGACTACATCGGTGCATGACATGTCCAGTCAGCTTATGATGTTTGATGTGGGAGTCACGGCGAGCAGGCTGATCTAATAGTGAAATCTAATTCTTCTGATGGGACCACTAATAGATATTGATTACGCCGCTCTGGGGCCCCTGGATGCTGCTGGATACTGAGGCAGATACCGCACATAATGTCACTGACACACGATGCATGTTAATTTTCTGCCGAGGTAATTGCCCTCCGTGGCTCTGAATGCTAACGAGGCCTGAGAGAAAGTGGAGCGTACGGCGGGCTGTGGCCTCACTGCGGCGTTGCTCAGCCAGAGGATGATGGATGGAGGTGACTGACATGCGGCACAGATGAGGAAAAGTTCAACAAATAAATATTTAAAGACACTGGAGTCGTTTTGAATCGCTGTCGTAATGTCGCGTTTTGGAAGCATTGCCAGCTTCTCTTGGGTCTTTTTTCGGGTCGTCGGCCCTCTGCTTGTTCTTTACTGGCAGTGTGGTGTCTCTCTTGGATCAGCGTGCGCTCATTTGATCACATTTCTCCTTTGAAGATTCCATATTGTGGGAATTCACATAATGTAAAAAACAACAACACATACGTACAGAGCATTATGTCTCTGCACAGTCGGTGAACTCATCAGACATGGGGACGGTTCACCCTTCACCTCTCTTGTTTGCTCCACCTTGCAGAACAATCAGCGTCTTGTGTGCTGCAACGCACACACAAGTCAACAAATTGTCCCTGTCTTTGATTGACAGCCCTACCAGGTGAGTGACAGCGACCTCGGCCAGGTTTTCTCTCCATCTATACATGTGGAAGATCCAACAAGGCACACATGGGCAAACTGCAGCCCGGAGGCCATATGCGGCCCGTCGAACTTGAAGAAATTATATCAATATTAAGTAAGTAATGAAATAGTTGTATTTCATTCATTTTTTTCAGTGTTTTAAAAGGTGTTTCCTTAGAGAGCTAAACACCGTGGGGCTTCAAAGACACATTTTCTTGTAAATTTTCAACTGACATTGAAGCACGTGTTTTCTACATATCCCATGATATCATTTTTTCTCCTATGAGGTGGCTCGCCACAACGCTCCTTCCATCTTCTCCTGCTCCGGGCACTCTGTCAAATTTTAGAACCCATTGTTGCCCACCAGTCAAAAAGCTTGCAACAAAGCATTGGGTTTTAACATAAGGTGGTTTAAACAGAAGACTAAATGTGCACTTCTCAGGACATCTGGGGAGTTTTGCAGGTGTAAAGCTGCTCTGCTGGTGAGCCGAATGAAAAATTAAAGACGCTTTATTGTTAAAATCCCAACTGTATTTGTCTTTAATGGCTGTTTGCGTAAACAACTTATCTTCACTTAAAGTCTCGTCTTCCGTCGGTCAGTCTTCCTTCTTGTGGTCTTCTGTCCACGCGTGCTTTATTTTCGGCCTCCCTGAGAAGTTTGTGGTCGTTGCTCAGATACGCTGCACCTTTTTGCGAGGCACTTTCCCCTCACACGGTCTGAGTTTGGTCGACCGGCTCTGCCGTTCATCTGCCCCCTGAACAGTTTCAGCACCTCCCCTTTCTTGTTACAACATTGCTCCATGTATAACGTTATAAGCACGTTTCACAGTGGAGTCTAGCAGACAGTTTGCATATTAATGCCGTCTTAAAATACTGACGTTATTATACCTAGCGGATCTCCGTTTATATTAATGCATTAAAATACAAGAAAGGAATGTGTTTGAAAACCAAATCAAACAAAAGATGCCAGTGGAAGTGATGCAACAGCAAACAACCCACTGTTCATTGTGCTTCATTTATTATGAATATTGAGACTTATTTAAGGTTAAGGTTGAATTACATCTGAGGATTTTCTTTATTTCTATTTTTTTCTTTTCCAGCCACATTGTGTGTTCTGAGTGTACGCTTGTGGGCCACCATTAACATCCATACGTTGTGATATCCAACACTTTAAAAGGGGAGTAATGTTTTATCCTCCAGTTGGACATATTGTCTCACAGTATTTGTAGCCTGAACCACCGGCTCTTTATCTGCTTGTCTAAACATGTGTGGTCAGTGAACACCTGTCCCTTCGCTGGCCATCAACAATGCAGCAGATGGCAGTGATACATAATGATATAATAAAAACCTCTGTATGAAACATGCAACACAACTAGTTTGTCAATAGAATCTTTGTATGAACCTCCAGGGAACGAGCGTTTCCTCATAATGGATCTGGGCCTGAAGCCTAATGTGTTTGGTGTAATAATGATTTTTTTTTCCTCCCCCCCCCCCCCTCTACTGAGGAAGTAAAAAGGCATCATATGAAGGAGCCCAAACAGATTCAGAAGGATGCAGACCTCAGCATCACCTCCATTTCCAAAAGCAAGATTAAATGAATTAGCAGTATTCTGGGATAATTATTATTATTATTATTTTTATTTTTTCATCCCTTTTGTCTCTAATAATTCTTTTTCAGAAATCCACATGCTGGATGTACTGTAGTTTGTAAACAGAAGGGAAAATATCCATTCAAACCTGATAAGAATTTGCATAGTTATTAAACTGTAATTTTGCCATGCAACCGTGTTTTGTACAATGTGTGTTCAGCCCTCATCTGTCACCTCTGAGCAGCCCGGAGAATCTAATTTCGTGGTGTGATCTATTTATGTACTTATTTATTTATTTGATTCTTTGGTTGACGAGAGAATGAAGAAGCACATTGTATAACCAAGGTTTTGGTTCTATCAACAAAGACAAACTGAATGTTTTCGGTAAGCTTTTTTTTTTTTTTTTTTAATGTAGAGAAATATCTCTCTGAAAATAATAAGAATGAGGATGATTACAGGTGTTGTAGTTGCTGTCATTTTGTTGCCTGACGCAACGGCGTGTACTGCCAACAGATGGCACTGACGTTGTAATTATTTGCAGTTCAACATCCGTTTTCCGACGACTGATAAACAAATTCATTTGTTTCCTTATTTTCTGATAATTTTGTGAAGTGTTTATTTATTGCCCTAAATTTTGATTATAGCATTGTATTATATATTGTATATTTTGAATATAGTACATGAGTATTTTTTCAACAGAGCGTGACATTTCGGTCATTGTAATTACGTTTACTTAAACAATTAATAAATTATAAGTCTTAATTGGACAAACAAAAAAGAGGGAAATTGAACTTTGGATTTCTTCTCATTTAAAATCAGATGGCGCCATCTACTGGCAGTAATTGGACTCAGTTGTTCCCTGATTTTGTTTTTCCCCTCAGTCCTGACTTCATCACTTTTGAAAACAGTGGCGATCACGTCTCAACCACAATTTTGACATTGAAGAAGAAATTACACTAATAACATTCACATTTATGATGTGACTTTGACTCTCATTTCTTTTTTTCCCCCCGAAACACAAGGTTAAGATGTTTATTTATCGATGATCTGAGAAGAAATAAGGGTCCACAAAGGCAAAATAAAAAGTGCCACCGTCTAATTATAAAAAGTAATACAGATATCATCCTGAACAGTGAACCATGGACACACCATCAGGATCGCCTGTTGTAGTAACGGGTCTGCGTTGGCTCTTCAGTTCATCTGAATTTCATCAGCCTTTCACAAGTAATTACTTCACATAAAGTGAAACAGAGACACATGTAAAACAACTCATTAAATATCATGAGGAATAGAAAACAATAGAATAGAATGTCTACGAAGGTTCTCAGTCATCCATGTCATCTTAAAGTAGAAGGGTTAAGTTAGGGCAACTGGACTTGTTCTTCTGATCTTGATGACGTTTCGTCTATCATCCGCTTTGCTGAGAGGCGAAATGTCTTCAAGAACCAGTTTTTTTTTTTTTTTAATATAAATTAATCATTCTACTAAATAGAATAGAACAGAATGGAATAGAATGCCTTTATTAATGGTAAAGCATAACTTTAAAGTAACAAATCTTAGCACTTTCAAATGTGTTTGCACCAGGTTGTTGAAATGTGTGATACATTTTGCTGTCGGTCATCATGACCAATGTGAAGTCAATCACATTCGATCAATCACATTGTGAGAAACAAAATACAAAAATACCCATCCTTTGTGATGTCACAAAGGGCCAACAACCCACTGATAGTCAAACCAGGTGTTGTCTGCATCAGATTAAGGAGAAAAACCCAGCCAGAGGCTGTTTTCTGGGGCTCTCTAGAGTTCACACATAGGCCTGCAGTTCATGTAAGGCTGCGCCACTGGAGTCCAGAGTCAAAGACAAACACATCAAATACATGACGAGTTTCCCTGCTTTCTTCGATTCCCCTTCGATTTCATAGTATGTCTCACCGATAAGCCTTCAAGTCCCCCCCACCTCAACCAACGCACTCCTGTGCGCGTGCACGCGGCGGCGCCCCCTGCGCGTCCCAGTCATGTGACAACGCCTCACCGCGCCTGCGCACACAAATACAAGATGGCGGAGAGTGCGGAACTGAAGGTAAGGCGCAGCCCGAAATCATCCACAAAATTTTTTTGCTCGCTACTTTGCGGCTGTCTTGTGGCGGCTCCCGGCCGGCCGGCTTGCGGGCGGGCTGCGGTGCCCGGGGTGCCGGCGGCGAGGTGGTGCGTTGTCACCGCCCGGGCGGCGCGCTTTTGGCGGCAGCGACAACTTTAACTTGGGTCGGCGAGCGCCAAAAAAAGCTTGCGCTGCTGCGAAGCGTGTTTATGTTGACGTTAAGAGATGCGCCGCTTTGGCCGAGCGGACTATTTTCTTCGGCACACCACCTCATGACAGGGGCAGCGAAATACAGTGGAACCGTGTGTGGTTTATGTCATGACGCTCCACCTGGTGTGTCTGGTTCTGTCCGTTGCGGGTTGTGCGTGCGTGCGTGTGTGTGTGTGTTGTTTGACGGTGTTTGTGTCTGCCGGTGGCGGAGAAAAAAAGCGCGCCGTTACAACAGCCGGTGTAACGGCGCCCGCTTCGTTAGCAGCCGCGCGACTTCGGTTACCTGTTGATTGGCTCGCGTGAAAGACGCGCTGCCGCCGCGTGTAACGGTGCACCTGATTCCCTCACCGTCCTATATATAAATATATATTTTATTATTATCATTATTTTTTTGACTCAAGATGAAACGATGTTTCCCAGATTGAATCTGTGCACCAGTGCCGTTTCTCGTCCCGGCTATTGATCGATTGGTAACAGACTATTTATAGCCCCCCTGCCCCCCTTCCCATCACCACGACCCCCCTGCCCCCCTGTGTTTGTTCAGCCTGGATCCATACGTGCTCCTTTGTGCCTGCTGCTGCTGTCCGCCCTTTAATAAAGCGGGTTTTTAGCTGCTCTTGTCGTTTGAGAAGGCAGATGTGGCAAAGATTACAGGCTTTCACTGACAAATGACAGAATCCCCAACCAAAAGCCAGGCGCTTCCTTCCTTCCTTCCTTCCTTCCTGTCTTCCTTCCTTGTCAGTGTCGGTTGATCACCTCCAGCTGGGTGTTGATGATGTTGGATGGACTTTTTTTTTTCTTCCCTCAAAAATTATTATTTAAGCCAGGCATGGGCAAACTATGGCCCGGGGCCCATAATAATAATAATAATAATAATGATAATAATAATAATAATAATAATACTGATAATTTATGCGGCCCTTCAAGCTTTTTTACTCCAGCCTGCCGAACTTGAAGAAATTATATTGATAATAAGTAAGTCATAAAGTAGCTGTGTCATTTCAATAAAGAGCTAAATACCGTGGGGCTTCAAGGACACATATTTTAGAACCCATTGTGGCCCCACAGTCAAAAAGTTTGCCCACCTCTGTTATAAGCTTCAACTTCCTTTTCTGATTTGTTTTTTGTTTTTTTCAAATGCCAAAAAAATAATCACATATTTTGTCACTTCCACTTGGGAAACTTAAACTTCCAAGTACTCTCAAAGGTTAATTATCATGTGCCTGCTTTCATGTTCTCTCGTTTACTTTCATAATTTAAGGCCTTCAAAAGGAGAGTTTTCGTTACAGTTTTTAGCAGAATAAAAGCAATATTTCTAATATTTTGACAAAGTACATTTGCGATTTGCAGGTGTTTCCATTGAATGGTGTGAAGCACATAAGATGTAATTCTCATAAAATCTCGTCCCACGAGAATTCTTGTAATTCTCACTGGACATAATTCTAGTTTCCGTTCCTCCGTCTCCTCCTTCATCCAAACATAATGCATCATTTTCACTTGAAGTGAACTGATCTCATGACCCTTTTCCTTGACAAATGGGAAGGAAATCACCGAGCGCTCATCTGGCTTTTGGCCGAGCGAACATCACACCTCTGGTGATGCTTCACATCCTCCCACTTGGAGGAAGCCGCTCTCGTGAATGATGGTTTGACGTGCACAGTTTTGAGAGCTTTATTTAGGGTCGAAAAAAGCCTGCTGTGGTTTTATTTTCTGTCAGTGAAAGGTTAAAATGGTTCTATCTATCCATCTATCCATCCATCCATCCATCCATCCATCCATCCATCCATCCATCCGTCCATCCATGTTTGCCTGCTTCCTACTCAGAGAGTACGTCTCTTCTGTGCCACCTGGCCCCCCCCCCCTCCAGGAATTAAGTCAGATGAGACAACATTTGTGAAATGACCATTTTCAGGTGTAAAAACTCTGAATAATAGCCAAAAAATAACTTTCGGGTTTTCCAGAGATGCTGGCTTTGAGGTGATGACCCCTCCTGAGGGTTCTTAAGCACCGTAATGAGTCAGGCTGGATGTCCTCTTAATTCGATGCATCTCTTTAGAACTGTAAGGTACAGATGTGCCAGAACCTCCAGGGCCTCTTCCCAAGTTTCAAGTTTCAACTTAGCTGAACTCAGTAATAACTTAAAATCACTGTGACCTTTTAAAACTAACTATACGTTCAGAAGTAATCTGCTAAGAATGACAGAGCTTCACAAATGCCAACTGGGATGGAGTGATGACATTTTACAAAAAAAATAAATAAAGGTCAACTTTCTCCCAAAATCTGAAGAGTTTTTGCTTCTCTTCTGCCCAATATTCAATGCTTTACTTTGGGACAGGAATTACTGCTTGCTACAGGCGATCTGCAACCAGTTATTCAGCAAATTAGTCATCAAAATGGACATTTTAACTTAAAGGTTATTCGTCTCACGAGCTCCTGGGTTGAATATATGTGCGTGTGATCTTTGAATCACGTGCACAGGAAATTTGCAGCTTCCTCATATATGCAACAGCTCACCAGGAGGCTGCTTGCTGCTTATCCACCTTTTAGTCAGAAAACCAAGAAGGATGTGCCCTTCTGTTCTTGGCAGTATGAGCCAATTCCTTCTGATAACAGTTCTATGCTCACTAGTTTGCACACGAAAAGCATTGTATCGTCACGTGTGCAGGTAGTCAATACTGAGTACAACTTCATTTACCCCCCCCCCCAAGTAGGAAATGTGACTTATAAACCGTGTAATGCACAACTGCTGTTAAACGGGGCATCCACATTGAGTTCAAAACTCAAGTTCTTCTGATTGCCTAGGGTTGACTTTCCATCTTGAAGAGGACAGCCTGGTGATGTCATCAGGCTGTGAACTCAGACAGTTCGACTCCTTAGTGTAAAATGGAAAGTATCATCATAAGCCTCGGCGTGATTATGGCTCGTCATGTGACCGCACTCGCTCGTCACTCGGTGTGTGTAGGATTCCAGACAGATACAGGCAGACCATGCAACGTGGCACTGAACTGATAACTACAAGTCGGCGTGTCTTCGTCCGTCCCGTTCGTTTTTTGGCGGGAGTTCAGATAAGGTGTGACGGTTTGGGGTGAACATTTTTCGAGACTTGGTTCCGCCCTCATTTTTCACAGTATTGATTCAGCTGCTCGCCCGTCACCTTCGTCTCTGACAGGGAATTTACGCACTGCTGCAGAATGCGCGCGCACACACACACACACCCACACACACACACACACACACACACACACACACACACACACACACACGCACGCACGCACACACACACACACACAGAGCTCCGTCCGCTCACATTAACTCAAAGTGCTATTACCTTGTCACTCACATCAGTCGCTCTGTTTTGGTTCCGCTGTTCCAGCTCATTAAAAATGGCAAGTGCTCAGCTCCTGTGACGCGTTTGGTTTGATTCAGATAACTAAACCGGAGCTGTTGACAATACTTTGCACTTGAGGGGTGTGATGGAGGAACGGAGAAACAAAAAAACGTTCTCGTTTGCAGGCAGCACGACGGACGGATCTGTGTCAATGCAAAAGCTGCTGGTACAACAGATTGAGCTGAGGGTCTGAGGGACAGACCTGTTTTAAAAGGGCAGTGACCACTCTCCTTTTTTAAACACTCTTTGTGGCTTGTTGGCCAAACTGCAGTTCTGAAAGTAACTGCGTTTCCATTATTTTATTATTTTATTTTTCACAAAATAAATGCAATGTTTCTGAAGTTTCGACAAAAGCACAGTTGCGACTTGCAGGTGTTTCCATTGAATGGTGTGAAGTGAATAAGCCGTAATTCTCATAATGGGAATTACATTTGCTTTAGTTTGTTTATGTTTGTTTGCTGTCAGGAGTCGTGGTTATTTTTTTCTCTTTGATTACCTTTAAAAAAAAATATTCCGCCTCCTCCTCTGTCCAAACGCAAAGAGCCACTTTCACTTGAAGTGAACTGGTCACGTGACCCCGTCTGTCGCGTAAATGTGGAAAAAATAGTTTCCAAAAACCTTTTCGCGATATTTGAGAGGTTTTTCGAAGTTTAGGCGTTTCCATGACCAGTTTTTTATTACGATATTTAGGTTTCGCGCAATTCGAGGTGTAATGGAAACGCAGCTTGTGTTAGTGAAATTAATATGATGGGGGAAGAAAGAAAATCTATGTTTGTCTTCAAAGGTGCCATTGAGTTCATTTCACCAAATCCTGTCGAATCACACGGGAAGTGCAGGCGGGGGGTTGGCCGTATTTGTTCTGCCTTTTCACGGTGTTCTTGGCTGAAAGAGGCCATGGTCACCCACTGCCTTTCTGCCGGACAGGCAAACACAGTTATTGCAACATGGAGTGCGTTGTCTTTGTGGAAAAACTCCAAACAAGAACAGCCAGTGAGAGTACGATCCAGCATGACATTGCGAACTGCACCAGAACTACACGGCAGCCACGGTGCTTAACAGTTTGAATCAGCCTCGACACCTCACGGGCCTCATTGGCATGAGTGATTGAATCCAGCTTTTTATCAACTGCTAAAATGTCTTTTTTTTCCAAGTACATATTGCAGATTGTCACTGCGCACTGAAAGATTCCCGCCTTTTTTTCCCTCCAAATGTGGACGATGCAACAAAGCATCCATAGCTCTAGTAGGAACATGATGCCCACTGTTTTAAGTATAAAGTATTTGCTTCTTAGTGTTGGTCTGTTCTGTTTTTTCATGACGCAGGACCTTTAACTTAAAAAAAAAAAGCTGTGATTTTTTTTTGGTGTGAAAAAAGCCTGTGTGAAAATCTCAAAAATATTTTTAAATTGCTTCAAATTGTATGTGTGCTCGCATATGTGCGCACGCACGTCTTGCATGCCACGCTTCCGCACATTTGCCATGAAACTGCTATTGCTTCCTGATGAGCGCAGGGAGGACAGCCACGCTGGATTGATGCTTGTAATGGTCAGCAGGGTTTCCTGTGTCGGTCGCGGGACATGTTAGAATGGCAAAAAAGAGGGGGAAAATAGTCACGTTGGTGTTTTCAAAAAAATAACTCTGCTCCACGCTGGCAACAAACACTCAAATTAAAACCCTTCACTTAACCTGCCAATCTTTTTGTGGGTCTCAGCTGGTAGCAGTTTCCGTGCCTCAACGTGACCAAAAACCCCAATTTTTATTTTTAACGTAAACCGCAGCAGCGGGACAGTCCACCGACACATTTTAATTCTTTCCTCAGTAACTATCCACACATCTTCATCCTTTTCCCCCCTGCATTTTAAACCTGTTAACCTCGTCGATTTTTGCAAGAAGTCTCAAAATTGATATTTATGGATGGATACGTTTAATGTGTTTTTTTTGTTCTGACAAAATATTTTAAAACATAGTTTAATTAAAAAAAAAAAAATGTACATAGAAACTTGGTCATGATCAATTGGGTGCAAGTCAGCTTTAAAACAAATCTTAACAAATTTTAAATGTTTAATATTGGGAAATGTATTTTTTAAGGATGATATATACAGTATGTATATATATGTATATATATATATATATATATATATATATATATATATATATACACACAGTATTATCATCAGTTGTAACTTTGAGAAGTTTGCCTCAGTTCATTTCTCAAAACCAAAATCACAATCAACATCACCCTAAACTTCATATCTTTTTGCCGTGTAACTCAGATGTCTGTGTTACTCTGCGCTATGAAATATGGTTCGTCCAATAATACAGATGAATTACTCCGTTACTACGACTCATAAAAACCAGGCATGTTTACGTTTGAGCGTTAGAGCTGTCATCATGATCTAGCCCCCCCTCCCCCCTTCTGTCTCCCTTGCTGTTTGAAAATATCTGGGACATTAAATCACCACCAATGAGCCCCAGTGCATTATGGTCCTCCACTGCGTTTTACTGCTGTTTCACACCTGAGATAAAAATGTGTGCTATTTTAATGGGAGCAGCATGTGGTGTTTTCCGTCAGCCTATATAGCGGAGCGGTTAGCGCCAATGTGACTGTGATGTTTAGGGGAGAGTCTGGCTTCACTTTTGCCTTATAGACAAACCAGTCAAACCAGCGACACTCTGGATGTGGCGTCGTCAAAGCAGCGCAAACGCAGAGCTCGGAGAGTTAAAAATATTGTTCCAGATAAAGTGCTTGTTTTCCCTGGAGTGATTTTAGGACACATTTTTGTTGCAATTCCATTTTGGAATTGTCTGTTTATTTCTGCCACATACAAAGCATTTTTTTTTTTTTTTTAAACCAATCAGAATATCGTGAAAACTATTCTGACACGTCCGTTTACAGATGCACGGGAAAATCATCGACAGAAAACGATTCCACAGGAAAAAGGAAGCAGTTGGCGACTGGGTTCTTTTGTAGCTGTCACCTCATTTTCTGGAAAGTCAAAACTCTTTCACAAAGTCGTTTGCACCGTTTTGATCAGAGAAACCATTCTGAATATCACATTAAAGAGGCCTGAACTTCTTGACTGATTAAGGGCAATTCATCTGTTTGCATTTCAGCTTCTGGTTCTTTTTTTTTTGTCATCGACACCGCAGTAGAATGCTCCAGTCGTAACCTCTTTAGGCTCCTGATACCAGGCTACGGTGGCAAAAGTGAACCTTGATTGGCTGCCACGGACTGAAAAT
This sequence comes from Nelusetta ayraudi, assembly GCF_046127955.1. Classification (NCBI taxonomy): domain Eukaryota; kingdom Metazoa; phylum Chordata; class Actinopteri; order Tetraodontiformes; family Monacanthidae; genus Nelusetta; species Nelusetta ayraudi. Next base: position 6,124,500 of record NW_027466052.1, on the reverse strand, counting down.
TGGGATTCTGTTGAATTTTTAAAGTGCAAATGCGGGTTTCAGTCACCCTCGGTTGCAGGAACGTTGTGTTTGGGAGAAAAAAAAAAAAAATTCTTTATTTTCATTTCGCTGAAAATATCTGCAGAAAATATCTAACATATCACATGACACCTCTGGCAGCTTCTTCCACACCGTGCTGCCTCATGAATCGGAGCCTCTGACGCTGCCAGCACCCTTAATGTGTCTCGTCGTGATGCATTGTGTTTCGCCGGAGTCCCGATACCTTCTCGGCTTCTTTGAACTGTCTCCTCTCTTCTCCCGCGCCGCCACTGCAGCAGCAGTAGCAGCAGCAACCTGGCAATACAAATAACTGTCTGTGTGCCGGCGGCTTATAGGTGGAGACAGTCTATTTGTAGAGCCTGTGGCGAGGTTAATCCCTAATGATACAGGTCCTCTCTTCTGCTCCGCTGCGTCCTCTCAGCACCTGCCCATTCCTCTTATTGCGAGTGCCATTATCGCCACGGTTAATTACAGGTTTGAAGAGAATCAGACACGTACATGGAAGTAGCCAGCGAGAATGATAGCGGCGATGGCCCGACAACGCCTGGCTGTGCTGACGCTGATGCGTGCGTCCATTTAAGCCGATGGAGCTGAATGTTTGGGGCGTCACTTTTCCAAGACGAAAGTGCCAGAAAATTGAAGAAAAAAGAAAAAAAAAAAGAAAAGAAAAAAATTACAGACAGGTGCTCAGTGATTTATGGCGGTGATGAAGTGCAGAATTTTAAAACCCCGCCGCGTTGGAAAAGCTGCGCCAGATGTTCCGTGTCTCATTTGCAACAAAGAACTCTGAGGTGTTTAGCGAGAACCCAGCTGGAACAAACTCCTTCAGTTTCTTTTCTTTTTCGGTCTTGTGCCCAGCATTGAATTGAGTTTAGATATAACAAACCTGCTTTCAGTACAGCGACAATTGACCCTCCCTCTGTGAGAACAAGGAAAAAATGAAGGAAAAAAAAATGCTGACTTGGTAACCCAGTCCTGTTGCTGTGGAAACATGTCGCATCGTGGAAGACAGACAAGGCTCCGTAGCCTTTTCGAGTTGGATTGTGTTAGAAAAAGGCAGACATTCAGCTGGTGACTCTTTTATGTCTAGGGTTGTTTTTTTTTAGATGTTGGGCGGGACAAAAAAAACAAAAAAAAAAAAATTGGTTTTGTGTCCCTTTCACACATAAACCCTGGAAAATATCCAGAGACTCACATCAGGCATGTTGGCCTGTGCTCACAGGCAGCAAACGTCTGCAGGACCTCCACATCAGACATGTTCACACATGAAACAAGTGGTCCGTGTGGCCGTTGGGGTGAGGGGAGGCTGTCCAGGAGCGACTAGGAGAAGAAGGAAACAATGGGAAAGTCACAGAGACGCCAGTGTTTATCCGAGGAGAGGGACGTCGTCACACTCTGTGTCTTTCTGAGATGTTTCCACTCTGCAAGATCTGGGCTCCAACCGTAGCGCACCTCACCCCAAAGTCCACGTGCGGAGTCAGCGCTCGGCTCACCCACTTCTAGGTGAGAAGTCGCCGTGTCCGGACGTGCGTGAATTGCGCCCTCGCAAGTCAGTGTCCTGCCATGTTGAGAATTTGACCCATACGTTTAAACCCAAAACAAGCATAACCGTGCACAGCAGATGATGGAGCAGAAAGTCGCTGAGCCGGTTGTTGGATCCTCCCAAAGTTGATTAAAGGGACAGTAAAGTGGACTGAACTACTGCCTGAGGTCGCATTCCCTCGCCGACCAGAGTCTGGACAACCTGAAACATGCCACCACAACTTGTACTGCAATGATAGTTGCAGGAAGCACCAGGATAAAGTCTTGGAAATTGTCTTCACACATACAGCACGTCTGGATACGTTCATATTAACAGTGTGCGCCCTCTCGCTCCCTCATCTGTTTCACCCAAGATAAAAACGCACAGCTGCTGTTGCTTTTTTTTTCTTTTTCCAAATGGCAGATTTTTGATCTTTTGTCGTTGCTCCCTGTCCAATCAGTGACCTGTTGACCTAACATTCTCTGCTCAACTCAGCCGAGGAGGCGCTGGTAGAAAAGCCCCGCAAAGAGTTTCCTCAGTGGACGTTCCAAAATCATCTGCTTTAAAATTCTAATCTCGTACACAAACCATCAGTGTTTTGGGACTTGTGATTCGTTACAGGGAAAATAGAGAGTGTTTAGTATCAAACTGTGCAGCGAAATTGTTTTTCCTTAGGAAATGTGCCAGTGATCAAATTATCTCCATAGGAATCTTTAAAAAAAACCCAAAAATAACAAACTGTGATAAGCTTTGGTCGTCTTTGCTTGACACAGATAGAAAAGACAACACCCAGTTTGTGCCCTGGTGATGCTTGGATTATGGGGAAGGGCTTGAATCTGCATTTGGACAGTGGACAAACAGGAATGACTAACTCACTCGGCCATCAGCCATGAAAAGTCAAATGCCGAGCAAGGAAAGCAAAGATTTTAAGAATAAAGACCTGAAAACTTTCCCTTCTTTGTGCACTTTGATCCACAAACTATTTAACACATCTGTCTAGAGCTCGATATGTTATAATGCCAATATTTTGCTTGAATCGTCTTCCACAGCTCAAGAATTTATTTAAAGTCCCACCGATTGTCACATCCTGAAGAATGTAAATTTGTCCTCTGCATTTGACCCATCCCCTGAGGGAACAGTGCCACGCTTGGGAATCATTGGGTGATCTAACTCTCACCCCCAAGTCTGACCCTGCATAATGAGTGCCAAGAAGGGAGGCCATGAGTACCATTTTTATAGTCTTTGGCATCACCCGGCCAGGGATTGAACCCACAATCTTCCAGTCTCAGGGTGGACACTCTACCACTGGACCACTGAGCTGGTGGTGCTCATTAAAGTGGTTCACATACAGGAGTGCTCTAGGCTGGTAACAGTAAACCATCATAAAAAGTCACATTAATAAAACTTTTCAACACCAGCTTGTTAAAATAAATAGCATTCCTGCTTGCAGTCTCCTCAATCCCCAGCCTGTTAATCAAACCTCTCCCGTTTGATGCATAAATCTGTTGATTGGTGCAGGGATCACTTTTGGTAAGTGGTGACTCAGACTTCGCTTGTGGTTTGCAGCCTTGTGTCAACATGCATCCAGATCCTGAGGCGAAAGATTTATGACTCGCCACGTGTGGCACTGTGTTGGAGGTCACGTTGCCAAAAACCCATCAAATGATGTCATGCCACAGATGAACTCACGCAGTTATGAAAATGGACGTATGCTGCTTGCAGAATACTCACTGTTAGTGTTGGGCTGATTCCTGATTTCAAGATAAAGTGCGGTTAAAAAGTCTTGTAACACATATTATCATTGTTTTAATATTGAACCATCTTCTGAACTTGCTGAAGTTGTTATTAATTTGTGTATACCTGGGAGAATGGCTCTCCGGCCACCGACACGGTACGTCTGGCTGACTCCGTATGGCCGAGGACGGCGTGACTACTTCCTGTCCAGACTGGACAGGTGTGTTCCTACTGCAACAAGTCAATCAGTTGTATTGAAGCTGTCCTTTTAAGATAGAAAAAAATATTCAGGTTAATGCTCTTGTGTCCACATATACCTGTGCAAGGGTTTTTTTGTTTTTGAGGATTGCTGAATGTTTTCTTCGTCACAGTATTTTTAGTCTTGCCATTGCTTCAAATGTTTTTTTTTTTAAATTTGACCACTCCTTGGAACAGTGTTATGGAAAGGTGGTTTCCCATCCAGTGGTGCTAAGCAACCTGCTCATTTAAAGGTCCTCTTTGTAAAAATGTGGCTTGTTTTATCATTTTTTTATTGGTAGAAGCTCAATATACTGCCCATTAAAACATCATTAAAAGTGTATACTCGCAGTGCAATAAATGTAATTTGGTTTTCCTACCCATAGAACGGTTCTTCTTTATATATATAAGAATGTACATATAGCAAGGGTCTTGCCTCCAGTTAGCTGCTATATCTTGCACCACCATATTTCTAAGGGAGCCTGGTGTGGACAATCAAGCCCATCTGAAAGCGTGTTTCATATTTAGGGTGAATGCTCGTGTCCTCAAAAAACAAATAAAAGAAAGTGGATGAGGTATCCTGGTTTATGTGTGCAGGCCAGCGGAGTTCACTGGCAAGCTTGGGAGAGGGAGGATGTAAGAGTGCTGCAATCTAAGATGTAACCACTTGATTGTATTGTTTCTTCTCAAAATCTCCAAATATTACACACTTAATCTTTAAGTGGTTGTCTGTCAGGCTTCTGAGTGTCAATGTAAGACAACGGTTCTCCCATCCATTTTTAAATGTTGCCCTTTATTTGGCAGCAAGTTTACTAAATTTGAAGTCTACGCCTCTGGGAAAGTTATGGGTGCTTCAGGGATTTTTCCACACCCAATGAAGCCTTGGCCAAAATCCGGCTCGTCTCAGTCGAGATGTCGAGCAGTCTTTTGCTTTCTGAGCGGCTTCAGTGCGCAGCACTGAGGGGCTGATTTAACTCTCAACGAATGACGTTATTGAGTGTCACCCGGACCGGCGCATTAGCGATGAGATATATTTTCCCCCGGTGAGTCACTTACAGTAAAGCACTGACACGGCACCAGGTGTAAACCTGTCAAAGCTGCCACGCCGGGCCACACATGAAGTTTAAAAACCTGCCAAACTTCCCTCTGCTGAAAAGACACGAGGAAATCACTCTACTGCCACCGACGGTCACTCCAGTCTAAACTTGTTTTGTCTTTGCAGCAGATTTCAACGTTTTGTGATGCTGGCAGGTCAGCAGCTTGTTGACGGCATGGGGGCGATTGAATGAATGGTCATTTCCAGGTGAATCAAGCTGAACTGCGAGATGCCTCTGCTTGCTGGGAGGGCTAATAATAGAAGCAGGCGCATGCCATGGTCTCTGCAGCGACCCGTCACCTGAGGGACTGCGGCTTTAAGCTCCCTTTTTCTCCAGGAAGTCGCTCGCCGTGAGCGAAGCGTCGACCTTGGCGCTCGACTCTGCTCTCGCTGCGTCCCAGAGTTTATTAAACACATTTCTCAGGAGTGTCTAGCTCTGCTTAAAGCTGCCGTTTCTCTCGCAAGCGTCGCGCTCATTTCCTGCGTCACGTTTTGAGCACCAGCGGAAGCCCCCGGAGATTCATGTATGGATTTCCTCAGATTGTTGTTTAGTTTCGTGTTGGAATGTTGGACTGAAGTTGGCATCGATCGGGCCGACTTAAGTGCGTCCGCTCAAGTTAACATTGATGGTACGCAGACCTGACAGACGTGCAGCATTCCAATGCATAAGTAATGTATATGTATCGCAATATGATATTGATATAAACAACAATAATCTCAGTTTGTTCCTTGTTCCCACTTTCTGCAATATGCAATTTCTTTCCTTCAAGATTTTCTAATTTTTTTCACACTGCTCTTTTTGTGCCTTGTTGTTTTGTTTAGGTGTTTTTGTTTTAAAAAATATATATATTTTACAACGTTTTCCCTTTTTTCACATTGATAGATGGTCTTTGTCTGCATTGGAAACTGCCCCGCTCTGTTTTGGGCCAGGTGACGAGTTTTGCGAGTTCCCTTTCTCTTTCTCCAGCAAGGAGGATTTCAGTCACGTAGCCTGTGTTTCACATTAGATTCCTTTTTATTGGCCGAGTCCACGATTCCGTCCGCACTTCTTTGATGATTATGAAAAGCGCGGTGCCCTGGTTTCTACCATCTCAGTCTGTGCGATATTTGAACAACGCCGAGCACCTCCCTCCTGTTCCGTATTTCTGTTTTTTGTTCAATCGAAAGTGGCTCTATAAAAGTTGATAAAAGCTATTTATTTCTGGGACGATATTTCCAGAGCTGATATTGTTTCCCCTCACTGTGTGTTCTCTCTCCCAGATCTCCCCGGTGAGGCTCTGGCACTACAAAGGAACAGTGAGTCAGGTCCGGGTTAATAAATACCACAGAGGTGCCGCTTGGCACAATCGCAGCGCTACAATCTCTTTGCCTCAAGAATCACAGGGAATTTATTCACGCTTATCTGCTGATTGGGCCCTAAATGGCAATTTACCGCATTACCAGTTGTGTCTTTTGACGTAATTAAAACATGGGATGAGAAGCTGGTAATAAAGATAAGTGTTGCGTTGGAGTTTGTTGCCGCAGTGAGAAGAGAAGAGGAGTCGTTCTTTCATCTCTGGCTTCATTCCCCAACGAATAAAAGTAAAGAGAATTTGATTAGCGGTTGAAAATCTCGTCTCCGTTTAGGATTCTGTTTTCATCGTCATGAAAGAAAATAGCTGTCAGTACCAAGCAGAAAACGTCAGTCTCTTTTCTCTTATCCCTCTCTTAGTTTTTCCTTTCAAATTTCAGGAAAAAAAAACATTTTAGATTCAACCAAAAATGACTCTTGCCGCGTTTTCAGATCCCGGAGCTGCCGTGATACGTTTGCTCTCGACTTTAACTATCTCTGTTGTGCAGCAGCCAGACAGATCTCTCTCCAGCTGGGCTGCGTGAGGTTCTTTGAACTAATTCAAGGACAAGAGCATGATGACACAATCGGTGTTTCCAGGCGGACCTGAACCCGACGTCAGACTGGAAGCTCGTGCTAATAAAAGAAAAAGAAGCTGCTGCTCTCCACCAGCGACGTTGTTTGTCGCGCTGCCTGCAGTCTCAGACGTCCCCGACAGTCCCCCTTCCTCTCTGCGCGCAGACCTCCGCCAACTCTCCAGGAATTAAAGGGTGCAGAGTGTGACGAGTGCGACTCTTCCTGCTCTTCACTTCCTCGCCAGTAGAGCTTTTGGTGCCAAATGTCTCGTTTTTCAGCCTCTCGGCTCCCGTTTGCTGTTTCTTTCTTGTTTTTTTTCTTTGTTTTTTTGAAACGGCCGAGATCACTCATAAGCTAACAGGTCTTTTTTGCCCCAGCTTACATCACCGTCGCGCTTCTCCATCATTGGCAGCCGTCTCTGCTCCAGCAACATGCCTACAGAGCTGTGATGTGTGGTTGCTACCAGCTGCGGGCGCAGGCGCAGCTCTGGCACCAGATTACAAACCCTGTTATCATCGTGGCTTTGTGCCGCGCAGCCCTGAAGGATCCGGGTTTCATGTTCAGCCTCTGCCTGTGGCAAGCCTGGACTGGAACCCCGGAGCCTCAGGTATGGCGGCGGCGCATTTTATGGACTAATTATTTTAAAGAAAAACCCCAAAAAACAACAAAAAGCAGCTCAGTTTGAGCTCGCTCCATCGGCCCGCTCTTAGATGTCCATACATCTGTCTGTTGTTTGAGCCACAGTGCGTGCACGTGCGCGTGCTCTGTAATTTGTTTTTGTTTTTTTTGATGGCGCAGATGCAGGAGGCAGAGAAACAACAGGCGGGAGAGTGAAGCTTGAGTCAGAGAGTCTCGCTGGAAGGCTCAGAGGTGGGGGGAGGGGAGGACAGCGAGCAGGGGGGAGGGGCAGGAAGACTGGGCGGGGGCTGGCACTCACCACACAGACCTCTAGCCGAGAGTGGGAGCTTTTATATAATGGCCAGGTAGCTCGCCTACACAACCTCCACACACCCGCTGGAAAAAAAAAGAGAAAGAAAAAAAAAACCTGCAGCAGCAGCAGCTTGGCACCACATGATTGGCCTGCCCATCCCCCCCTGGGACGAGTCCTGTTCACCTCTGTCAGATGTGCAGCATGGCCATTATTATTATTATTATTATTTTTTTTTTTTTTTAGCTCCGCCGTGTAGCTGTGGTTCATTTTTTTTTAAACAATTTTTTGGGGCTGATTTTCACTTTGTCAAATCAGCTTTTTTTTGTTTTTTTGTTTTTTTTACCCCAGACTAGGTATTTTGCAAAAGTGTCAACGTGGCCGTAATGTCTCCTGGCGCTCTTGAACCCTTCAATTGAGCATTTGAACGCTTCTTCCTAGCCGTGTCTCTCGCTGCGGCGCACCAGGAAGAAGTGAAGTGGCGGTCGTCTTGTGACGTGCTTTAGCTGGTTGGATCCTGGCCTCGTCTGCACACGTGCAAGCAGAAAACCAAATTATTGCCGTAGTCTGACTGTAACTGGACAACTGAAGTGCACTTAAACGCGTTTAATTGGCGTTGGAGAACTCCGATTGGAGTTGGAGAACTCCAATTAAGACACCCAGATAATGCGATTAGTCGGAGTTTAACTGGACAATGCATGGGCGTATGCTCCACACCCCCGCGCTAGCATCTGCCCCCGGAACAAAAACATTCGAGACATAGGCCAGTACGGACCAGTATGGACCAGTATGGACCAGTGTTGCATCACGCTCCAGTTGTTTTGTTTTTGTGCAACAAAAGAGGTTAACCGACATTAACACGCTGAAAATACTTATATCGCCCCCTAGTGTTCGGGAGGTGGACACGTTCCTGTTAATATTTCCATTTTTTCAGCTGCATGTGAACTAGGACGAGGAGAGCAACATCAAGTGGTTACATTTTAGAATGCAGTTTTAGGGATATCGTACTCTCCCTTTCCCAAGTTTGCCAGTGAACTACGGTGGCCCTACGAGCACAAACCTGGATACCGTCCACCTTCTTCTTCGCTGGTTTATTTCAGCAAGACACTTGCTTGATGTATATAATTATATATATAAATAAGAACCGTTCTCTGGGTAGGAAAACCAAATGACTTTTATTGTACTGTGAGTATACACTTTTATTAATGTGTATATGGGCTGTATGTGAAGATTTCTCCAATATAAAAATCATAAAATAAGCCAAATTTTACACACTGGACCTTTGAATTACCATTAAGTATCTTCCTGTGCAGCTTCTGTTTCTTGCTGTGTGTAAAGCGTTCTGTGGTCGACCTGCAGATTTGGAGTTTTTTTTTTTTTTTTTTTTTGCACACGCGTGCACAGCGTTTGGTCAGCACACACAACCTCTGTGAGCTTAACGGTATCTCATGTGGTGTGTGTGTGTGTGTGTGTGTGTGTGTGTGTGTGTGTGTGTGTGTGTGTTGGGGTTGTGTGTGTGAGGGGGGGAGGGTTGGTTCTTTGTGTCCGTGTGTGTGAGAACCACTTTAGCCTTGCATGCGACCCTTTGTGTGCATGACCTTTGGCGTGTATGGACGCTCATCGTGCCTCAGTCTGAGCGTCTTGCATGAAAACTGTGAACTGTTTAGTGTCCCAGTAAATGTGTGTGTGTGTGTGTGTGTGTGTGTGTGTGTGTGTGTGCTTCGGAGGGTTGTCACCACATATTATTTGTGAAGCTGGAAAAAAAAAAGCCTACGGAAAAGAAATGAAAAAAGAAATCAGTGATGATTCTGATTCAGATCTTCTTCTCAGCAGGCCAAAGTCAAGTTGTCAAGTGTGGCGTGGCCACACTCACTCATTCAGATTTTAATTAAAAAAAAAAGAAATACAAGCCAAATTTATACTGCATGGTCTAATTATGCATTGTTTGTAAGTAAATTCTAATGACTCAAAGATTCAAATTTGCGAATGTTCCCGAGGAGATGACCGACTGGTTACTGACGATGTAAAAGACATCAAATCTCACTGCAATAACGACTTAACAACAGCAACAAAGACAGACAAATGTTGAACAAAGTGCTTTTGAAACGTATTAAACAACGACTACAAGACAGAAGGGACATGCCAGAGTCCCAGTTTTAGTTACAGTTACTCCTTTTGTCAATGATGTCTTACTTACATGTTCAGTCGTCATTTGAGGTCCTGTGATATTTTACACCTGCAGTGTCTGTGTCAGTGTTGTGGTTTTTGTCGGTCTGCCACTCTGTCTTGATGCGGGGCAGCACAAATGTTTCCATGAAATAAAAAAAAATAAAAAAACACAGGAACGTCAAACAACTGTCACTCGCAGCGTCCATCATTCTTACGTCACATGGACGGATGATGGATCAAGGATGAATGGATGGATGATAGATGGATAAATGATGGATGAATAGATGGATTGAGGATGATTGATGGATGGATGGATGGATGGAGTGGTGGATAGATTAATGGATGATGGAGAATTGTTGGATGGAGAATGAATGGTTGGATGATGGATGAATAGATAGATTGAGGATGGATGATGGATGGATGGATAATGGATAGATGAATAGATTGATGATGGATAATGGATGGATGGATAATGGATGATGGATGGATGAAGGGTGCACGTGGCCTGATAGAAGCTGACCGAATGGTTTTGCTCCATTCGTCTTGACCGCAGCTGAGAAACACAGAAGCGACAGAGTTCATGCCTCAATGTCTCGAAGACGCTTCTTCCTGCAACAATGTGCCACTGGTGACACCAGCGAAGCGACGCTGCCTCCTTCCTCTGTCCAGCAAATCCCTTCAACACCATCGTCAACTGTTTTCAGGACTTGAAGCAGAAACTCCGGCTCCGCTCGCTGCCAAGTCTTCCAGTTTTGGAGGCCAGAGCTCCTCCTGACAGATAAAAGCAGCCCAGTGGAGGCGTCTCGGCTGCCGGCCAGTTCCAACCCGTCTCCTCTCATCAAACAGGCCTCGGCGCTGCCCGACTTCCTTTCATTACGTCCAACTTCTCCTGTGATCACTCTTTGTTGCATCTATTTAGCCAATCTCAGAGCCGGGCCGCTGTCATCATTGCCCGTGTTCTGGCTAATTCTGTCAAGCAGCAGAGTGAAGAGGGAGGCGAGGTGCACTTTTCTCAACATCTGCCAGAAGGAGCCGCGACATCTGCAAGTCTTGTGCGCTTTGATTTAACTGCAGTGATGCAAAGTCTGGAAATGCAATTTTTTTTTTTGTTTTTGGGGGCGGGGGGCTGAGTTGTTCAAAGAAAGGTCACATCCAGCAGGGTTTCTCCTGCGACATGCACCTCCGACTGAATTGCTGAAGTCATATTGTGAACGACCTCAAAAATTAGAATCAGAATACTTCATAAATCCATTTAGAATACAAAAAGAAGATGAGACAAATACAAATTGAGCTGTCTTACAGACGACACGGTGGTACAGTAGATGGGTGAGGTTGCCGGTTCGATTCCGAGCATTGCACCTTTCTGTGTGGGCCTCTCCCTGTCTGTCTGCATGCGTTCCCTCTGGGTTCTCCGACTTCATCCCATAGTCCAAAAACATACATGTGACACAAATTGGGAACTTTAAATTGTTTGTCTCTGTGTGACCCTGTCCAGGGTGTCACCCAGCCTTCGCCCTATGACAGCTGGGATAGGTTCCAGCTGACCCCTGCTACCCTGAGTGCAGGAGGAAGCGGGTACAGAAGATGGATGGATGGGCTGTCTTACAGGATGACAACATAAAACTTTTATTTTATGATTTCTTATGAATCACTTTTCAGGCCGGAGGTGTTCTGTCAGCCATGTCAGTATTGCGGCCTCTGGGGAAAATGCTTTTTTTCTGGATTTTTGGCTGCAGCCCCTGGTGTGGCCACTGGATACGTCCACGGTTTACTGCCAGAACACCACCAGCTTTCTTGATTTTGAAAGAACACGTCAGCCAGTGGATTGCAGCTTCCAGTCAGGTGCGCACCAGATTTTTTTTCCTTTTGCCTTGTTGAAATTTATATTCCTCTTTCGCCAAGTGTGTGCAGCTATACCACTGGCAGAATGAATTGTTTCCCCAAGTCTGTTGGATTTATATCACATATCCATCTGGGAAAGAACCACTAGCATGAGGAGGTCCTTTTGAAGGATTTTTTTTTTTTTTTTAAAGGAATCAGCTTCTTTACGCCCCTTCTGTATGTAAAACCGGCCAATCACATTCAGCCTCGCTGAAGCCTAAGGACTCTGCAAAAATCCTCCCGCGCTCGTCCCTGCTTCTTTTTCCTGAGAAATGTCGTCCTGTTCCGATCAAACTGGCAGCACGCGGCTTCTGTGGTGCCGCTGCCAATGTGTGTGTTTGAGCCGGGCCGCGTCCCGCCTCTTTTTGCTTAAACAACGGCGCTCGGTCTCTCCGTTCTTGGAGCGGCTGAAGCGAGCCCCCGGATGAAGCCGCAAGAATTCTGGTTTAAAATCTCAGCTATCTTGGCTGCCTCGCAGGGCTCATTTGCATTTGGGCCGCTCGTCAAACAAAATAAGACTCGGAGGATCCTGCCACGGGCTCGGCGAAACAATAGTGGACTGTGTTTTTTTCCCCCTCCTCTTCATTTCTTCTGAAAAATGTTATTGCCCTCTATTATATGACGGGTGATTTTTTTTTCTTTCTTTTTTTGGCAGCGGCAGCGTTGTGATTTAATCTGAGGGAACGTTCCAGCTCGTGCCATCGGAACGCTCAACAAGTATCATATCTTAAGTAACGTAGCATCAAGATAGAGTTCATTTAAATAATCCCGCAGACTCTTGAATTTCACGATAGATTAGCATTAAATTATGTTAGTGGGGGGATTTAAAGTGACAAAAAAAAGGACCCTCCCTCCCGAGCTGTGGAGAATTTCATTTGGTATGGAGGCTCAGCTGCACTCCCACACACGCACACACACACACACACACACACACACACGCACACACCCCTCTCGGTGAATGCAGCAGGAGCTCCAGTCTGACAGGAATTCTAGCAGCAGGACGACTGAAATGTGCTCCACCGTCAACACTTCCACGACCGTCAACCATCAAAGCAGCATTTCTTTGAGAAATCTTCCAGTTTTCTGCCACCGTGTTCATAGTTTTGCTCATTTTCTTCCTTTTTTTTTTCTTAAATCAAGAAAACTGAAGGCACCTTTTGATGTCCAGATTGTGGTGAACCTGTTTGGTGGCTGCAGGGCCAGTTTTCTATTTGCCCAGCACCAGCGGTGGTTCCGCTGAACTCGAGCTCAGCCGGTTTGAACACTCTGGACCCTTCCAGATATTTTTGTCCAATCAGGCAGCGGAGAAGAAACTGGAAGCTTTGGCTTGGCCTGGAGCTCGTCCAGAATCCTGAGCAGAACGTGTACGTGCTGCTCGCCGTTTCTGTTGAACTTTTGTTACTCTCTTGGTTCATTTTAACTTTAACTTTTGTCCTCTTCCATCTGTCCATCTGTCCACAAACAGATTCTGTCACTGCCGCTGTTCTAACTCTTCACCTCACAAAATAACGACATATTCAAAGACTTATTTGAGAAATAATTTCGGATCATTGGCAAGGCGGATGAGCGGAGTGTAAAAACGAGTTTCGCTGCGGAGGTGATGAACCCGTTTGTTTCGATGAAGTTAGTTTTCCAGTTTCACTGCTGTCGGAGGAGGAGCCTTTTCGCTCTGGTGAGAAACACTCCTGCCATTCTTCTTCTTGGCGACGGAGAACACAGCACCGTGTGTGCGTGGATGTGTGTGTGTGTGTGTGTGTGTGTGTGTGCGTGGACCCCCGTTACGACCGGCTTCTCTCGTCTTTGTGCTGCATCCTCTCAGCCTCCTTCCTTTGTCTCGGCCTCCTCTGGCGCCGAGCCGTCAGGTCGTTTCTCTGCAGCGGAGCGTCGAACTCTCACACTGCCGCGCCGCCGCCGCCGCCGCCTTTAAATCCGAGCGGCGCCGTCGCTTCTCGGTGCTTCAGAACTCCAAAAAGCTGGGCTGGCTGGCTGGCTGGCTGGCTGGCTGGTGATGTTTTGTCAGCGTGACCGCAGAAGGAGTCTCCGCCAGTGTCACAGTAGACAGAGAGGCTCCACCGGTTGAAATTAGTTTCATGGTCGGCTCAGAGTTTTTCGAGTAGATGAAGTTGTGCTGGTTATGCTGGTTAATATCAGCCATCTGGTCCTCCAAAGATCGACTTTGCCCACTGGAAGACTCGTCTCGGTCGAGCGCCGCCGACTGAGACCTGCCGACCAATGAAAAGCCTCAAGTTTTGCCGTTACAACCATTTCAAGGTGATGATCAGTGGGTTATTTTCCATCTCCTCTCATTCTCTGGGCTCCGCTGTGCAAAGTTTTTTTTTTTTTTATTGTTTTTTTTTTGTTGGACTGTGAGAAGTGACGGGTCCGTTGCCGTGTGAAGGGGGATGATGGAGTGATGGAGTGATGGAGCGGAGGGACGGAGAGCCGCCAGCCATTCATCCATCTCCCTCCAACGCCGCCCACTCCTCCCTCTCGCTCCTCTCTCTCTCTCCTCTTTCTCTCCTCTCTCTCTCCTCTGTTTGTTTTGCCTCCGCTCCCGCTCCATTTTTTTTGGAAGCTGGAGGAATGTTACACACCCCATCCACCGTTGCGCGTGCGTGTGCACGCGTGCGTGTGCGTGCGTGCCTGCACCCTGCTGAGCCAGTGTTTGGGCGTTTGCGTGTCTTATCTTTCTTTTGTGTGTGTTTGTGTGTCAGACGTTAGATAACAAGGTGGAAAGTCAGTTGCCTTTGCTTTTTAATTATTTTCCTCGTTTTCTGCCCCATATTTAATAGAAACGCACCGTTGTATCGCCTGCAGCAGCCCTATCTGGACCCTGCCAATAAACCGCCGCCTTTGTGTTGTGCGTGTGTTTGTTCTCTCGCTTGTGTTCTCACGCTCGCCTCCTCTTTAAAGGAATAGGTCAACCTGACCTCGAAATTTCACCCATCTTCTCTTCCCTGCGGTGAGTTTTCCTCGTCCACACCGTTGCTCCGCGTTGTCCGAACGACCTGGCAGAAACAAAACTGCGTCGTCAACACCAGGATTGTTGCCTCTGCCTGGCCTGAATGCCACCGCACGAGTGAAATACAGTCTGTTGTGTTTTTCCCTCGGTTTGCAGACTGTTGTCTTTCCTTTTTTTTTTTTTTTCCTTTCCTCGTTTTCCCACCTGAGTTTGCAGCCAATTGGCTTCTGCAGTGTTGGTGCTGGGTGGACTGACTTCCCTCTGTGAAACTCTCAGATGGTTACGTGGATTACATTGAGTTAGCGTAGGGGGAAAAAAATTACATTTTTGGTGCTATGTCCCTTTATGCATATGATTGAGTTAAATGGGACACGATGGTTCCAGTTTAAAAAAAAAAAAGAAAAATGAAAGGACTGCAGTTTGAGATATGGCTGCCGTCTGCTGGCTGCACCTGTGATGGAGCTTCCTGAAGCTTCCTTATCACCCTGCAGGAGATGTGTGTGTGTGTGCGTGTGCGTGTGCACGTGTGTGTTTCCTGACTGCACGACCACAGACATCAGATGTTCTTTTACAGACACCTGATTCGTTGCTTTTCACCCTCTGTGTCTTTTTGCAGTGTACAGTGTGTGTGTGTGTGTGTGTGTGTGTGTGTGTGTGTGTGTGCGTGTGCGTGTGCGCGCGCGCGCGCGTGTGTGTGTGTGTGTTTCACGAGACACGCAGACGCCGTGTTTGCTGTGTAAACAGCAGACTCTCTGACTGAGCGGAGGGGATTTCAGACCCTGGTTGGTTGGGCCGAGCCGAGGAAGTTCAAACCACATGATCGCTCAGCGCTCAGCGATAACTCTGTTAATTATAGCGCAGGAGGTTGTTGCTGCATTTTTAATCAAACGTGCAGCATCCACAAGGCTGAACGTGTTTCTTCTTGACTTCCCCGACACTGAAACTCATTTTCTCCAGCTTCTTTTGGATCCATTTCTGTCTGTGCTTCATTCTTTTTTTATTTCTATTTTGTGGATTTTGGCTGAAATATCAACGATTCTCGCAGCGCCATCTATGATATTTGTGTACAACACACTTCCCCCGTTGACCATAACTTTCCCCTGCAGTTTCAGAGATGCTTTGACATAAACCAACAACCACCACGAGTCCCAGTAGAATCATTTATACCTGCAAACAGCCTGCCGTCTTAAAACTAATCTGTCTTAAATCTGTCTGGCTGTTTGCTCCCGTCGCACGCTTGCAAAAATGGAAGGTGTTTTACAGTAAGTTGCAGCACCCGACGGGTTTCACTTCCTGTTCAAACCATCACTCTTGCCGTCCTGCGGCTGAACCAGAGCGAGAGGTTTAATTTGGAACTGCGCAGGTTGAATGTAGAAGTAGCCACACACAGTCTTGAGTGTGGGGGGCGGGGTGCGGGTTCTGGTTAATCCTTGAATTTAAAGAACGTCCCCGGGGAGTTGAGGGTATTGTCCCTCCTTTCCTGCATCATCTCTGGAACTCCGCGTGAACGGCAGACCTGCTGGTCACCGCCGGGTGCTTTTAAAGTGGGAGAGTCCGGAGGATACAGCCTCGCTGGTGAACGCGCGAGTGACTTTCTGGAGTTCTGTCCCTCGGCGCACCTTGGCGTTTTGTTTTGCCAGCCTTAAATGTCGCAGCGGGGCTCGGGGTCGCCGTGGATAGCCCACAGCACTCAAAGATTCCCTTCTAAATGTCAATTGAATGCAAAACCTCGGCCTTGCCCAGAAAGAATGCACCTCATTAGCAGTTTGCACGAAAGCAGAACTCGACCACAGAGATGTTTTTTTTTTTTTTTCATGCTCTGCAGGGACACTGCAGCCAATACATCTGCACATCTATGAAACACCTGCTGGGTGGTTGCGGTCATCTCAAACAAGGTAGCCGGGTTTCCATTGACAGATTTTCATTTCAACATTTCCAATTGTCGCTTAAAGACCGTCGCAAAAGGGCTGTGACGGTTTTGTCTTCTTGCAGTAAGTTGCAATAGAAGCAGCCGCGGTGAATGTTTGTGTCTCGGCAGGTTCATTTCCACTGCAACCGCCTCACTTACAGTACCGTAACAGCTTTTGCACATTTTGGAACCTGGAAGGAAGCCTGTTCTGGCCGTTTCCAGATTTTCTAAAGTCATTTTTGTGGTCTGCTTCCAACAATAAAGAAGGTTTGTTTGGTCAAAGAAAAAAAGAAAGAAAAAAAATCCTGCTGCTTTCAGATGTACAGGCTTCACAATACAAACGTATCTCTCACTCAGCCTGAAGAGGCTGTTCAGGCTGAGTTTGGCCCGTGATTGGCCAGCCGCTCACTGCTCGCGTTAGCTAAGATAGCTGCTACTAGCTAACAGCAGTTGCTCATAAAGACATGCTAAAGAGCTGAACATGTCAAAGATCTCCATACATACCACACCATGTCATCGCCTCTTACCTCTTCCTTTATTGCCAAGTCATTGCCGTTTTACAAAAATATACCTGTTTTTGAAGCGCTTAAAAATAGGGATGTTAACAATTAGTCAACTTAAAGTCGGAGGATAAATGTTTAGGGTGTTTTTACTATTTATTCTCTTATGTAAAAAAAATTGCACTATTTCAAGTTCAGTGAAAATGCACCTACTTCTACTTACAAAGGCAATACTGATATTTTTTCGGTGTTTTTTTATTTTTATTTTTCCCCTGCTGCAGCGGTTAGCACTCGCTAACTCGCTTGCAGCACTGTCTCTGGGCCTTTCTGTCGGCTTTACCTGAAGCATGCACCAATGCATAAAGCAGGAAATTTGTTTCTGGTTGAGCGAAGACCCATCCAACGGTCGATACTTTGTGCAAACCTGAAGCCAGTGATCCTGTGTTCTGCTGCAGTAACTGTTCCAAAGCACCCCCGCCCGCCACCCTCAGGGGGAGGAGTGAGGAGGGCACCGCTTCATCCCCACGTCCAGCCGGTGTTGGCCGCAGTTATTTATTTAAATTTCTCCATGAGAGCGTAAACATCTGCCAGGCAAACTGCCAGCTGCGCTGAGCCAAGATGCCTTCACACCGGCAGCGATTCTTCTACACATCCAGCCCACCCCACACACACACACACACACACACACACTGCGCCTATGGAATCACGGCAAGTCGTGACACCAGCAGAGATCCAGCACCAACCATTTGTTTTCCTCACACGGCCGTTTATTTGTGTCCACCGTGTCGCAATGGCAATCAGTCACAGCTGCTGCTGCTGCTGCTGCTGCTGCTGCTGCTGCTGCTGCTACTTCTGCTGAAAGTGTCGGCCCTGAGGTGCAGCAGGCTGCTCCTCCAAAACCAAGCCTGTCGGACTTCCGAGCTCAAACGACGGCTTATTGATTGGATGTCAACATGGAGCATTTGACAGGAGCACCGATCAGCTTTTCGGCTTTGGTGCATGTGTCGCACGTGCAGGCTGCAGCTTCGGGTCAAGCGGAACTTTTTCGCCATCTTGTGTTGAAGGCGTTGAGAAGGGTCTGCAGACGAGCACGGACGGCTTGGCTTGCCTTTACTCTTGATGTGTAGCGCAGCCAAACTTCCCTCTTTACATTTTTTATCACAGCTGGCGAGCCTATTTTTATGTCTTCTTGACTTGGAGACACTTTCAGTTCGGTTTTAGCTCAGCAGCCGGTCAGCACGGCTGCGTTTCATCCCTGCGCCTCAGTCCCGGTGGGAATCAGGGTGAACTCACCTGATGTCACTCACATTGCATCAGAGGACAGATGGATGAAGTTTCTCCTTTTTCCACATTTCCTGTTTGGGTTTTTTTTTTCCCCGGCCGCTGCGCACCCTCTAACCCTCTGAGCCTCACTCGGTTGGAAGTCCAGTCGGTTAAAGGAAGTCCGCTTTTCAGTCAGCCGTTCCCGCTGCGAGGAGCCCAGTGATTTTCATGCTCCCAAACTATTTCAAACCCGCATCGCTTTTTTAGACGTTTTTTATTTAGAAGGTTAAGCGTGGGATATTTGGAGATTTTGAAGAAGAAACAGCAACATCACGTGGTTACATTTTAGATTGCAGCGTCTTTCACTCTCGCTTGCCCTCCTGAACTTGCCAGTGAACTACTGTGGCCTGTGTACCTCAACCTGGAGACCTCATCCACCTTCTTCTTCATTGGTTTATTTGAAGGCATGAGCGTTGACCCTAAATACTAAGGAAACCAAATAACCTTTGTTGTACTGGGGTTATGCAGTTTTATTAATGCATTTATGGGCAGCATATTAGGATTTTACCTATACAAAAGTCACAACTCTTGCCAAATATTACACACTGGACCTTTAAAATAAAACGCGGTAGAAATCATCGCAACTCTGTGTTTTTTTTCCCCCTCCCTGATGGTTAACCGACCGCTGTCGCTCTTCTCCTCTCCTGGCAGCAAATGGTGATGAGCCTGCGGGTGTCGGAGCTGCAGGTACTGCTGGGATACGCCGGACGCAACAAGCACGGACGCAAGCACGAGCTTCTGACCAAAGCGCTCCACCTGCTGAAGGGCGGCTGCAGCCCTGCCGTGCACATGAAGGTCAAGGAGCTCTACCGACGACGCTTCCCCGCCAAGATGCTCTCCCACTCTGAGCTGGTCCTGCCCGGCCCCCACCACCCCGCCACGGCCGGGATGGCGGGCGGGGGCGGGGCCGCGCTGCCGGCCGGCCTGACGCCGCTGGCGTACGAGGGCCACGGCGGCGCCCCCTCGCCCGCCGCGCTGCTCCCCCTCTCGCTGCTCGGCCCCGGGAAGCACGAGCTGCCGGGCCTGACGCACCACCTGACGGCCGCCGCCGCAGCCGCCGCCGCCTCGCTGCACCCGGTGCACCCGGACGTCAAGCTGCAGCGGCTGCCCTTCTACGACATGCTGGACGAGCTCATCAAGCCGACCAGTCTGGGTGAGTGCAGGGTGTGGAGGGCTGCATGACGCCGTCAGCTTCTCGTACAGCAGCTTTTTTCTTTGAATCCGCTTTTCCTTGGTCCTGAGGTGAATTTCTACAGTGCGTTTTATTTTGTTGAGAACTTGAAAACATCAATAGGGGGCTTGAAGGTCCAATGTGTCAAATTTTTATGGAAGTCCGGAAGCCTGGCAATGTCTGGGGGTCTTTCTTAAAAACCAGGCTTCCTTAAACAATGGCACCTAAAGATTTCAATACACTTTTAATAATGTGTTTATGGGCTGTGTGTTCAGTTTTTACCAATATAAAAATGACAAATCAAGCCAAATTTTACACACTGGACCTTTCAGTGGTGGTTATGTCCGGACCTGACGATGAGAATTGTAAGATTTTACAACGTGTTTGTGTGTGTTTGTGTGTATGTGTGTGTGTAAACCTCCTGAACCTCCTCCCTCCTGTTGGCTTTCAGTCAGGTGCCTGCCTTCACAGTTGTTTGTGCCTCTGGTTTTGGAACTGAACTGAATACAAGCAAGATTAGAAAATCAATACTGTGAAAGTCAGAAAAGACCCTCAACGCGCCAGTTTGCAGACTAATCAATCTGCCCCACGTCACACCGCAAATGTTTTGATTCATTTGCTTATTTATCTATTTGAACAGAAACATCTCATCTATCATATATTTCTTTACCGGCCTCAGAAAACCTTTCATGTGGCTCTCCGTCGTGGAGACGTTTCCTCTGGGCGCTTCCTGCCTGCTAATATCTCAGACCAGCCACTCAAAGGCTTCCTGCCACTATATCATTTCCAGATGGGCCACCTGTCTTTATGTGCAAGAGAAAAATATTCATCGGGCGCCCGATGCTTCCTGTGTACAAACACAGTCGAGTCCCCTCCACCCCACCACCCCACCACCGCCCCGGAACTCCGACTTCTCCACAGCCGAGGCTGCGAGTCTCGTCTGCTCCGTCAAGCAGAGAAGCAAAAAGTGCGCGAACGCCGCCCCCAGTTTTACGGAGCTGCGTGTGACTCTTTGCCGATGTCGGGGCACGGTTTCCTGTTCCAAGTTCCTCTTTTCACAACAAATGTGTGATATGTGGTTTTGCCCGGATGTTTAGTAGCCGTGGATGAACGGCCGTGTTGGAGTTTTCTGACGAGCGTCGGGGTCGCATGGTGGTGAGCGATTCGATTTTTGTCATTTCGGCCCCTGTGCCTGCCACGTCCGCGTCAGCCGCTTGTACACACACTTATAGAATCACTCAAAGAGTCAAATGGCCTTGAGGTTGTTTCTGCTGAGCGGGCAATGAGAGCGCAGCCGGGGGTTGATGGGTTCCGTCAACAGCAAAACTGCTGTTGAAAGTTTAGGCTGGATGGTATTTTTTTAAAACCGTCAATTTTCGGACACGGTATACAACAAAAAAACGCGTTTACACAAAGCTGTCTTCAAAAAATTTCCCTGCTTACAAGGAGACGCTGGAAACGACTAAGCAACACGACCGAGTACGACAGCAGGAAGGTTGTGGGTTTGATTCCCAGGCGTTCCTGCTGCCGAGTCTGCAAGGTTTCCGCCTCCCTCCCCCATCCTGAACACATGCACTTCAGGCTGCTCGGGAGACTGTGATGGCATTTGAGTGTATGTGAGTGGTTAACCCCCCCCCCACCCCCCCATGACCACTGGTGACCCCTGGTAACCCCTGGTGATCTCGAGTGCAGGACCGGCAGTGATAGAAAAACAATGGATGGATATTTGGTAGATCACATGGAGCCACTTCCTTCCTTCGTTGGCCTCGGCCCTCGGGGACGCCCAGTGGCGTTCGACCACCGAGCGACTCGAGGAGGCGAAGAGTCGACACGACGGCGACGACGGGAGCAAACGGAATGTGTTTGGGAGGTTTGTCCCTGCCAGTCGAGCGGCTGAGCTGCAGCTCCAGGCTTTCTGTCGCCGCGACACTCGACGGCCGTCACCTCCCCGTGGCGAACCATCTGGCTGGGATGCGACTTTCACTTTGCCAAAGACGGCTCAGAGTGAAGTGGAAAAGTGCTGGAGTTGCACGGAGAAACGTCTCCATTTGACATTTTT
This sequence comes from Nelusetta ayraudi, assembly GCF_046127955.1. Taxonomy (NCBI): domain Eukaryota; kingdom Metazoa; phylum Chordata; class Actinopteri; order Tetraodontiformes; family Monacanthidae; genus Nelusetta; species Nelusetta ayraudi. Next base: position 6,103,064 of record NW_027466052.1, on the reverse strand, counting down.
TTCCGTCCTTCTTTTCATGTGAAGAAAAAGAAAAAAGTTCTGATGAGAAACAGCCTCACCTGCACCGTAAGCGAGTCTCTGTCAGCTGCAGGGCTCGCAGCCACTCCCTCCGTCTCCTCTTCTTCTGGGGCTTTTAGGGTAGCTGGCAGTGGCAGTGGTGTGGTTTCATGGCAAGAAACACAGAAGTGAACCAGGAACCAGTAATCAGTAATTAGTAATCAGTTGATTGTCTTCTTCTTCTTCTTCTTCTTCTTCTTCTTCTTCTTCTTCTTCTTCTTCTTCTGTACAATTGATTCATTTCGTCTCTTAAAACTGGACCTCCAAGGACTCTGTTTCTTAGTTTTAATCTCTACGTGGGATCCATCTTGATGCTTTGGCCGGGCTTCCCAACGCTGAGGCTGCATTTAGAACATAATAATAACACTCCCTGGGCTTCCGGGATGTATTGCAAATATATGGAAATGTCACGATTTTCCTACATTAGCATTTTAATGGAGTCGGAGTGCATCTCGTGATTAATTTGCCTGCAGTTGCGTGTACAAACACGGCGGCGGCTGCTGCTGCTGCTGCTGCTGCTGCTGCTGCTGCTGCCCCGTCATCACACCATCATTCTCCTCCTTCCGCTACGTCCCTCCCTCCCTCCATCCCTCCCTCGCTCGCTCGCTCTGCCCTTTTCCTGCACAAACACACACACACACACACACACCTTCCTCTCGCGCCCCATCCTCTGTCTCAGCAGCCGTCCTCGGTTCAAATTTACATGCAAAGTGATGAAATCGCACAGGCGCACACCTGTGCCCGCAGGAGCACACACACACACACACACACACACACACACACACACACACACACACACACACACACACACACACACACACAGGCACAGGCACACACACACACGCGCTCTGACAGACACCTTCCCTCCTTCCTAATGCTATTCACCCACACATTGTGCACGTGTTGCAGACAAACATGCTTTTTGTGCTAAATAATGCATGTTGACTGGATTGTTCTCCGAGGTGGAGGGGGGGGATGGGTGAAGGGAGTAATGGGTGGTGGGGTCGGTGGGGGGAGGGAGGGGGGGGGGGAAGGAGGAAGGGAAGGAGAGAGGAAGGGCTGATGTGGAAGTTGCGGAAGGAAGGATGCTGCACGTCACGTCGGGAGGCTGAATTATGGCTTCAGAGGATCGAAACTGTGCTGCGGCTCCGAGGTGAAAACCCTCCTTTATCCTCATCATGACGGAGGGCAGTAATGAAACCACTTGATTAGTTCTAATTCCCTTCTTCTGTGCAGACCGGCCAAGTTTTTTTCCTCCCCCTCCTCCTCCTCCTCCTCCCCTTCGTGCTCTTTTAACCAAGCGCCTTCATCTCTGCAATCTTCTGACTGCCTCCTCTCTCCCCCGTTGTTCCCTCCCTCTCTTCCTCCCTCCTTCTCGCCCTCCCTCCCTTCCTCTCTCTCCCTGCTGCTCTGCCTCCCTCCTCCCTCCTCCCTCACCTCCCCCCTCACACACTCTCAGCTCCCCTCCCCCCACCTCCTGTGAAGCCTCCCTCCTCTGTGAAGACGCTGGATTGTTGTTTTGTTTGTTCTTCGCCGTGGCTGGAAGAAGCTGATTTGCCAGCTGTGTTTTATTTATTTATTTAGTTTTGGGTTGTTGCTTTTTTTTTGTTGTTTTTTTTTTTTGCAAACCCAAATTCGAGAGGCACCGCGAGGTCTGAGTCGCAGCCAACGGCGGCTGCGTCTCGAGATGAAGTTCTAAATGCAAAGGGACCCCAGAGTGGAGGTTTGAGCTGGAAGTGCAGCGTGTTGCTCCTGCTGTCCTCAGAATGCAGACAAACTGAACTGGGAGTAGAAACGATCAGCCGGTGAAAATAACACAAGCCATCCAGCAACATTTTTTTTTTAATATGCTTGTTATTTGATCATTATGCTGTGCAGTCAGGCTGCACTTGCTCTTTTCCTCCTTGCTAATTAATTCTAATAGGCTTATTTAACATGAATTAACGTTAAACCTAGCGAGAGTTTAATTCACGTCTATTCCTCTCATGTCAGTCCCGTTGTAGCCCAGGCTTGGAGCCATTTAAAAAGACATTTCTGACCAGTTACATCCCCACTTTGCTCTGCTCTTTGTACGCTTGTTTGAAATATCAATTTCCCACCACACGAGCCGTCTGCGAAAAGCTGAATGCAGTGTTGTGTACGCAGCGGGAAGCCCCAGGAAGTGTCTTCGCTCTGCAGGGCCTGTCCTCAGCACTGCATCAGTGCGAATAATAAAAAAAACCCCTCTCTTTTATTGATGATTTATGCCGGAGTGCAAATCACTGCTCGACATCCAGAAAGACTGCGTGGTGTCGGGGCTGCACCATTCTAGCACCAATCAAAGACTCGGGATGGTGATTCTTATTTCTCTGACTTTCATAGCACTTAATTTGAAAAAAATAATTGTGAGTCGTACGTGTTTATTGGCGTTTAACAGAAAATATGACAATTGTTGTTTGCCTCTAATTGCCAATGCACGCTAATGGTGATGTTGCTGAACGACGCGTCGCCTCGGCGAAGACGTTTCTCATCCGTTTATTGTCGTTGTTGCTTGTTCCAATTAGTTGTTGAGCCCGGCTTTGTTGCGCAAAGTGTCAGAGCTCTCGAGAAACAAATCATCCGTCCTGCTCTACTTATATTCCCATTAGTGAAGAGTTAGATCCCATTCATCCAGGTGGTCTGTGTCCTCTCCTTCTTTCCTCGAGTCTCTCCTCATTCCCTTCTTTCTCCCTCTGAAGCCGAGCACACACTGTACAGCTGTAGCCCCCTTTAGTTTTTTTTTAAAGCAGATAATTGGTCCAATTTTCCGTTTGGTCCAATTTTCAGGAGGATGGAGAGGCACCATTATCTTTCTCCCGACCCACCGACGGACAATTAGAAAGAATTAGACGTATGAAATCTTTTTGGACGTCTCCCTCACTCAGAGCCACAAGCAGATTGGACATCGTCATTGTGCCACGTTTTATCAACGCAGCACAGCAAATGGGGCGTCTATTTAAAAAAAAAAAAAAATTACATTCCAAAAATGCATGAACATGGCAGAATTACAACAACAAAAAAAAGCAGCTTCAGGTGGTTTTAGTATTTTTCTGGAAATGGAGCTAATGTGCAAAATCTGGGATGGAAGCAGGTTTGCAGAATAAACTCTGAAATGCAGCGAACATTTAGCGAGCTTGAGCTTGAGCTGCCTTCCATCGAGCAGCGTTCCTATTGGCCAACGCCGGCTGACATATAAAGAATAATACCAACATGGAACATAGTCCATTTTCTCTTTTATACTGTTGTACTCTGACAGCATACGTTTTTAAACAAATATATCAAAATAATGACACACAAAACATTTATCTGTGACATAGTTGTTATATTGTTCAACGTAAAATATCATAGGTATATCAATTCACGATTTAAATGTTATATACAGTGTTTTATCAAAGTTGGATACCCTAAACAGATTTCTTACAACTTAAATATTGAATTAATATGCCCTAAATATCACAGTTGATAAGTGATAAGTGAAAGAGTGTTCAGTATTGACAGGGGCTGGAATTCACTAATTACTGACGTAAAGTACGCATTTACCTAAGTGAACTAACATTTGCTAAGCTGGCTTGTTCCACGATTTTCCAACGTGCAAAAAAAACTATTACAGACTTGCGTCATAGGCCGATGATTAATTAACAAATAAGCGTGTAATTCAAAACATAACTATGAAATATCTATCCTCGACGTGCATGGTGATACAGCGACTGCGTAGTGTCAGTGTTTCAGTTGTTCGCGTATCGTCGTAGTGCTACCATGGAATGCTAGGTGAGCTTCACAGCGTTTGCACCTAACGTGTTTCGCTGCTTCATTTTCTAAACGTTAGAAACTTTGGGTCGGAGTTTTCGAGCCTTTACAGAGAAGAAGCCGTTCTTCTCTTTTTTTCGCAGGATGTAAACAATGAGCGACACTGCCACCCTCAGGAGGTCGTAATCAATTACGTCGACGAATCGTTCCAGCCCTAGTCAGCGTGCCTCTTTTCGTTAGCACCACAGCTCAAACCCCGGCCCTGCCAGCAACTGCTGACAAACAAGCCTGCATGGGAGCTTTTCAAATGAATCTTTATCGACAATTCCTTCTGCCCTTTATTGTCGGGCATTCTGGAACCCACGAGCATCCGCACGCGTCCGGCCCAAAGCCTCGCTACGTCCGTGTCGCAGTGTATGCTAATGAGGGGTCAGTACTCTCTTCTGCTGCTGCCTGCAGCCATGTTGCCATCGCCATGGTGACCCCGGCGGGCTGAACTCCACTCTCCCATCCCCGTCATTATCTCCCCTCCACAAAGAAGCATGCCCCGGCGCTCATTACACGTATCATTATGGCGCACATGCATTATACATGATTTAATCACCGCGTCTGCGGGAGACGGACGCCGGTCCACTTTGCGTTTGATGGGCGTTTGGCGCATAATGGCTTGTCACTGCTGTGATTTTCTCACAATGAGGGAAAAAGAATCACGTGGTCGGTCTTATCAAGCTTTTATGAGTCCGATCACAAAAGGAAAGGAAGAGAGTCCGTTTTCCGCTGAAAACAGTCGAAATCTTTGCGACTCTGGGCGTCTGGCTTTTGATCGTCGCAGCATTTGTTGCTTATTTAAATTGGTGGGGTTTCAGTGTTTTCCTTATTTATGAAAGGCCAAGAGGAGTGTTTGTTTATGTGTTTGTTTGTTTGTGAGGACTGCCGCACATTTGCGGTGCCATCTGCCTGTCAGCTTTGTGAGCTCTACCAGCAGTGTTTATTCCTTGACGGAGGGTAGAAATGGGAGGATTTTGATCAAAGAAATAATTGATGGATAAAAAAAAAAAACAACCCTAAATGAGGCCTTGAAAACACAGCAATAGAAATATATGCAATAAAATATGTCTGTACGTTTTGGCTTGAAAAGTTAATTCCTTTGAGAACATTTAACTAAATATTATTTGGTCACATCTGCACATTTAGAGCAAGAGTTGTGAGTCTGCCATATTTTCCGCATGCCTTTAAGATGATATTTTTTTTTTTAAATGGCAAAAAAAAAATTGAATGTGTATCTGTGGTAATTATAATTTGCTCATCTTAATTATGTGCATAGTTTTTTCATTTTTGCCGAGCTACAATATCACTGCTTGTTAAGTATTTTCAGGACCTTGTCTGTGCACCATTTGTTTATTCATTTTTCGAAATGAAACCAAAACTTAAAAAAAAAAAGAATAAGATTTAATCTGATTGAAAATTCGAATTGTCTGACAGCACTGATAATAACACAACCTTTTAAGGACGAAAATAACAAATGCCAAGATTTGCAGTGCATTTCACATAAGGCTCACCCGTCAAATGAACACATTCAAATCGGGTAAAAGGCTTGTCAAACAAAACAAAACAATGTATTGTCTGTTCTTTCATTTTGGCTCCGGAAATGAATACTGAAAAAAAAAAGAAGACGCCTTGTTTTGGTTTCCTTTTGAACACGAATGAAGATGTCTGCCTCCGTTGAGCGTGAAGTCCTCTGGTCGTCTCCTGCTCCGGACTCCTCGCCGACTGGGTTTCTCCAGAACAAAGGGAGGCTGTGGTGGGCAGCCCGGCCGTGCACGGCGGGTCACGGCAGCTCATCGTCTCACAGTAAACAGTCAAACTCCCCCACGTCAACAGAGCGGCTCCGTCGGCCTTGAACTCTAAACACCCCCCCCGCCCCTGGCCCCTCCCCCCTTCCCCTCCTCGGTGTTTGTCAGCAACTCTTTTCAACTCCCTGTGTGCAGGGACGGGGACCGGGCGGTGGCGTACGGGTGGGGGTGGGTGGGGCGCTGCTTTCCTGCAGGAGGCCAAGCTCGCGGGAACGCAACCCCTGTACATAATAAACAATGATAATCGGCGCGGCTCCGAGGACGGCGGCGTGTTTCTGACCAGCGGCGTCCACTTTGAGCGTTTTCAGTTTTTGCAGGAGCTCCAACGTCGTCCTCGACGTCTTTGTTCTGCCTGCAAATGTCGATTCATGTTTGTTTGTGCTGTACATGGACTTTATTGTCCTGTGTGTGTGTGTGTGTGTGCGTGTGTGCGCGTGTGTCTGCGGCGCACCAGGCAGTAAAAGTAGCAAAAGCCACTAAGAAGTTAATAAAGTCCAGCTGGCTTTTGTTGTTCCACAGGCAGCAGGCGGCTCTGCGGCCGAGCACATTCTCCGCGGCTTAGCTCACGCTCGCTCTGCTCCAAGCAGATAAACCGGAGCCACGTCCAGGAGAACGCCGGGGCCTTTTTTTTTTATTAAGCCAACGCTCACCATCAAGGAATTAGTCTGAAGTCTGAATGTTTTTGATGCGGCCCAAGGCTGCCGGTCGCTGACGGAGACGCTGCCCTCCGTCGGTGGATGGGTCTGCTACGTCCGTGAGGTGAAGAGCCCATAGAACATAGTGCAAAATCACTGCCAGAGCCGGCCCGCTGGTATTGTACAGCACATGTACCGCTAATACTACAAATCCCAGAATGCTCTGCTGGTATTTTTTTTTTCCGTCAATCAGGAGAGGAGCCATAAACAGCCTCTCCTCTGTTGTCAGTAGTCTGTGGAAAAGGGTTGCTGTTGAAGGCTGCAAATAAAAAAAAACATTTATTTTGATGTGTGTTTTTTTTATTGAAATTAAATGTTTCTCTCGTGCAATATGAAGTTATTTATTGCATAGTATCAAGCTTTGCTTGTTCCATATTCAGCGTTGAAGCAAAACTTGTCCATATAAAAAGGTTCACTGTGATATCTGGAGGAAGATTCTTTTTCAATAACGTTGGCCGGTTTTAAATCTTGGCCCCGCTGTGTGTTTGAGTTTGACACTCCTGCCATAGAGGCTGTTTGTAACACAGGAGGCAGACCCTGGAAGGTGACCTTGGGCTGACCTTCTTCCGTCACGTTCATGCTGAGCCATCAGGACCGGGTAGCAGCAGGGTGTGATGCATTTCTTCACCTCGTGTCTTTTTGCTCAGCGCGATGCCTCGTTATTTTCTTCAGACGCCTTGAAACGGTGGAGATAATCAAAGATTGAAGACGTTTCTTTCTAGTTTTTATCGATCTGGAGTCCAGGTTTTAGGGTTTCTTTGGTTTACTCGGTCACCACAGTCGACGCACCCTGTACACTGTATAACAATGGTGTGTGTGTGTGTGTGTGTGTGTGTGTGTGTGTGTGTGTGTGTGTGTGTCCTCCTCAACACAAACTTTGAGCTTCGTTAAAAACTGTTTAACGAAGCTTTTACCGTCACATCATGTTTTCTATATTTTTACTGCCTGTTTTGGTCGTCATAGTCTGTGTGCTGCTGCTGCTGCTGCTGCTGCTGCTGGTGCTGCTGCTGCTGCTGGTGCAGGTCTAACCTGCAGAGCTCTCCTCGTCTCTCTGATTTCTATCGGACAGACCTGGCACACTAATAGCTTATTAGTTGAACTGAATTGAATCCGTCCCACTGACACAGCGCCTCCAGCTGGACTTGCGTAGGAGTCGCTGTTGTTCTCTCTCTCTCTCTCTCTCTCTCTCTCCCTCTCTCTCTCTCTCTGTCATTTTTTCTCTCGCTATGTGTATGTGTGTGCGTGTGTGTGTGTGTGTGTGTGTGAAATCCACTCAAATTTGCATTTATATAAACTGGATCTCAAGAGGAGCATTGCTCCTTGACTTTTTCTGACCCATTTTTATTATGACGACAGTCAAAATATTGGAATTGTTCTTTTCAGTAATTTTTTTTTTAATTCCTGTGTATACCTTTTAGATTCATTTATTTTTCTTTGTACGTTAACCAGAAAACTTGAAGTCAAGAATTTACCTTGAGTGTGCCTGTGAGAGGAAGATGTCTGTCAGAGCTCACTCCAGCTCCCTTCATATCTCACTAACCCCCCCCACCCCAACCCACCCCACTCATGCACGCACATGCACACACACACTGAAACAGCCTAAACAAATCCAGTGCCAGAGAGAGAGAGAGAGAGCAAGAGAGGGGGGGGGAGAGAGGGAGGGAGGGAGGGAGAGGGAGGGAGATTTATGGAGCAGCAGAGATAGAGGGGTGAGAGAGGACAGAGTGAGAGAGAGAGAGAGAGTGAGAGAGCACTCTTCTATTTATAGCCCATGTGCCCAGCGAGGAGGAAGACTGTATTTTGAAAGTGCCGCTGGTGCAGACGCTGGTTTTCTTCTCTCTCGTTTTTTTTTTTTGTGTTTGATTTTTTTTGCGTTGATGATGTCGCGCTGCCGCAAGACGAACCAAACGGAGGCGCACAATTAATGACTTGACGCGTGAAATTACGCAGAGCAGGGGTATGGGTGGGCGGAAGAGGGAGGAAGGCTGATGGGAGGAGGAGGAGGAGGAGGCGGAGGAGGAGGAGGAGGAGGAGGAGTGTGACTGACTGGACCTTCCGACTTGTGGCGTCTGCTGGGAGCGGCGGATTGATTCCCCCCCCCCGCGCGACGTGACCGGGAGGAAGATGCGGGTCCCGCTGCCTGAGATCGAGGCTCCGCCGCAGGCCGTCCAGCCCTCCGAGGTGGAGGAGGCGACGCAGCGGAGGCTCAGTAGGCCTAGAGCCTCAACATTTCAACCAGCGGCTGGCTGCGACTTCAAACTGACTGACTGACTGACTGACTGACTGACCGACTGGACAACAGAAGAACTGTCGGTGGTGGTTGCAGTGGTTAGCACTGCTGCTTCACAGGAAGAAGGTCGCGGGTTCGATTCCCGGCCCACGGTGTTTCCTCCCACAGTCCAAAAACATGCATGTGAGGTGAATTGGGAACTCTGAATGGTTTGAATGCTTGTTCATCTTTCTGTGTGGCCCTGCGATGAACTGGCGACTTGACCAGGGTGTCACCCTGCCTTCGCCCTATGACAGCTGGGAGAGGCTCCAGCAGACCCCCGTGACCCTGAGTGCAGGAACAAGCAGGTATTGAAAGTAGATGGATGGATGGATGGAAAACCGTGACGCCCCCTTGCTGTGGCCCGCTGAATATGTCATGAAGTCCTGCTGCATGGGCGGCGTCAAGCACTGCAGAAGGTCAAAGTTCAAGACTTCAAAAGAGAAACCAGCAGGTCTCTGTACTGAAGATCCTTCCATTTCCTGTCATCTTAAGGTTGTTTTCATCAAACTAGTCTATATTAATAATACTGATAATAATAAAAACATGATTGATGAAGCAGGATTAAGGGGGGCAGGTTCCGATGCTTAGAACCAAACGTCTCACGCTGTTGCTTGTACTTTTTATTTATTCATTTATTTATTTATTTATTTATTTATTTAGTTAGTTTGTTTGATAAAGAGGGACAACGTACACTAATGGACATTTTTACAAAAAATCTAAATGTACCCAATTCTAGTGTAAAGCTAATTTGCATTGGCAGTCCCCCAGTAATTTGTCGTTTTTTTCTTTGAGCCTTGGCTCAGGATTTCAAGTGCCAGAAATATTTCCAATCTGAGGACTTTGTTTTTTCACGCTGGTCTGTCGTCCCCATCTGACCATTTAGTGGCTTTTCAGACGTGCTCGAATGAGGACGCAGGCAGAACCGGCGGGTCAGAGCCAAACCTGACTTGGGCGGCTCTGAACGTGTTCGTCCAATCGCCATCCGACAAACGCTTGAATTTTGAGGATGTGGGAAAACGGCCCGTCTGTCGTGGGAGGTCACTCAGTAGGAGGACGTGACAACCAGGACCGTGTCCTCGTTAAGACCAGTCCTGCGAACCCGGTTTGACACGTGTGTCTTGTTTTTTCGGGTCAGGCGTCGTCTCTCCTGAACAAAAAGCTTTTTTCTTTTTCCTTTTTTTAAACCCTTACTTTTTAAACCTCTTGTCTCCCCACTAAAGGGTCCTTTAGCTGCACCAGTTATTTCCAGCTTCCCTCAGCGGCTCTTTAAATAGAACACACACACACACACACACACACACACACACACACACACAAATCCTTCTTCACCTGTGTGTAAGGAGCTCTGGCTTGACGTCCAGGTGTTCCACAGCGACACCTGCTGGTGGGTCTTCACCCTCGCCTCTATTGGACTCGCAGCTTTGTGTCTCCGCCGCAGCACCTGTTAGGGTTTCTTCTTATTGACAATGGTGTTTGTCTCCATGCGTTTGTGTCTCTGCAGCCGCGGACAACAGCCAGCGCTTCCAGGAGACGTGTTTCGCCTTTGCGTTGACGCCGCAGCAGGTCCAGCAGATCAGCAGCTCCATGTGAGACCGTCGGCGCCGGGGCGGATTATTCACGACGGGAATAATTTCTTCCGGCTGATGGCGCTGATCGTTCTTTTGCGTTGCTCTTGTGTGCCCAGAGGGACGTCTCAGAAGTGCGACTTCTCGGTCCAAGTCCAGCTGCGGTTCTGCCTGTCGGAGACCAGCTGCCCCCAAGAAGACCACTTCCCCCCCAACCTGTGCGTCAAAGTCAACGGGAAGCCCTGCAACCTGCCGGTGAGGACCGCCGGCTTTCCTGACCTTCTGCTCCTCAGCTGAAGGCTGCAGGATCTTCACTGAATATTCCAAATGTCCTTTAATGTTTTCCAAACTAAAAAGCATCACTCTCTCTCTCCCTCTCTGTCTCTCGCCCTCTCTCTCTCTCACTCTCTCTCTCTGTCTCTCTCCCGCTCTCTCTCTGTCTCTCTCCCTCTCTCTCTCTCTCTCTCTCTCTCCCTCATGCATGCAGGGTTACCTTCCTCCAACCAAAAATGGCGTCGAGCCCAAGCGACCCAGTCGGCCCATCAACATTACCTCACTGGTCAGATTGTCCACCACAGTCCCCAACACCATAGTGGTGTCATGGACGGCGGAGATCGGAAGGGTAAGTGGGGGTGGGGGGGCAACGGGTGTTTCTGTCCACGCAGGGGAGATTTAAAGAAGCTGGTCCGTCTTACCAGGCGCCAGCAGGAAGTGTTTCAGCGGCGGCTCTGAGAGAAAAAACAACACAGAATAAAGACCAGGATAAAAAAGCTGCTGTTGCTGCAGTAGCATCGGTTTTTACTAGAACCGGATGGAGTTTTTATTTTAGACAAACTTGTTAAAACAAATTTTAACACCGTTTTTTCCCTGCGGACACTTCAGACGTCCCAGTCGCCGCCGTGCATGGTGACACTTGATGGAACCACAGCTGGGGACTCCTGGTTTTACCTCTTCCTCATTGTGTTTGATGTGAATTATTTCAAACTTCTCTCTCGGAAAGATGTGAACTATTGACTCCTGTTTGGTTCAAACTATGTAAAGTTTGAGGTCTTGACCCCCTGACTCAAATCCTCACTTGACATTACTGCTACATTGGGCTCAAGTCAGAATATTGAATGGATAGATAGCTAGATAGCTAGATAGATAGATAGATAGATAGCTAGATAGATGGATAGATAGATAGATAGACAGATAGAAACCTCAGTATCAGAACAGCGGTGTCAGAAATAATGAATGATGATGATGATTTAAGTTCTTAAACGATTTTTAAAAACATTGAAAACAGACAGTGGTGCATGCTATAATGTGCGTTGCTCTCATGTGACTGAAAAACAAGAGGAGGGAACAGCAACAAGTTGCTGGAAGTGGAGGCTGAACGTTGCAGCGTCTCCCAGGAGCCGCCTTGTCTCTCTGAGTTATTGTCTCGTCAGCGGGTAGACAGACAGGAGGCCACGCGTGCGTGGTGGTGGGGGAGGGGGAAGGAAGAGGGGTCTTGTCTGAAGCGCAGGTAGGCTTACAGCACATTTGCATCACAGACAGTTTGTAGATATTCAGCCTTGAAGTGTTCTGCCTACACAAGTGTACCATTGAACAGCGTTTGCATCACCTGAGCTCTGTGTGGGAGTGCGATGTGAAGTCCAGGAAATGTGCAGTCTGGACACAAAATCAGAAAATGCAAACTTGACCTCTAGTAACCCGTCTCTCTCTATGCACTTCTCTGTTCTTTTCTTTTACTACAATTACCTCTGAGGCCATCAGCTTTAGATATATCTCCACCTAGTAAAGGAAAAAACTAGTGCCACCTAGTGGTGATGTCAGGCTAAAATTACGACACCCAGTGCCCTGCATCTGCATTCTAGGCTGTGGTAGAAGCGTGTGGACATGCTCTTTAAGTACTGATAAACGTCTTTTATTAGACAATGAGAACAACTTATTTTCTAATTCTATTTCAACCTATTTTCTATTTCTATTCTTATATTTTTTCTATTTCTATTTCAACCAATTTTTAATTTTTTTCACTATCTGCAAGCTTTTTATATAGTTTTCAGATTTTTTATATAAATGTTACGTACTAGCCCTTTAAAGTGAAAGTATAAAGTAACACAGCAGCAGGATCAGTTTTGAGCAGCACCGAACACCAAATGTTTTCTTTTGTTTTTTTGATTGTGTACATGTATTATTGTCGCACTCTGATGTTGAGTGAGGGCAGGCTGCTGATAGGCTAACCGGGGAAAAAAATTTATTTACCCTCCAAGAATTAGAGGAAAGAAGAAGAAAGGTAGCAATACAAAGACCCTTTGTTGCAAAAAAGTTTTTACCCAAATGAAAACTTGGCCAAAAATAGCACAGCCCTTCTCTGACTGCCTGGGCCGTGTAGATTCCCTCCATTTCAGGGCCCGGCCTCCCTTCTGGACCTTACAATTACATTTTTTAAATTGGGATCAATTCAAAACACATCAGATTTCATATCAGAAATAATTTAAATCCAGTTGTACATATGTAACATACATTAAACAAATAAACACATTCACACAATTCCCCACCAGTGCTCCCATAACTTAGCATGCTGGCACTGAGATGGACTGAGCTTGGCCCCAACCTTATACTCTGGCACCGTAAAAGACAGACTGACGCAGCGCTCACGTCCTTTGTCAGTGCCTACAGAATCAGAGCGCGTTGTGGTAAGAAAGAACATAATTAGGTACAAATAAACTCATCATTTACAATCTTTGATTCATGAAAGGTTCACCCAACTTGCTATGATGTCACCGGAAGCTCAGTGTGTGCACACAACCAAACTGTTAGCAGCATGCATTATTTTGGATTGTGGTGTGTTTCCTGTGTGCACACAGAGTTACTCCATGGCGGTGTACCTGGTGAAGCAGCAGTCGTCCATGGTGCTGCTGCAGAGACTACGAGCGAAAGGCATCAGGAACCCAGACCACTCCAGAGCCCTCAGTAAGGACTTGGCATCACATTATCTCTCCTCAATAAGAGGACACGTGGAGATATTTTTATATTTAGGGAAGCAAGGGAAGCAAGTTATATGTTGTATATTTTGTACTATGTTAGTATTCACTACTTCTCATGTTTGTATTGTTTGTCTTTATTTGTATGCCCCCTCCCCTCGAAAATGAGAAAGGACATCTCAAGGAGCTCATAGTTTAATAAAGAAATAAATAAGTTATGGATTTTCCTCCACCATCTAAATAGAAAACACTTCTTTTTTTATTAAAAACATTTTTTGATGTTCTTATTTTCAATGTTATCTATTTATCTTTTCAACTCCAGATGATCAAGCAATCTCATGATTAGCTGATAGTCTATTTGTGTAGTTGATAAAGAGCCTATATTGAATATTCTTGCCTTTGGTGAGAAGGTAACAAACAAGTTTTTGTGTCGTCTGTCACTCTCTCAGATATTGTAGGTAGATGAAGTCTTATTCTGAGCTGCCATCCTTTTTTAAATGACAAAGTGAATGCGACCACGGCCTTGGATGTTTTCTAAAGAACTTCTTGCTGTCTGCTCTGTCTTCACTGGTGTGTGTGTGTGTGTGTGCGCGCGTGTGTGCGCCTGTGTGTGCGTGTGCGCTTTCCTCTCATGCAGTCAAGGAAAAACTAACAGCAGACCCAGACAGTGAAATAGCCACCACCAGCCTCCGGGTGTCACTGCTCTGCCCGGTAAAGTAACTCTCTGCACTCTCTACACCAGCAGATCCTGGCTGCAACATGTTTCTCTGTCCTGTCAAATGAGAATTGTCTGCTCGTTGCTTCTTTTGTGTGCTTTTTTTGCTCTTTCATTTTATTTTTGTTCTGGAAATCAGCCCGTTGTGATGTCACAAAGGGCGCTGATACCTCTTAGATACCTCTTCCAGGTCAGTGACAGCACCTGTAGCCCTCTGAGGCTACCTTTTAACTTCCTTTTTTATTCCCGCCGATCCCCCTTTTTTGCCATAGGCTGTACGAAGACATTGTCGAGGTGATGGTTGTAAATATTCTACTTTTGGGGAACCGTTGCAATTTTTTTTTAAATTTTATTTTGGATAATTTTCATGCGTGAAGATTAAAGAACTGAAAACATATGATATGGGGCCGTGCTAGGACCTGCCTGCTCATTCCCTTGGGTTTGACGTGCTCTTACTCGCCTCTTTGGTTCCTTCGGTTCCATCGCAAGCCTCTTCCATGAGGGTTTGGAATGTTTGGAATATTTATGCGTTCCTGTATAGCCGTACAGCGTCGCTGCTGCTGCTGCTGCTGCTGCTGCTGCTGCTGCTGCTGCTGCTGCTGCTGCTGACAACCTCCTGTGCCTCCGTGCAGCTGGGGAAGATGCGGCTGACGATCCCCTGCCGGGCGCTGACGTGTTCGCACCTGCAGTGCTTCGACGCCACGCTCTACATCCAGATGAACGAGAAGAAGCCCACCTGGGTGTGTCCCGTCTGCGACAAGAAGGCCCCCTATGAACACCTCATCATCGACGGGTGAGCGCCGCCACCTGAGGCCGCCGTGTCACGGCCAGCGGGGTCGGGGAGGCAAAACACATTCAGAAACATTTTTGTCGGAATTTTGACTGTGGAATTGTAGAACTGGCGGGCCGGGTCACTGTGGCTGCTCTCTGATGCAGATCGAAGCTGAAGATTAGCCTCGTATTTAACATGATTATTAGAACCAGACTGAGACTTCACCTGCTGTTGGAGTCAATAGTTCTCTTTTGACTCCAACAGCTCTCTTTTTCTTTTTCAATACTCTGGTTGTTTGATGAATGCGGCTATGAAATCTGAACTTGACTGTTAGCAGTTGTTTCTATGCAAAAAAAAAAAATTATCCAAGTTTTTTTTCTTAAAAGAGAAAAAGAAAAAAGATCTTTTGAACGCACTGAACATAAAGTTCAGTTTCTGCATTCAGGAAGAAATCTTGCAGTTATTTCCATTTCAAGTAGAAGCAGATCTTCTTCTCCCCTCCCCTCTCCGCTGCGAGGCACATTTTCCAGAATGTGTCTCGCTGTGACGTGCGTGTGCTCGTTCGCAGACTCTTTGTGGAGATCCTCAACAGCTGCTCGGATTGTGACGAGATCCAGTTCAAGGAGGACGGCAGCTGGGCCCCCATGAGGTCCAAGAAGGAGGTGCAGCAGGTCCCCGCGGCGTCCTACAACAACGGGCTGGATGGTGAGTGGAGCTTTGGTAACATGCGGCCCAGGTTACTAGATTGGCATCAAGCGCGACCACTCTGCCACCCTGCAGGTGTGTGTCGGACGCAGGCCTCCCCGGATCAGCACGGATCCTCTTCATCCGGTGGCGGTGGCAAGAAGGTGGAGGTCATCGACCTGACGCTGGACAGCTCTTCGGACGATGAAGGACAGGAGTCGTCGTCGCCGGCGCCAGCGCCTCCTCTGCCGGCGCCGCCACCAGCGGTTCTGCCTCCTCCGGCCAAAAGAGCCTGTCCCTCCATGTCGCCGACCTCACCGCCCATCATCAACAAAGGGTCAGATCCGTTGCGGAAATGAGGCTTGTTTTACCATCCCGCTTGGGCCGTTCCGTTTTTTTTTTTGTCCGTTTTGTTTTTATGCAGTTGCAATCCTGGTTCAGTCGGACGAATAAAAACGAAACAAAAAAATGAAGCCGTTTCCTGCATGATGAATCAACCCAGCGTGGGTTTAATGAAAAAGAACGACTGTGATTTTGAAAAGCTGCTAAAGGAAGTGAATCTACTGAAGGAGTCAGATCTACTAAGGCTGCGTTCAGACTGCAGGCGAATCTGATTCAAATCGGATTCCTTCTCAAATCAGCAAATGGCCAAATGGGATGTGGCTCTGTTCAGACTGGGCCACATTATTGACCCATCTGACAGATTGCTGTAGCAACGACGTCGGAGTGGAGGCGTCGTCCAGTGTGTGTAGTGTGTGACGTCATATCATTGCGACAGCGGCACTTGTTGCAATACCTGTCCTGGAGCTTGGCTTGAATGGAGCTACAGTATCTCCCCACACACTGATGAGCCAATGAGTTTCCTCCTCTGTCCAGGGACTGCTGTACTTCTTCTGTCTGCTCCATTACGTTACAGCTCCGCACCCGGAATGGTGCCCCCTGGTGTGGCGCATTGGATCTCGCAACGTGTAAAGTGATGTCACAGACAGTCAAAACCCATCGGTGTAATTGGAGCTGTTCACACTGAGACGCATCTGTCCAAATCCGATTTGAAACTACCTCCCGAAGGTGGTTTCAATCCGCTTTGCAATAATCAGATTTCATGGGGTTTGTGACTGTTCAGACTACAAAAGAGCCATCCGGGTTCAATCTGGATGGCTAACAATCGGATCTTGGCTGGCAATCTGAACGCGGCTATTGTTTTAGACTTGTGGTGATGCTCCAACACACACTTTCCAGAGAGAATAGACCACTCAGTTTAGGATTTTTTGTTTTTCTTATTGACACTTGACTCAACTGGGCTTTTAGCTGTATTTAGTCCCATATGGTTGTAAACGAGCAGTAAAGCTGTCATCCTGAACCCCTGGCTGCCTCACCAATGTCTTAACTGAGTGTCTCCAGCGGCTTGGCTCATATCTGTGGTTGATCAAAATCAAATCATCAAAAATCAGGTTCTTTAGTCGTTAAGAATTTCTCTTTTTTTTGTGTAGATCGTTTTTTTTTTGTTTTTTTTTACCTCTCTGCCAATAAGGAAGTGTAGCTTTAATTTTCCTCTGCGTGTGCGTTTGGTTTCAAATGTTTCAAAAGCTGAAGACTGAAGCCCCTCCCCCTCGCTTGCGTCTCCCCTCAGGGTGTTGAACCTGCACCACCAGGCCTCCCCTATCAGCCGAACTCCCAGCATGCCTCCCGTGGACACCAGCTACATCCCTCCGGTCCCGCCGCTCATCCAGGACTACAGGCCGTACTACCACACCCCCAACGAGCTGTCAGGTAACCAGGCCTGCCAGCGCTCAAGATAACTCCCTTGTGTGCAGGTTTCGATGTCAGCGCATACTGCACAGCCAAGATTGTTTCAAAACTGTTTTTTTTATTATGTTGAATTAGACTGGTGTTCTCTCCAGGAATCCTTGACTGCCAGGAAAGAAAATGAAGGAAAATTCAGACTGGACTTTAAAACAAAACTTTTAATTTTTGAGGCGAAAAGTTGAAATTAGGCTAAAGGAGTCACATCAAATGTGCTTGTGTACAACCTAGTCTTCAAATATGTAAGGAGTGATCGTGTCACACAGTGATTCAGAGAGACGGAAGCTAAACAGCATTTCTTGCTGGGTTTACAGTGAGACCTGCGCACTGTCATGAGTCTGAGTGGCTTCATCTTGATTCAAGTTTGTGTTTGTTTTTTGTTTTTGTGGTTTCATCGCTGATTGTGTCTGTTCTGATTTCCAGAGTTAAACTTCTTCTCCTTTCTTCAAGGCGACAATCATCAGGTACGCACGTCATGTCTCATTCTTAAGAGTTCATTATCACACAAATTATCCCGCTGTTATCTTCCAGAAAAACACGAAGGCGCAAAGATGTTCTTCATATTACATTAAAGCTACATTGACGAAAAAAGGAAGAAAAAAATCAAATAAAACTTTTATTTTTGAACCTGCTTGTCCAAATGTCAGCCGACCTGCTGGGACACAGTCACTCTGACTCACTGACGGCCAGAGCCATAAATGTCATCGCTTTTTTTCCTACCTCCTGAAGATGTAATTTGATAAATGATGGTGGCCAGCTAATCGGCTAATGGTGGGTTGAATTCACACACAGCTGGGAATGGTGACATTATGACTTTTCCACCAAATTGCCAAGTGGTTTTACTGCCAGGTGGTTTTATGGCAGGAGCTAAAACGTTGCCGCTGCTGCAGTCCAGACAGAGTGGATTATGGAAATGACGTTGATGATGCACTGGGACACTGTCAGCTACACTGAGGATTATTGCAATGTTTCTTCAATGAATTTCAAATGTCATATGTTTAAAAAATACAGTAAGTAAATATGATCTTACAGGGATAAATTGTCCTTTTTTATGAAAGCAGTGGAGAGATGTTTTATTTTTAATTTTTTTACATTGAATTATTTATAATATACTGATGAGCATCATTCTGATAAAGTAAAGGACAGCAGCATGCACTTCTGGGAATATACACACAAAGAAAATCTAAAGTTGGCCTTAAACTGGCTGTTGGAGAGGAAAATCTGTTTTCTGGCCAGATGTTTGTGTATTTGCTTGCGATTTGCCTTTAGATTGACATTTGAATTTTATTTTGAAATTGGATGATTTATTTTGAACTGCGGAATACATTTTTTTTTAAAAGAACAACAAACTTAAAATGTTATTTAAGTCCAATACATCCAAATAAAGTAAAATCGTATGTCACTAAAACATTTTAAATTGAGGTCCAAAGTGAGAGTGAGAGAAAGTCTTTATTATGTTTGCTAACAGCTGCAGTTTCTCAGAGCTTCATGATCTCCGATTCCGCAAACATGACAGACATCAGAAAAGGCTGCGGGCTGTTTTCAGAGCCACATCAGGGACGTCTCCTCAGGAGAGAAGCTGCTGTTGAATTTTTTAATAGAGCATTTTTTTTTTTTTTCCTTTAATAAGTTGTGAGCGAGAGGAGGGCACAGTCAGTGAGGAGGAAACGCAGCCCTGACAGAGTTTGGCTCTTTCTTTCTCAACAGCTGAACGTTAACTTAAGGCGGGTCGCTGCTGTAACACAATTCATGTGTGTGGTTGTTAAATAGAAAATATTGTTCTGTTAGCGTCCTGTCTCCACCTGGACTTGCCCTCATTAACTCTGTTATTATTACAATGTGCTTCTGAAAGGTCATTTATTATTCATTCCATTAGCCCGCAGCCAAAGCTGTACGAAAGAGGATTAGGGCCACAAGAAGAGAAAAAAATTAAGTTAAGTTTACAATCGAGAGTAAGTCGAAATTTCGAGAATAAAGTTGACGTAAAAGCCAAAATGTTGAGAATAAAGTCGAAAGCCTCTGCAGGCAACTCTAGTGGAGTACTTCCA
Source organism: Nelusetta ayraudi (assembly GCF_046127955.1). NCBI lineage: Eukaryota > Metazoa > Chordata > Actinopteri > Tetraodontiformes > Monacanthidae > Nelusetta > Nelusetta ayraudi. The sequence goes on along the minus strand of NW_027466052.1, from coordinate 6,083,866 downwards.
CTTTCGCCAGCTTCCTGATTACTGTGGGTGAACCTTACATACGCCTGTTTTTGGCAGTTTACTTTTAATCGTGAGTAACTTAGTTAATCCACCATCCATCCAGTCTACTCGCCAATTTCCACTTTATTTGCGTCAACTTTATTCCCGAAATTTCGTCTTTTTTACGTGGACTTTTCTCATGAAATTTTGACTTTATTCCCGAAATTTTAACTTAAAAGTCAAAATGAAAATCTCCCTCCAGTAAATTTTTTTCTTTTCTTTTTACTTCTTGTGGCCCTAATCCTCTTTTGTACAGCAGAGCACATTTTGCTTTGTCTTTACCTTGGTAGCTCTTTGCTGCATTGAAAAAAAAAAAAAAAACCCTTTAAGTACTCTTAAAAACAAAAAAAAACCCTCTTCATGCACCTTGACTGTTAAGGTGACTGTCTAGATCAAGAGCCATTGCTGGAACGTTTATCAAAATGACTTACAGCCATTTAAACTCTTATCAGACACCTCAGATGTGTCACTCATTAAACATGACACAAGAGTCCAGGTTCTCAGAAAACGAGCGATTTAAATGTTGACGCCGCTGAGTTCTGCCTTGAAATAAACGGATCACCACCCTGAGTTCTGGAACGCTTTCCCGAGTGCTAGAAATCAGAATTGGTATTTGGCCTTCGTCCCCCAAACCACCACCACCACCACCGCTCATCCTCACCTGACAACGATGCCCTGTCCTGTGTTTCAGCATTACAATATGGTGATGGCGGCAGCCGCCGCCGCCGCCGCCTCGGCCACCGACGACCACGAGCTGCTCCTCAACCGCTTCCTGCCCTACAGCGCCCCGTCCTCCTCCTCTTCCTCTTCCTCCTCCTCCCAGCTGTACCTCAACCATTCGGCGTCCTCGGCCACCTCGCTCAGCGTGCCCACCAACGGGGTGAATGGCTCGGGCGGCGGCGGCAGCCTGGTGTCGGCCGCCAGCCTCCGGGACGTCCACACGCACTCGACGCTCCACTCCTCGCACGCGCACCACGGGGTCGTGGCGGCGGCGGCGGCGGCGGCGGCCAGCCGGAGCAGCGCAGAGGCCGCCGTGGCAGCTATTTACGGGGGGATACCCGACGTCATATCGTTGGACTGACCCAAAGACTTGGCCTTGGGTCCAGCGGCAGTGCGCAGCTGACCGCAGGGTAAGGTTTTGACCCAGGAACTAGACGGGTCCCGGGTCGCCGCCGGAGCTGTGGGACTCCAGCCGTGTTCAAGGAGACCCGGCGGCGGCTTTGTTTTTTTTTTCCTTCGCTAGACTGACCTGAGAGCAGTTGGGGGTGGGGAGGGAGTGGAGCACCTGTGGGCACCAAGCTTGTGTCCTGATCCCAGGTCAGAAAGCTGCCCAGCGTGTTTGAACACTGAGGGCAAAGACGCTGCCCCGACAGAGACCCGGACGAGGACGACGGCTCTTTTATACAAAGACGACGAGCGGCACCGTGTACAGAGAACAAAATCTATTTTCCTTTTACTTTTTATATGTAAAACCGGGACTTTTTGGGTCTAGTGAGCTGCTTTGACAGAGGAGGTTCTTCTTCTTCTTCTTCTTCTTCTTCTTCTTCTTCTCCTTCTTCCCTACACGCCTGTTGCCATGGCTCTTTCCTCTTTCCTCACTTTTAGATCCGCTTCTCCCGTCACCTTTCTCAGTCTTGAAGAATCTCGTCAGTGGCGAGACACTGAGCTTACAGCATTTAGAACCAGACTATTTATAAATTGCCAAATTTAAGGGTTCTCCAGCGAGAAGGAAAGAGACTGTATTTCTCGCGTGACACCAAATATGACATACTGTACCTGTAATTTGACAGAGTGCTTGTGCTTGACTGTTAGAAAGGGATCGTGATTTGAAAGCGGAGCCGAGGTAGCAGCAGTGCTGTAGCCCGTTGCACGCCACGCCACGTGACCAAGTTCTATCCAGTGCCTGTGGGCGGAGCTCTCCAGCCTGAGGGGAACGTCTTCAGCTGCCGCACCTGAACCACCGCTCCCACTTCAGATGGAGACTTGGGGCGTTTTGGGGGGGGGGGGCCTGTCCGTGAGAACGGCGGCGGGGAAAGCGGCCTTTCTTTTTGGGACAGACTGACGTGTGACCAAGGCGGAGGCCGCACTGTGAAGGTGTCTCAGCTGTGTGTTGGGGGGGAATAATGGCTTCAGTTTATCCATGAATGTATCCTTCCGCGTCGAGACGTTTTCTTCTCCCCCCCCGTGACTGCGTTGGGCTGCCCTCCGCGGCAGCCTGGGCCTCTTTAAAAGTCCCCCAGTGTCCCCTTTAATCATCACCTTCACCCCGCCGTTCCACCCAGCAGACATCCTGAGGGCCGTCATTTCCGCCGCGGCCAGGTCATCACTTCTGACAGCTAACCCCCACCTCCGCTGTCCCGTCTCTTAGCAACTAATGGCAGATCCCAGACCTCTTCAAACACACACACACACACACATACCCAAGCCTCCCTCCAACTCTCCTTTGTCTCTTTCTCAGCTTCACTTTTTAATCCTGTCATGGGAACCAACCCCCGGCTCTCCACCGGAAAGCCGGACCGTCTTGTGTATTTCCTGTGTTGTGCAGTATTTTATTTATTTTCTATCCTTATTTCTATACATATACATATATATGTATATATAAAAATATACATATATATTATTTTATACAAAGCATTAAATTGCCTCAAGTGAGTGTGTGAATGAGTGAGCGCATGTGCGTTTGTTTGAGATTTACCATCCTAGGGAGCTGTTGCGATACAGTTTTATTTAATATGCATTTTTTCCATTATCCTTTGTATTGTGTCATTTCTCAAAAGGTACTATTTTTAGTTATTTATCCTGGAAACGCCGCTGCATATTTTTAGTCGGGAACTGACAAACAACTTCAGCAAGGGCACAAACTCGAGACCATCTTCCAGACACGAAATGTTGTATTGATTTCACTTGTGTAGTTTTTTTCCTCTTTTTTTTTGATAGGCTCGTCCGTCATGGTCATTAATGCGTGTTGGATCATCAGTTCAGTGAGAATCATTTCAGCTTCAAGTTAGCATAAAGAGATTCCAACTCTGAATTTAAAGGGACGATATGTGATACTGTTTCACCACTAGAGGTCATGCTTTTACGCTGCATGTAGACCACAACGCACCAGCTTCCTGCTCGTCCGCAGTGCTCTGTCACGGCTCCGCCAGTTCTGTACATAGAAAACTTTGGTTATTTTCTGAAGTCTAATAAGCTGAATATTGCATCGAGGTTCCTTAATGCAGTGGGATTCAAATCATTGTAGGCATTTTATTCAATTTAAACGTTAAAATAGTACAAATAGAAGCTATTTTTGGAAAATGTATACAGGAGAAACAGAAGATTTTTTGTTTGTTTGTTTGTTTTTGGTTTGCGCCAGTGTTCCATTTGATATTGTAAAGAAGGAGTTAATTCTACATACTGCAACCGACCACCTGGGAGTGATATAGAAGCTGTGGCTCCACTTTTAACAGACTCACCTTTTGTCGATCTCCTTATACAGTCTGTGGTTTCAAAGTAAAATATTTGGGAAATTTACACATTTTCATTGTTGTCGAGAAAATCCACGAAAAATATATTTTTAGGGTGTCAAATATCTCCTTAAAAATGTGAAAAAAAAATGATAATGGCTTTATTAGCCAATTTTGTAATATGTTTTGATATTTCAATTTTCTTAAAGGCTTAACAAAGAGAATTAAAATTGGCAAATAGTTGACATCCACAAAGTTTTATGTTAGCATTCTTCTTACTTCTTAGTTGTTCTGTGAATGCTAACAGTTTTAGCTGGCCCTTTTCATTGTCCTGTTGTCGAATTCAGCACCTGCTTAAGACCCCACCACATATCAAACAATGTCTTCTTCTGCAGGGTTTTTGTTACACAAGCAAAGTTGGTGTGCTGAAACCAAACCCAACGCTTTATTCTAGTTAAATAGAAATGTTTGCATTGCATCAAAGCCTTAACGAAAACAAATGAGCCCTTTCCAAAGAACACCGTGCAACAAGTTGTGCGTACTTTGGATTTTTCAACTCCTGCAGGTAAATAACCCTCTTTGAACCTAGCACCTTAGCCAAAAAATATCTGGTTACAGTATTAAACTAGGGTCCCTGTTGTTTTCCCCTCTGAAGAATGGACATGTGCAGAAGATAAATTATTTTCTCAGTGGAAGACGACAGGGATGTTAATGGATCCCAGTGTCCAAGCTTACAATGTAGAACTGATGATCCAAAAAGTTCCAGTGAAAACTAACACTGACAGAATCACCCAGGTGTAACAATAGAAATGTATGTTTTGTTTTGTCCTTTTCGAGCCAAGTGATACATTTGCTTATTTTACTGATGATTGTGATGCTGGTCTTGCTGATCAAGTGACTTTTGTCAAAATTTAATTTATCCCAGAGATACAGGTGGTGCGGTGGTGATCTGTGTATGTGAGATAAAACATCAGGCCGTGATCAATTGGAGTTGCCAAGAACAATAAGGGATTATCCATAAAGGTCATATGTCCTCCCACTCCACATGGTTCCGCAATAGGAGCCGTCCTCCACATCCTCTGAAGGACAACTGTCATTTTAAGTCTTTTTTTTTTTTTTCTTCAAACTGGACTCTCTCTTTTTTTTTTTTTTTTGCTGGTAAATGTCAGATTGTACACAGAAACAGGGAAGCACAGAAAGCTTTTTTCTTAGGGGTGTGAAAACGCGCATGTTTAAAAACAAAAAACAGAACCTGTTTTCACAGCGCTTGTGTTAATCTTGTGCTGATTTTGACATGTTGCTGTTTAAAATCAGGCCCCAACAACCAGGCACGGAATGATGTGAAAGGAACTGGTACACTTTTAACAGTAGCTGGGGTCAGCTTTCCCAATTGTCCACTGACCCCCACCCCACCCCCCCACCTGAAGCAGCACAGCTACTGTGATGTCTCAACCGCTGATTAAAGGGAAAAGACGACAATGTGCATATTGTGTCTGTATGAGAAAGTGAAATAATGAGATCCAAACGTGAGTTTTTGATGTCTGTCTGTATGATTCTTTTTTGTGTGTCAGTTCAGAGGGAGAAAATAATTTATATATTTTTTAAAAAAAACAAAAGCTGAACTGTTATTTAAAACGATAAAGATAATAATAACAACAATAATAATAATAATAATAATAATAATGAGAGTGCGGTCCAGGAAAGAGTCTTCAACATGCAAAGAGATCTCAAAGTCAGCGCACTCACTGCCTTAAAATGTTCACAGGTTCTGTTTCATGGCTTCGATCTGAGAACAATCAGTAGTTTAAAACAACAACAAAAAAAAAGGCTTTTCAAGTAGAAAGAGGAGACAATGGTGTACAGTAGACACAGTGTCAGTTTGTACAAATATACTAAGTAAAAAAAAATATTTATTACCTGCATCGGAAGAAATTGTTTACTTATTGAATGTTCCATGTTTATGTAGAAAAGTTTAGGTGTAATAAAAAATGCATTCTGTTAAATTTCCATGTTTTGCCTCATTTGTGTCGACACTGCTTGCGTAAAAGCAGTCGTTTCTCGAAATTGGCCTTCAGTGATGTCACAAAGGGTGCTGCTACTGCTCCAAAAACATCAATAGGTCCTTTTTCCTCAGGCCATTACTGTTCTTGATAACTTGATGATTAAATAAACTTGATTAAATAAAGGTTTAAATAGTGTGTGTGTGTGTGTGTGTGTGTGTGTGTGTGTGTGTGTGTGTGTGTTTGTGAGGGGGGGGGGGATTCAAACGCGGACGGAATTCCTACCAAAGCGCCCCTCATGTAAGGTCCAGACCAGTCCAACATGCAGTACTTAAAGGTGAACACACGATGGCAGCAGAGAAATACTTTCGCGCTCAGCACCCAGTATTCACTTTACCGGTTTGACATAACATAATTCGAGATACAAGCCTTCATTCTTATGAACATGCAATGAATATATTATGTTGGGAGTTTTCCCCCCCGATAATTGCTTACGAGATGATGCCTTCTCCCTGGGGCTAATAATATTATTTCTAACCTATCCGGCGGGAAAAGGTCCTAAAAGGCCAACTCTCAGGACAGCCTGTGGGAGGTGAGGGGCAGTGATGCGGTCTGTCGGAGAGGAGGGGACAGGGCGGGACGGCGGGCAGGATCCGGATGAGAGGGGGCAGTAGCTGCTGCTGCGGTCACTGATGCGACGCTCGGGGATCCAGCCACATTCCAACATGATGCTGAACGTCGACCTTTATTCCAAAACTCTCCGTTCTAACAGCGTGTGAGCAACTTGGAAGCCATGGACGCAGAGAACGACAGCGTTTTTCTGAACGGGTCATCGCTGGTGGAGGTGGACGTCTTCAGTAACCTGCAGGACATCAATCTGACGGCGGATGGCAGTCTGGTCCTCAGGTGCCTCATCTGCGTCGTTTACTCCGTGGTGTGCGCCGCGGGGCTGATGGGCAACCTGCTGGTCCTCTTCTTCACCAGGGTCAGACAGGAGAGGAAGAAGTCCAGGGTGAACTTCTTCGTGCTCAACCTGGCGGTGACGGACCTGCAGTTCGTGCTCACGCTGCCCTTCTGGGCCGTGGACACCGCGCTGGACTTCAGCTGGCCGTTCGGCGACGCCATGTGCAAGATCGTTCTGTCGGTCACCGTCATGAACATGTACGCCAGCGTCTTCTTTCTCACCGCCATGAGTGTGACGCGCTACTGGTCGGTCGCATCGGCGCTCAATAACAGCGCCGTGCGTAAATCTTGCTCCGCAAAGTGGGTGTGCGCCATCATCTGGACGCTGGCCACCCTGGCCACCGCGCCAACGCCGATATTCTCCACCGTGACCAACGTCACGGGAGAAAAACTCTGTCTGCTGAGGTTCCCCGGCGGCCAGTACTGGTTGGCCGTCTACCACATCCAGAAGATCCTGGTGGGATTCGTGGTGCCAATGTGCATCGTGTCCATCAGCTACATCATGCTGCTGCGCTTCATCCAAAACCGGAGCATGAGGACCAGCAACCCGAGGCGGAGGTCCCAGGTCACCAAGTCGGTCACCATCGTCGTGTTGTCCTTCTTCTTGTGCTGGATGCCCAACCAGGCCATCACATTGTGGAGCGTGTTGGTCAAGCTCAACGTCGCCAACTGGGACAGAGCTTACTACGTCGTGCACACCTACGTGTTTCCGGTGACCGTGTGTCTGGCGCACACCAACAGCTGCCTGAACCCGATCATCTACTGCTTAATGAGGAAGGACTTCAGGAACAAGCTTAGGGCGCTGGTTCGGAGAGGGTAGCTGCTGTGGGGAACCGCTGTCTGAAGGCACCATTACGCGCGGGAGAAAAAGCACACGTTCAAAGATTCAGGTCCCGGGCGGAATAGCTTTTGTAAACGGTGATTTTTGCTTGTGCTTCCCGTTGCTGTGTGCTTGTTATGTTGCCAATTGCGCTTCTGTTGTGGGTGTCTATTGTTGTGCAAAAACAATCACGCATAGCAGCACCGTGGCTATTGTTCAGTGTCCTCAGTGATGTATTTTTCTTGTTTGACATTGTGGTGTGCGTGCGTAATTACGCATGGCAGTCATCCGTGCACCGCTTTAAAGAGCAGCTGTAGATGTCGCAATATATCGCGTCAATGAGCGCACTTTGCCTTCACCTGCCTTTGAATATGCTTGCCACCGGATACAGGATGCTGATGAATATTAACTACAGTGCACGTTGTGCCAGGGAGAGTTTAATGATGATGCTCTAAATGTCCGGGAAAAATGTGTACCAACATCATGTTACGTCCTGAATAAAACATACTCATCATGTACAAAGTCTTAATTACACGTGTCAGGCAGAGCGCCATAAGAAGGACTCATTTGAATAAAAGTGATGGAACAGACAAACGTGTCCGATTGATCCGTGAGCTGAAATAGATGAGAGCATTTATGTAGACAATTACACCAGCTGATGGGTTTTTAATGCAAATGCATTCTCATCTGGCCGGGAAAAAGAGATCATGTCAGAGGCGGAGGGCCCGCGCTCTCGCACGTGCTGAATTTGACACGTGTGAAAATGGAGAAGTGAATGTAGTTTGTGAACAATGTTCGATGTTGACAGATCTCAGTAGGATCAGGATTGAAAATAAGCCAATACATGAATTTATCCACCTGAACCATTCGGTACATATTTAGTTGTGAGGAACGATGGAAAGAAAGAGGTGAAAAAAGATGATGTGAATCCATTCGTTGTGTTTGTGTTTTGATGGGCTTTTCACATGGGGACATATGAAATGGTTATACATACATTATTTGAATGTTGAATGTTTGTAAAATTGAGATTAAAAACTTACTGGTGACGGAGTAAAATCACTTTCCCAGCCTACTTTGGAGAAAAGGTCACAACTTGACAGGTCTTTAGTTGAAGATTGATATTTATTCCAAATCCTCTGCATCTTTCTGACATTTTTAAATGATTCTTCCATCCTTTTAACATGCAGTCCCTCATCTGTAATTGCTTATTTCACAAAGTGTGTTTTTTCCATTTTAACTTGTTTGACAAGAAATAAACATTTTCCAAAGGGAACAAAATATGTTTATGGGACTGTGAAGGGTGATTCATAATGATGATGAAGTCTCCAGGGACAGTTGTTGAGGGACTTTTTTGGTCTCAGTACACAAGTCCAATTTGGAAGACTGGACCCACATCTGCAATTTTGAAATTGTCGGCCTACAGTACTGCTTATCTTCACCTCATTTGTCCCAAAATATAAAAGGAAATAGTGGGGAAAACAGTGAATAACATGGGTGTCTGAAGGATTTACTGACTCATTTTCACGCACCCTTTAAACGTAAACTTAAGACTCTTAGCTGTGTAAAAAAAAATGAAAGTGACGCCATTAATTTGGTGGAAACACAGGTTTCAAATCACACTTGTGAACCTCAGTGAGTTCAGCGCTCATGAGAATTTGTCTTGTTCAGAACGTAGTTTAGGGCCAGAAAACTCTGAGAATCCCTGGCAGTTGAGTGGAACCGCCACAAAAATGTTCACATGCTGCCCCAGACTCCAACTACTCTGTGCAGAGGTCGGGGCCTTACAAGGCCACTCAAACTCGCCAGTTTGTTGGACGCACAACATCACATCAAAAGAATTTACAAAGAAAAACTTTTTTTTTTTTGTGCTTCTCTCATACGTGATCAAGGAAAATATCACCGTAAATATAATCACAGCCTGTAAATACACCAGGATGACTCAAGCTGCCGAAGCAGAGTCTTCATCAACAACTGGGGTGAATAATACATAGGTGAACTCTGGGAAAACAGTCTTTAATCAAGACAGGATTGTGGTTTCTTTTTCACTACAGAAACACTGGATTCAGCAAACGTGTTCAGAACTGAATTATCCATATGAAACATTTCAATATACATACACATGTGCAACTCAAAAGTTTTACTTTTTTTTATATCTCTAAAATATTCTGGTTATTCCTGAAAATTCTCCAGTCCAAATATTCGATGTGAGACAAATTTTCATAGTTTAGAAGTTATTTCAAATTTCTAACAAAACAAAACAAAAAAAACAAACAAAAAAACAAAACAAAACAAAAAAACCTCGCACAAGTCATTCGAGGAAAATATTCTCTGAAGCGGCCATGCAGGACGGACCATCGCGTGTATGCCTGGGAAGAAATGTTTATCTGTACGAGCCACAGGAGGAGTACATGAACGCCGCACGACAGGCTCCGGGTCATCGTCGGTCAGGTGACCCAGCGGCAGGCAGGCCATCCGCGGCTTCTCTCTGTCTTTGGCTCCGATGTCGGGGGTGTTTGTGTATGGAAGAAATGGGCACTGGCAATGCACGGATTTGATCACCCAGGGATCCGATCAGCTGAGTCTGTGAATGGCGCCAAAACAGGACCCTAAACCTAAATTTCAAGAAGGTCGGTGGAGAAAAAAGAGCAACAAAACACGGCTGATCTTCCGTCTCGCGCCTGTGAAAGGGGGGCGGGTTTGTTGTTGTCGATGCCCGGGCTTAAAAACAGTGGTGTCCAGGGGTGGAGACTGGGCCCCTGTCACACCAAACGTCAGCGATTTATCCAGACTGTCCCGAAACACTGGTATATTAACGCTAACGAGTATTAACTAGAGATAAATGTGTAAAACAGATGTTAGCATGCAGCTAACCGTTAGCTAGCTTTTGTTTACGTTGTGCAGAGTCCAAACCTCTGTGTACGAAGGATTTAATACCACGCAGGGGTTTCGAGAGAAACAATTTCAGTCCCTCCGAGGTGGTTTGGAGGATATTTTATCGGGTTTTATCGAGTTTTTACGCCTGTTTGCTGGTGTTTGTCTCATGTGTCCTCGTTTCCCTCCATCTTCACTTGTGTTTTCTCTCCTCCCAGGTGAAAGAGTCCTGTGCTTTCATGGGCCACTGCTCTATGAAGCAAAGGTGCGTTACCGCGCTGCCCTGACGTGTGTGTGTGTGTGTGTGTGTGTGTGTGTGTGTGTGTGTGTGTGTGTGTGTGTGTGTTGAAGTAAAGCCTAAATATTCACTCGTTATTGATGCGTTTTTGTGGTTTCTTGCGTTTCAGTGCGTAAAGATCAACATAAAGGATAAGCTGATCAAATACTTCATTCATTACAGCGGATGGAACAAAAAGTGAGCATATTTTGCTGCTTCTTTTTCCCCTCTCTCTCTCTCTCTCTCTCTCTCTCTTGTTGGTCTTTCTGTGTTTTCTATCTAATGCGGAATACTTGATGTTCTACCTGTACTGGGAGGGCGAGAGCTGTTTATTTCATCCTGGTCTACACAGGCTTCGTCGCTACATTTTAGGCTGAATATCTCTAGATAAATTTGGAGATAAGGTATGAATTGAAGTCAGGTTAAAAGAGCAAATTGCAATATTCTGCGTGTTGGACCATACGAAAAAACAAGCGGGAAATTTATGGGCATCAAAGGCCACTGAGGATGTGCAAGTTTGCTGCATTGTTACATGCCACACAGAGCCATGACATTTCGAAGTGAACTGCTATCATATGGCAGGGCCACCATACCCTTTAAGGTGAGGGTGAGCCACGCTGCGTCTAAGGCTGGCGTTAACAAAAGGGTTTTGCCATACAAAAGAATGGCAAATGAATGGAAGTGTATATAAAGTCCTCACACAGGTAGCGCTACCATGAAAGGGTTTATGTGCGGTGTGACCTGAATCTATGGCCTCTCCGATGGACTTGTCATCATCTTCGCTGCTCTCTTTCATGTTCCTGTCACAGCTGGGATGAATGGGTTCCTGAAAGCAGAGTTCTCAAATATGTGGACAGCAACCTTGCAAAACAAAAAGAGCTTCAAAAGGCCAATCAGTAAGTTTTTCTTTTTCCATTCTTTGAAATTTCATAGTCTTGCGGCGAATGAAGGTCAACTTTATTTTTATCTTAGATTGTCTTGTACTGCTCAGTCATGTTTTGACCATCACCTTCTTGCCTGTTCTTCTTTTCCCAGGGATCATTATGTTGAGGGAAAGATGAGGGGTTTAGCACCAAGCAAGAAGATAGCTGCTGTGCAGCAGAAAAATGTTGATCTGTGAGCATCTTTCCTGCTTTCCAACCTTTACTTAACACATTGTTAAAATATCGCACTGTCAATGTTCCAGTGAGCTTACACACGCAAGAATGCAGTCACCCCTGTGATTCTTCCGCATCACTCTCACTTCTAAGCTCTTCTTTCTGTTGCAGGAAAGTAAAAAAGGCAAAACAAAAAAGTAAGAACAAACTTTACAAGTTATCATCATTATCATTATTATTATTATTATTATTATCATTATTATTATTATTATTATTATTATTACAATGTTATCTTTCCTACCCCTGTGTCAGATTTTACTCTACATTTTTGTGTCACCATCATGTCACAGCAAAATTCTGATCAACTGGACTGACTGGACTGTTTGTTTCTCAGCTCCAGGTCCTGGTGAAGGCACCAGCAGTGGAGAGACGCCCCAGCCACCGCGGAAGAAGAGGGCTCGGGTTGATCCAACTGTGGAGAGTGTATGTGACCTCAACCACTGCTGGGCCACTGGGCTCACTGCTACTGGTTGCTTCTCGTTGTGTGTTGTTTTTTTTTTTTTTAAATTAAGTTCCCACAAAGGCCTTTTAAGTGTCACAGTGCCCTTTCCCAACCAAAATTATTTCAAAACTAAATGATTAAGGACCCTGAATCCAAAGTCCTTTATTCATTTGAATGTTGTCCATCCAGTCCTGCTTGAATGTTACTCTGGGTTAAATGCTTTTTATTACCCAAGACAGCAGAAAAGACCTGGAAAGGCTGGCACGCTGAATCACAGCAGCGAGACACTTTGCACACCAAGACAATATCAAGCGTCTGAGGAAGAAGTGGGTTCTGCTGCCACAAAAGTACTTCCAGTCATAGGAATAAATTGTCTTGATTCGGGGATGTGGTTGAACGTAAGCACGACAAAGATAATGAGGCCTCTAGCCAAGTTGTAAAAAGGTGTAAAGTGTTTTGTTTTTTTATAGGTCAGACACACTTCAATTTTAAAATAAGCCTTCAAGCATGCCGTGTTTTCAACAAATCCTTTTCCATTTATCTTTTTGTTCTCACAATTTTCCATTACTAAAAGACGATACCCCAAAGGTAAATTCACTTTGCTGGTTCAAATTGAACTCTTTAAAAAAAACAAAAAAAAACAAAACAAGTCGGATGTGTTATTTTCCATTGCCTAGGAGGACATGTTCACAAACCGCGTGGAGGTGAAAGTGAAAATCCCAGAGGAGCTGAAACCGTGGCTGGTGGACGACTGGGACCTCATAACCCGGCAGAAGCAGGTTTTCTGAGAAATTAAACAAAAAAAACCCCAACAAAACTGGCTAAAACAAAGTGGCCTTCCTCTATAATGCAGACGAGGTCAAGGCATTAATCTCTCATATCCTTCCATCCTGCTTACAGTTGTTTCATCTGCCGGCCAAGAAGAACGTGGAAACCATCCTGGAGGATTATGCAAACCATAAGAAATCCAAAGGGAACTCTGACAATAAGTAAGAATACAAACCAACAAGTACAATTGTTTTGTAAGTGAATGGCGAGAAATCCAATCCATCCAGAAATCCATAATAAACCAATTAGATAAACTTGGATAAATCTTGGCAAAAGAATTTTGCGCGACGTTGGACCTGTGAAAACGGTAGTGTTGTAGTGGAGATTGGTCTTGGTCTCAAGACCGCTTTTTAAGGGACTCGGCCTCGTCTCGGACTGGACGGACTGGGGATTTTTGATCAAGACCCATGAAGACTCAGCCAACACTACAATGACAGATAAACGGTCGATTGAAAAAATGATAAAGGCCAGAAAATCCCCAGAAAAGAGTTTATTCCCAGCGTGACGTCACAGTGCCGTGCGTGCTGCCGTGTCTCAGCTCGTTCTGATTGGCTGACGTGTCTGCAAGTGACATTCTGATTGGCCAAATAGATCACGTGAGTTGCAGAGGCACAATGTGAAGTGGCACTGCGGAAGTCCCAAACTTTTTAGGCGTCTGCGCCGGGTGAGCGACTTCCTGTTCAGCCGCTCGCACGGGGCGGGCGCTGGTTTCTGCGGGAGAATGTGTTGACGGGTCCCCCCTCTCCTCCCCCCCTCAGGGAGTACGCAGTGAATGAAGTGGTGGCGGGCATTCGAGAGTACTTCAACGTGATGCTGGGCACTCAGCTGCTGTACAAGTTCGAGAGGCCGCAGTACGCCGAGGTCCTGAGCGAGCGCCCGGACACGCCCATGTCGCAGGTGTACGGCGCGCCGCACTTGCTGCGCCTGTTCGGTAGGGAAACCCGCAACACAGGGAACACACATCCGCCCGCACTGAGCCGCACGGCCCTCACTCTTCGCTTCTCTTCCAGTCCGCATTGGAGCCATGCTGGCTTACACGCCGCTGGATGAGAAGAGTCTGGCTTTGCTGCTCAGTTACCTCCAAGACTTCCTCAAGTAAGTTTGCGCACGCACGGACTGCACTGCGCCGCGCCGCCAGAGACCGCACGCCACGCGCATGCGAGTCTCATGTTGTCATGTTCCATCCGCGTCCGCATGAATGCAGCCTCGCAGTGCCCGAGGTTTCGGAGTTTGTCTGAAACGAAAGGCTGCGGCATTGATTTTCTTACGCGACCGTGTGGGAGTAATATATAGTGTCGGGCTGATCCGCTCTGTGACCGTTAGGAGATAATCTCAAATCAAAGGAATCGATGGTTCTTTATTGGATTGTGGAGCCTGTGTGAGGTAGAAGAAATCCTTCAAAAATAAAAGGTTAAAAAATATTTTTGTTTTAAGGACGGAAAAGAAAAGGTGCTGCTTTTCTAATTCCGACATGAATGATTTATTCTCTTTGTGAGCTGGAAACTAATTTACATTAAGACACATTGTGGTGAACACAAGGTGCTTCTGCTTCTTTCACGCATGTGAATGATAAAAGGGGGAAAGCTGAAATGAACATTGATTCAATATTTGATGTGATGTCCGACTTCGCTCATAATAGATGTGTTTTTATCTCAGCTGTTGAGCGGTGCTTGCAGACATCATTGTCATTTTATCTGCAGCAAAAATTGTCTCTGCTTGGCTTAGATTGTGCAATTATAACATTCAATACATTAGAATTGATTTTTTTTTGAGAAGCCGGCGCGTCCTCACATTCCTGCCCTCCTGAATGCTGTCCATTCATTCATCATTCATTCATCTTCTATACCCGCTTATTCCTATTCAGGGTCACAGGGGTCTGCTGGAGCCTATCCCAGCTGTCTTAGGGCAAAGGCAGGGTGACACCCTGGACAAGTCGCCAGTTCATCGCAGGGCCACATAGAGACAAACAACCATTCACACTCACATGCACACCTACGGATAATTTAGAGTGTTCAATTGACCTCACATGCATGTTTTTGGAGTGTGGGAGGAAGCCGCAGAACCCGGAGAGAACCCACACAGACACAGGGAGAACATGCAAACTCCACACAGAAAGGTCCCAGGTCCGGGCCCCGGAATCGAACCCACGACCTTCTTACTGTGAGGCGGCAGCGCTAACCACGGCGCCACCGTGTCGCCGAATGCTGTCCATGAAACAGACAAAGTTATAAACTTGAAGAACGCCCACGTCAGGCTCCACAAAGTCACTGTCTTCCAAGGATTCTGCACCAAAGCTCTTTTCGCCACTTACACAAAGTGCCACATTTGCAGAGACGTGTTTTCAGCAGCTGGGCTACATCAACAAAACACGCATCGGGTCAGTGAGTGTAAAACGTCTCTCGGGCCAAGGCTGCCCAAGACCTTAAAGCTGTGGACTGCATTATAACAGATAGTCGGTCTGTCGAGTAGAGGGAAAAGTTGCGTTGGAAGTTTCCTGTGCCGACTGGAGAAGATAAATATCGGCCGGAAAGAAAGAGAAGAAAAGGCTGCAGTTGTCATCAAGGATTCTGTGTTTCTGAGCAGAGGGATGCAGACAAACGCTTCCTCGTGGTTTGAGTCCCCAGAAATCAGTCCATCCTTTGCTTCTGTTGCTCGCTCATTTTCCCAGAAAACATTGGCGAGTCACTGCTTTGTGATGTCACAAAGGGCTGATTTAATCACCATCAGCCAGGTGTTGGCGCTGCCCTCTGAGACCGCCTTGTTTTCGTTCCCATCCAAGAATGTGAAAAGTCCAACAAAGCACCAGTTTTAATAGGAAAGTAAAAAAACTGTATAATTATTATTTATTTTTTTTTTACAGGTGACTGTAAACAGAGGGATTGATATGCTGTTTTCTATGGATCTGTTCTGATCTCATTCTGTTGTTCCTGCCGTCAGGAACACGTTGAATTGCACCTTCATCACTAACCAGGTGTTGGAATAGTCTGACATACAACCACCTCTCGCTTCTCTGCAGGTACCTGGTGAAGAACGCCACCCTCTTCAGTGCCAGCGACTATGAAGTGGCGCCCCCAGAGTACCACCGCAAAGCTGTGTGAGAGAGAAATAACCAGGAGAGCCTCTTTTGCGCAGAGCTTCGGTTGACATTTTTTCACCTGGAGTGAGACGTGTCGTCCCTCTGAAGTCTTGGGAGCTCGTCACAGCTCAACTCGCTCCTGTCACTTTGGGATAAAAGGAAAAAAAAAGTTACTTTCTGTCTTAACAAGCAGCTCTTTGGTGTGTTTTGGTGCATTCCGTCTATATTTGTCACTGTTGCATGTCTGTATTTATTAGTGATTCTTCTGAAAAATGAGGTGCAATTTGAAGCCGGTCCCTCTGGCCGGCTCTCAGCAGTCCATGTCTTTTTGTATCTGTATCTTGTGCATTTGTAATGATTTGTAAAAAAAAACAACAAAAACATACACACAATCCGACCATTGTTTGCTGTGTTCCAGTAATCCAGCATTAACAGCTGACAATGGCTGAAGGAATCATATGAAAGTGTGCTTAATTCATAAGTGAGCAGAAAGCGACACGCGTTATCAATTTTATCGTAGAGAAATAATTATCTCATGCCGGGCTTCAAAGTAAAAGTGTGAAGATGAATAGAAAAACATAACTATTCAAATAGCAGCTCTTGCCATTCAAGTGAAGCCCACTGGACTGTCAGTCTCCATGAGATAGAAATACGTGATCGCAACAACAAACCGAACTAATAGCATTTGTGCAACTAAATTTGTCGTAGGGGAAGTCGTTCTCGGTTGCCTCGTGCGTCATGGCTGGATTGCTTATGACCATTTAATGGGAAAGGCTGGCACGTCGAGGAGGGTTATAATGTGCATGAGGATTTATGATGGTTCTCTGGAAGGTCCCCGTGCACCTTCACCCAGGACCAAGTATTCACTGCACTAGTCTTTTCTTTGTTACATTGGCAAAAGATGCAAAGCTCAAAGGAAATTTTAGAATTACAATTCACATAACACATATACTTAATTCTATTAATTGTTTTTTTTTTTTAATGTAATCTATAACATCCACATCACCAGCAAATCAAAGTAACAAATGTGAATTGTGTACCAGCACTACAAGACATGGAGTAAAAGGATGCTCTTTAGTTCATATGTAATCACAAACCACTCTGTTCACTGGTCAGTGAGTCATTGCGCCCTGGCCCAAAGAGGCTGCATGACTGTAGCGGAGTCTCCGAGCTTAATATTACCACATCGCAGTGTTTTAAACAACTGTAAAAGGCTATTTTACTTATTTATTTTTTATGTGACAATTATTTTTAAAGGGCTCATTTCCAGCTTTACGTATTCCTCAACCTGTTGTAGTCCCCCAGAATCACAGGCTTTCATCACCACCCTGCACACACAGCACACCCTGGCGTCAGAACAAACAGGAGCGAAGGAGCGTTTTTGAAAACACAGGAGATCCATAACAATCTTATAACACCCTGAAGCGTTGCCATGGCCTGTTAGCATTTTTAAAATTTAGCCCATTAGGGGGCAGCATTCTCACCTTCCTTTTACCATGCACACGGTACATGCCATTTAAGTGCCGCTTTGGAGAACATATGCAGAGAACATAAAAAAAAAGCCTTTGTGTTGAAAGTGATGGATCACTAAAAGTTGTGTACACTTGTTTATCGGTTGTTTACATCTGAGGATGTGGTTGGATCAGATAGTTTTCTTTCATGTACAAGACTGCTTATTTATTTAATGGGCTTTTTCTTAGCTTACACACAGATTCAAATCTATTCTATTCTATATAATCTTGTTAATCACAGTAGTGCTCAGTAAACACTTTATTGCCTACTCTGTAAGAAAGAAAAGAAAGGTCGTAAAAACAATTAAATGTCAATTTAAAATAAACCACAGACAAACTACATTTAAAAGAAGAAATTCCATATTGAAAAAAAAAATATATTTTTTTAAATAACATTCTTACAAATCTTTGCAAGGAGTGTCTATACTGTGCCAGCTTAGAATATCAAATATGTGTGAGAAAACTAGCTGTCAGTTGTCTGAGTGTGGTGGCTGAGTGGCTCGACACGGAACAAGTGTTATGAAGGCTGAGGTCTTTCATAATGAAAGGGTGTCACTCGAAAAACTGGTATTTACCAGCGCTGAGAAAAACATTTGGATAGACGAGGTTTGCGTTGCAAGTGTTGATCCAAAGTACTGGGTGCTGTCTGTTTATAGTAAACAACAAACGCGCCCAGGTGAGAAAAAAAAGGGGGTCGCAGTGAGTTCTCGGCAGCTGCTTCCGGGTTGTTTGCTGCTTCCCAGTGTTGCGGTCTTCAGGTGAGCCATACGTCACGCCAGGTTGATTTCCTGCTCCGTCCCAAGATGCCTCCTACAACTTCTACCAACTTCCCAGGACGAGGAAGTCCCGCCCACCAGACGCAGCCAATTGGAGGAGAAGTGATGGGCCCGCGCATGCATCCGTTTCATTGACTGGCGGCACTGTCCATCAAAGTGTGAGCCCAGTTCTGCGGTTAGGCGTCAGGTGAAACTCGCTCTAAGGGGGAAAAAGGGACCGAGAAAACTTAGTTCGCCTGACTTTTCTTTTAAGATTTAGTCTTCTCGATGAACGTATTCTTCAGAGGGAACTTTTGACACCAGGGACCGGCACGTTTCAAGATGAAGAGCCTCAAGTATCGACTGAAGAAGCACGAAGTTACCATCACAGTAAGTTGCTTGTTTTCCCCCGAGGTAACGACACTTAAGTTTTGCCAGAGTTCCTCCAGTCGCATACACTTGACTCAGCTCTCTGTGTTAAATCTCTTTGAGAACGCGGTGATAAACTGAGCGCAAACCCGACACCTCCCGCCCTTCGCGACCACGTTGCGCCTGGTTTTGTTACCCCGGCGGCGGCGGCGGTGTTTGGCCGTTTGGCCGCCACCTGCTCTTGTTGTGTGGGAGCGCTGCCTGGACGCGACCTGACACAGTCAAACTCGCATCCATGTTCAGGGGTTCCAGTGATCCATCCCGACCCCGCGACTGTCTTAGTTTGGTTGCTTTGATTGATTAAATCACGGTCTGTTGGGGGGGAAGAAATAAATCCGTACAGATCAATTGTTATGGAAGTCCCGTTTGGGTCCAAACAAGAGCTTATGTCGTTATGGCGAAGGTTTCGTCTGTATCGCAATGACCCCCAGAAACTGAATGAACAATTAACAGAGACTTGTTAATTGTCATTGCGAATAAGTGTTGTCGTCCTGCTTTGTCAATAGTGGAATGAATCACATCAGCTTTCAAAAGCGAAACGACTCTGATAATGTGTTTTGGTCGAAGACGATCAGTTTTGGGACTGTGCTTTTGCTGAATAAAGAGCTTTTGAGAGTACTGTGTTCGAGGGCAGTTTGAATATGGGTTTCAAGTTCTGAGCAAATGCCACCACTGGCCAGTATTAGATGCCAGCTTTCATAATGTCTTGCAGAACGCTTGCTTTCCATGAGGAGTGAAAAAATACGTTTTGAATGAAATAAACGGAAATTGTTTGTGCTTGAACACAATGGTCTGGAAACGATCCCTTTGTGATGTCACACAATGTACGGATACCGCAGTGATTCCTTTGACAACGTAGTACCAACCCTTACAGAGAGGATTTGGTTCCGCTGATGGTGTCATGGCTATGTTGTTTGTGTCTCCTTCCAAAAGTCTAACAAAGCATCATTTGTAGCAGGGCGCAGTGGAGGCGTTTGATTTTTTTTTGTTGCAAGATGAGCAAAGGGAAGTATGCTGTTTCTTCAGGTTCTATTGAGTTTTTCAATATTGAGTTGTGTACGATTGCTCAACTGGATGGACATATGGGACCTTTTACCATGTTCACTTTATTATCCTTAAGGAAAAATATTTGACATTTATGTTTTGAAGATCAGACCCATGAATTACCCCTCTGTCCTTCCTCTTTTATTTTTCTAACTTTCCCAATACCTGCACGCTCAGAAATGATTGCAAATACCCAGTGACCTACTGCCTATTCAACAAAAACAAATCACCATAACCTTTGTGAAGGTCAGCTTTGTTTCTTGGTGTTGGCCTGCACTTCACATGGTTTGGTGTACTTCAAAAAAAATATTAACTGACTGTTAAAGGATTTCTTAACAAGAGAAGTGAAAGGATCCTGAATAAACATGCAGTGTGAATCATTCAATTGCTTCTTATGGAATGGACGTTATTATTATGACTTGTATTAGTCAATAAACAAAGACCATTTCCTCTTCATAACAGTACACAATAAAGGCCCTGGTTGAAACAGAAACTGAGGACTGAATGCGTTTGAAAAACATGTTTCTCATCTGACGGTGTTCACAGAAAACCATCCAAAGCTTTAGACTGCTGGCTGCCAAGCATTTCCTCACCCCCCAGCCCCCCCAGAAACAAACATATTCCAGGTTTTGCAATACTTTTCACAGAGTCTTTCACAAGGGGGTAGTTTTTTTTTTTTTTTTTTTTAAGTTGCAGT
Organism: Nelusetta ayraudi; assembly: GCF_046127955.1. Taxonomy (NCBI): domain Eukaryota; kingdom Metazoa; phylum Chordata; class Actinopteri; order Tetraodontiformes; family Monacanthidae; genus Nelusetta; species Nelusetta ayraudi. The sequence continues at coordinate 6,063,508 of NW_027466052.1, read as the reverse complement.
TCTGTCCTAGTAAATTCTCTTTGAGTATTTTATGTCATTAATGGCTACAGAATATTTCTTGCCCTGATTCCCGTGAAACTTTCTTTGTTGTGGTATAGATTAGAATTAGCCGCTGAGGCTCACCGGCACCATGGAAACAGCACAAGCCTTTGCAGGAATGTTACAGTTATTCTTGTTTGGACTTTTAAGTGTGCATGCGTGTACTGCACACACGGCCAAGAATGCAGAATGAAAAATCTTGTAAAATTGCGAAACGGTGAAGAATATCTGTCCAGTGGCCCGCAGATGTTAAGTGAGTCGTAAAAGCCACAAAAGCTGATCTGAATTTTACTTAGCAGACCGTTCTACACAGTTCAGCCCTCAGTGGGTGTTTGGCTCTGCTCTCTGTTTTCAGATCCCTGCAATTACCATGTGAAAGGCACAAAGCCAAAGTGAGCTGTGTGTGGTAAATGGTGGCCTTAAAAGCCAGAAAACAGTCTTTCATGAATGAAGCGGTTTTGTATCCGTCTTGATAGTTTCTCACCATTCAGCCATGAGCGGTGAACATTTAAATTTTAATTGATTTCAACTTATGCCATGTATCACAACATCAGATCAACAAAAAGAATGTTAATGTTTTAGGTGTGTGCCTCAACCCCTTTTGCTCTCAAGAGGTCAGTTGCATGTGCAGAAAAATCATGTCCACGTTTTTCGGGTGGGAGAGGAGTGAAGGCAACGGCGGAAACCTGGACGAACTTTAACAAACATAAAGCCGGGTCCTCTTCCTCTTCTAGTTCTGTAACTGTTCCGTAATGACTGTATTCAGTGAATTATGGGTATTATTGAGTTTGGTATTGCACCATTAAGAGCTCCAATTTCTGTTTATTGTTGCCCATGAAGTTTGAAATTGAGTATTTGGAAACACTTTTCGATTTAGCTTCCGCATTCATCACTACAAAAAGGGCACTGATTGGCTTTGGAATCATTAGGCTGTCTTGAAGCTTTTAGCCTATAAATATCCGTATTCAAGGATTCAGACTATATACACAGACTGTGAGGTTTTATTCATCTTTTTTTTTTCTCATTGAAAGAGCAGTTGAGTCTCGACTAGAGCGATCCACTGTCGCCGACTTGTGGAATCAACCAATAAAATGCTCAACATTTGCTTTTCCGGAATCGATTCAGTTGGATGAAATTCTGTTTTCGGTATTAAGAGGAATCCCTGGACCACTGTTGCGTCACCTTCCAAACCATTTCATCATAGCAGGTGAACAAGGAGCAGGCAGAGTAAAAACACACAGCCGAGCAGCTTCCACTAGGTGATTGTAAACATAATTGACTGTAATTGTGCTGGAATGCATTGTCTTGTTTTTTCTTCAAAGCATTCGGGTCTCAGAGCAATGTGAAGTGCTTGGCACTGCTTGTCCTCCATTGTTGGGGAGAAACGAGAAAGACGCAAAAGATGAGATTCTTCATCCTTGAAGAAGGATCTTCGTCCTTGTGTGGCCACAATAAGAGAGTCTTTTCATCAAGTGCCAGAGAGCTTCCACTCCATCGCGCTCATTGAATCAGCTCCTCGTGTTCGCATTGATTGCCTGTTTGTGTCTCCTCCTTGGCCTGTCATAACGCAAAACACAATTCCCTGGCGAAAAACATACAACCACAGAGCATCTGGCCAGTTCCTTCAAACGGTGCCCTTCATAGCCTGTGGGAACCGTTGTGTCTTCCAGCATTTTCCACCCGAGAACCGGCTGAACCTGATTTCAGTTTTGAAAAAGATATGAAAACTGCCTTCCACATGTGAGGCTGGCTTCCCTCTGCGGTGGGGGCTCGTCTTGTGCGCTGTGCCGACTGCACTTATCCGTGTAACTGAGGCTGGAGGCGTGAAGGCATGACCAGCTGCTGTGGCTGACGCTCTTGTGCTGCCTTTGAAGCTTTTTTTTTTCATCCTTTTTTCAATTTTTTTTGCTTTCTTTGATTTTTTTTTATTTTACAGATTGCCAGTGACTGGATGCTCTGCAGTGGAGAGTCACTGTAAAATCTGGTGCACTGCAGATTAACCCTAACTTCACCTCGAATTAATCCCGCACTAATAAAAAAAAGGATCACAAACTAAATCAGCATGCTCTGCTCTTTAACATTCTGCCAGCCACTGAGGCTTTTGCACATGTTGGAGATCACGCATGCAGCTGCAGCTGGAAGAAGAAGAGAGGCGTTTGGAGAGAAAGCGTTTGCGTGGAAATGAGGGTGTAGGCACTTTATGAAACAATAGATAATTTTCTCTTCAATGTTTCATGAGCAGAGAAGCAAGAAGACGCTGCTGCGACGACGACAATGCCAAATATGAACTTGTATGAGTCATGTGTTGGCTTTTGTCTTTGGTGAATTGTCAGACGATGGAAGTTGAAAGGAAAGCCATTCCGTGCCACACCTCAGATACATCGCTGGCTTTAGAGTTAATCATGTCAGATGTTTGGGAGGCGGTAAGCACTCCCTGTAGTGCTGCTCAAGATTGATTCCAGACAACAATAATAAAAACCAAGTTGGACATTTGCATTTTTGCTTTTCTGCTTGGGTGAAAAACTGCCTGTCAGCATAATGGTACCAGGTGGTTTTGTGTACCGCTCAGGCAAATTTAGCTTCATTGTGTGGATGCATTTAGACTTGTATTATATTAGGGGGGCGTTTCCACCTGCGTTAGTTTTGCGTTTGTAGCTGCAGCAGTTCAAAGAGCCACTGCCTAGTTTTGCTGCAGACTGAAGTTGAGCCTGTCTGAACAGGTCACTGCAAAGTCCCGCTTCAGGTAGCAGCTTCCAATCAAATGTCTCGGAGATCTGATGGCAACGCGATCGCGTCTTGCTACTGCTGATGCATCCATCTGTCTTCTATCACTGCTTCTCCTGCACTCAGGGGGGTGCAGGGGCTTCTGGAGCCTGGAGCCGTGGTCTTGGAGCGAAGGCGGGGTTACACCTTGGACAAGTCGGCAGTTTATCGCAAGAACTGTGAGAGGAAAGTGGAGAACCCGAATCCACTCAAAAAGGCCCACGGGCAAGAAGTTGGAACCTTCATCCTTGCTGCTGTGTGGTGATGGTGTTAACCGCTGCACCACTGTGTCGGCATTTCCCCCAATCTTAATTCCTCTTTACAAGAGTTTTCCCTCTCCTTTTCTTTGCTTGCATACCAACAAGGATTGTCATTGTTCCGCTGACCAATGGAAACACAACAGAGATCTGCTTTCATGTTCACGGGCAGATCTCCTTACAGTTTTGGGAGTGGGAGGGTGGAGGTGGGGGGTGGCAATGTGCCACTTGTAGTTGACGCAAAGATGTAGTTGGCTCGTAATGGGCCAGAAAACAGATTTCGGACTTTCTGCTTTCCTTTATTTTTTTTTTTACAAGGTTTGTCACCTAGAGACATACCAGCCACCTCCAACCCTGTAAATGGTTAACTTTGAAATGATCTCTGCTCCTGGCAGCTCTTCAATCGACAAAATGCTGCAATCAAATCACAGACTGAAGTAGGTCTCTGCTATCTGCCTGTTCTGTCCAGGATGCAAGATAGTCTTTTTTTCCCTTTTTTTCTAAAGTAGCCTTTTATTGTATTCAGTGATCACAATGGTTAATTTCTAAGAATTAAAGGTCATTTACAAAACAAAGAATTACATAGCCACTTTTATTGTATTATAATTAATGTAACTTTCTCGTCACATCTTCAGAATTTCATTATTCTTTGGACAAATTAGATCTTGTTTTTCGTCGCGTAAGAATGTTGAGAAAAGTTAATAGATAAAAATCTTCATTGTGTGGAACGTTTGTCTGAATGAATGTCTAATAATGAAGTGAAATGAATGAAAGCTAATATGTGGTAAAAATGGAGTTTGAGATGAGATTTCTTCTGCCTCCTTCTTGCCTGAGTGCTTGTGATATTCCACTTCCAAGCCCAGTACCTTACTCATAGATTGAACTGCTCATTGGCTCTTTAGGAAATGTGTTTCTCAGTAATGGAAGCTATTATTGCTTCACTATTATCGGGGCATTGATGGTTGAGGATCTGATATTTTGGAACGGTTGAGAAACCACTTCAGCTCTGTCTTTGTGCTGCCAGTCGCCTACTCCGTGTCCTTTCTTCTTCTTCTTCTTCTTGGTACGGGCTACAGCAAAAAAAACAAAGAAATGTGGCAACTTTTAAATTTTATTATTGGAGAAGCGAAAATGGCAATTTACATCTCAAGGAAAAATAAAATAGAATGTCTCGGTAGCGATGATGCAACAATGGTGTGGCGCCGTAACCTGCGTTCCCGAATCCACCTAGAGTTTTCTTTTTTTAAAATGGTGAAAGACCATGACGCTTTCCAAAAAATCTGGTGCCACAAGAATATTTTGTGTGCTATTTTAAACAATAAGTTATTTTTTTCTGATGCACTAAAAGATTGAATGTTTTCTTTTTTTTTGGCTTTTGATTTGTGTTTGTGTTTGTGTTTTTTTGTGTGTGTTTTTATTTTTATTTGTCTATTTATGTATTTATTCATTTAATACTTTTATTTTTATTTCGTTTTGTTTTGAATGGGTTGTCTCTTTTGGTTTGGTTTTTGATTTTGTGTTGTTGTTCATTATTTTATTTTTTAGTTCATTTATTTCTTTGTTTTAATCATTTATTTATGTTAGGAAAGGTGCATAAGTTTTTAGCCTGTACTTTGTAAATAAATGTGATTGTAAAAATCAAAAATTCTTCTTCTTCTTCTTCTTCTTCTTCTTCTTCTTCTTCTTCCCCTTTTCATTATCATCATCATCATAGTCAGCAGCAGCAGCAGCTGCCATGTGTTCAGAGTGAAACATAAGAGCCTCCTCCACCCTGGGACTGGTGTTATTTCACAAAACACAGAGCAGGGCTGGGATGAGTAAGCGTTGGGGGGGGGGTATTGTCAGAGAATGAGACGCCTCTGATTCCGGTGTTGTTTTAACAAAGGGAGGGTGGGGATGGAGGTGGGAGTGGCCAGGCCCTGGGCAGTGATCACTATCTGCTGCCCTGGAATACAGGGCTGAGTTGATGAAATTACTGAAATAGTCCTCGGATGAGCTCACCACACGGATGTGTTCCAACACATCAATGCTTGTCAAATAATGGCATTCATCTCCCGTTGTGGGGAGATTACATAGTGTGCCAGACATTGTTAAGTTCTTTAAAACCCAAATATACAATTGTTAATGGGATTTCCTTGAGGCCGTGTATTAAGGAAAGCAGCCAATGTCGTGTTTGCAGTCTCAGCGGGGGGGCCGTGCACAGTGCATCTGCAGTCAGCTGTCTGGTTCCACAATGGGCACTCTAGTCGTGCCCACATTGGCCCAAAAAAATGAAAAAAATGATCCATAGCTGCCATTAAACAAACAAACTAGGTGAGTTTTCGGCCAGACCTCAGTCATGGCCTCAGTTACTCTGCAGTGTGTCTTTGTCATTTAAATCTAATAAATGGTGTGCCATTTAGTTCACCTCCCTAAAGCCCTCAGGAATCTCTCTAAAGCTGTTGAGCAGCCTCCCAGGGCTGATTAGCTACTGAACATTATTAACTCGAAGCCTCCTTCATCAGGTTTAGGGTTCAGCTTGAAGACACCCACCAGGCCTTCTGAGCCCTGAGTTGATATTGGCGAGAGGCTGTGGGATTAGAAAAATCCTCTCTTTCTACCCCCATTAATTTCAAAGCGTTTTGTTTTTGTTTACTTTTTGAGTTAGAGTGGCTGTAATGTGGTGCACTCTGCCAATTTGAGGTCAGACTAATTCAAAATCCATTCTGACAGGCGCCTATCTGAGCAAAATGATTTGTCTGTTGACAAGAGAACGTTCACGGACGACAATTAAACCCAGACTGCTGCTATCACCGGTCTATACAGCATCACCTCAGTTCAACTCACTTCACTGTTTTGTCACTCCCAATTTGGTATTTGAATTTTATTACCATCAGCTTGTTATTTGGACCTTCTTATATCACTGCATACTTGTTTAGAAGTAGACTTAGTATGTGGACTTCATATTATTCACTTACCAAAACAAAGCACTTGAAGCCAAACAGCTTTCTGAAGTTGGTGCACAACTGGCACCCCCTGGAGACAAAGTCGAAATGCTCTCTGGAAATTGAAAGGGAAATAAAAACGAAAAGGTTATTTTGACGAGCTGTCAAATGAAATGATTAATGGATAAAAAAAAAAAAAAAGACTCATAATGTCAGCGCCTGAAGGAGTCTCATGCTGGCAGCCGAGTATGAGAACTCTTTCACAATAACAATCTGACAGTTTAAAGATTTGTGCATTCATTTCAGTGTCTTGTTTTTGTATTACAAAAGGTTCTGTTTTTCTGAAGGCTAGATTGGTTGACTCAGGGCCCGTTTACACAAAGACAGGTTTCTCTGAAAACGCACAACTATTTAGTCAGTTCGGCCGGCGTTTTCACTGAAACTGTACAGACCGGAACCGCACTTTTTTCGAAAACGCTCCTCAGGGTGGATAAGTTTGAAAGATCCAATTTGCCCGGCTTTGTGTAAACGCCAAAAACCGATCTTTTTAGGAAACGCTGATGTCACAGCTCTAAACCCCTCCCCCAGCCCTGCAACCTGAGCGGCCGTCAGGTGCAGACGACCACTCATAACAACAATAACCACGTCGGGCAACTGACTTGCTACTGCTACTATTGACCAGCCTGCAGTCTGAAGTAGAGCCCACTGCTCGAAACGTACGTCACGTTATAAACTTTTTGCAAGCAGTCCTGCAGTGCTGTGAGCCTTTTTTCACACTTTCTTCAGCCTGCAGTCTTCCCATTAGCCTCCACTACAACAAACTGCAAACAATAGTGAACAATAACACACAGTGCTCATGGATCCATTGTGGATTGTGTGCAAAGTGAAAATAAACACAATGAAAACTTTGCGGCACCACACCAGGCCAGCCATAGGTACTACTTCGTTTTCAGTCGTGTAAACGGGAATTTTTTTTGAAGATGGTGACATTTTTGAAAAGGTGCGGTTTCAAAAAAAAATCTGTCTCCGTGTAAACGGCCCCTTAGAATTATCAATCAAATGTTAGGACTGCAGTAGTCGTTCCGTTAAACGAATGGACCTAATCTGAGCGAATGACCTGTGTGTTTAATTCCAACCGTCCTGTTTGAAGTATAAATAATGTCAAACATCACGGTTCAATCCTTGCAAGACAACTTCAGATAACTGAAGCGTGCAAACAATAGGGGCATAGAGCTGTTGCACCCCTCCTTGAGGGGGTGAACGTAGTTTGCCACGAAAAAAGTCCAAACCGGTTCCAGAAGTGCAGCAAAGAACCGAAGTGGAAACACCGCAGAGAATTGCTTTCAAAAATCAATACCAATACCATACAATGAATACCCAGAGTGAAGCGGGTCCTTTGTGGAGGTAACCTCAGAGGAACCTCATATCAGCGCCAAAGTAACCACCGCCGCTTCCTTTGTGTAATGGAGCAAGAATTGAACTGCCAGACAACTGGGACCATTGTTAAAAGTCGGAAGCACTGAAGGAGAAAACGTGTGGGCCAACAGTTGGATTGTGGAGGCAACCTTGTTGTGTCTTTCGGGGAGACTGGAGTTCACAAAATGTCAACGCAGAGAAATTCGGAAGGTGTATATGGAGGGTGTGTGTGTGGGTGCATTGTTGACGGCGTCGGAAAAGACGTCGTACAGAGAATTTTGCGACGGGTCACAGTCAAAGGGCGATTCCAGCTGACCCTCGCATCCTAAACTGTTGCAGTCACTCTCGCAGAACTCGGCTGCGTAGAAGTGGCTCAACCTGTGCTGTCAGGAAGCAAACATAGGACCCACACCAAATTCTAATGGCAATTAAAGTAAATTAAAAATAAATAGAAATAGCCCCGCCCTTCACGTACAAGCTGGGTGAAATTAATATTTCATCAGAACTGACTAGTAATGGAAACCTGCCAGTCAAAACTGGAAAAATATGTTAAAGTTCATAATCATTCTTTAAATGTGTGATTAAGGTGTGTAAATACTTCCACATGGGAGGCCTCTTGCCATGTTAAACCAACTTTCACATCTTTCTGTTTTTTGAAGTACTTCCACTCAAATATTGATCTACCCGCCAGCCTCTTGGCTTTAGCTTCCTGCTCTGGTTTTTGACAGGTCACGTTAGTTGACCTGTCAAAAACGCTGCCTTCGAAGGATATCAAATTTGGAAATTGCATGGAAAATTCCGAAAGACTTCCCCTGTCTTTATAGAAAACGGAGCCAATGCACAAAAACTGTTGGATGGAAAAAGCAAACTGTTGCTAACTTGAACGTGATTCCTGGAATGAATCCCCTCCTCTCTGTTCTCCTCCTGCTGTTGTCCACCGTGGCTTCTCCCTGTAGCCACTCGGCTTCGCTGTACTGTGACATCACTGCACTTCACATCGCCTCATTAACGAGAAACACGGCTCTTCTTCTCCTCCTTCTTCTCCTTATTCTTCTTCTTCTTCTTCTTCATCTTCTTCTGCTGACGAATGTAAATAAGAGCGGCAATTAAAGTTATTTTTCAAAATCAAAAATCTTCTTCTTCTTCTTCTTCTTCTTCTTCTTCTTCTCCTTCTCCTTCTTCTTCTTCTTCTTCTTCTTCTTCTTCTTCTCCTTCTCCTCCTCCTCCTCCTTCTGGGGATTTCGAATGAAACGTTGGGTTTGCCTTGTGGAGACGTAGCTGGCCGAGCACCGTCCTCCTGTTTTTTTGTCCGCCGTCGCTGTGGGAGGCGAACTCTCAGACGGGATAAGCAGAGGTTGTTTCAGGCTGTGGATGTTGTGTTGGCTGCGAAGCCGGTGGAAGCGTGACGCTCTGTGTTTATAGGATTAATGTCTGGCTCCGCGGGGGCAGCCATGAGGTCATCTGGCCAGCGCGGCCAGTCTGTGTTCCCGTGCTGCTGCGCTGGCGGTGCTGCACCTCCTCCTCCTTCTGCTCCTCTTCCTCACCTCAGTTCACTGCTGATTCCGAATATCTTTGCGATGTCAAAGTCCTGTGCACTGGATTAGCATGCAAGAGGCACTTAAGTTTTGCGCTGACTTTGGGTGGGCTGCAGCCAACTTTGGTATTGACGCACTGCTGCAGAACACACACACACACACACACACACACACACACACACACACACACACACACACACACACACACACACACACACACACACACACACACACAGGGAGGAGGCTTAGTCTGAGCTGTCTCATAGTGGTTTGTCTCTCATCAGCAGAATCTTTGTGCTTCTGCTGCTCAACACTCACTCACTCACTCACACACACACGAACACACACACACGTGCACACATATATACACACACTGCGTGCACGTGTGTGTGCGTGTCCTCCACCTTTCAGATGAGTTCCCCCTACTTCTTGACTTTTTATGCCTGTTCACTCTTTTTCATATTGCGTGCAAGTGTGCAAGGAAACTATTTCTCCCAGATGAGAGGAGGAGGAGGCAACTTGAATGTCCCATGTTTCTACATTTCCACATCCTCGTCTTGCCAGTCTCCCAGCGGGGCAGCCCCATGTGGTGAATTCATCCATCTAGAAAGCAGAATTTTTTTTTCACAAAATCTGAACAATTTCCCAGTCTGCTAGACTTCCAGAGCCAATAAGGAGAGACCGGTCTAGTGTGTAACAGAGTGCAAAGAGGCTTTGGCTCAAACAGTCACTATTCCGTCTATCTGTTTATTCATTTTAGGGTTGTCAGAACATTAGCATACATGGAACACTCTGCCCCCCCCCCCTCTGAGTGCTTGTGGTGGCTGTTTAACAGAAACAAATCAGCCATTTTCATTTGGACTTGTGCTGCACATTGTCAAGCTGATGACACAGTGTAGTGACACGGTACTTGTAGACTTTTCTGTTGTTTTTTTTTAAATTGCATTTAGCAATCGCCTTGTCTATATTTTATTGTAAGAACTAAAGCAGGCTTTGGTCCGAAGTCCGACAGTGTTGTTGGAACGGTTCGATTGTTTTTCTTCCGATTTTCTTGCTACTCCTGTGGCTCTGTGTGTGATGTGGAGGGAGACGTGTCTGGGTCGAGCTGCTGCTGTGAAACCAGCCACAGAGTGGGTGAGTGAGGGATTTAACTGCAGGGGCATGTTACTGCCTGCCGCCTCCCTCCTCCTCTTCCTCCTCCTCTTCCTCCTCCTACTACCTGTTCTGTCTGTTCTGAGTCATTTTTGCTTCCAGAGATCGACTTCCTTTGCTGAGCGCGTCACACATTCCTCCGTATTGTTCTCTCTCTCTCTCTTCTTTTGTTAATCACTTGCCCTCCTAATTTGCAGTCCTCAAAGTCGTCTCCTTTGCGTGGTGCTGTGAGGCTGCTAATGTTGAGGCGCTGCCTTTTTCATTTTTTAATTCTTTGGTAAAATTACTTTTTTGTACTTGCAAAATGCTTTTGGAAATTGATTTTTTTTTTTGTTCTCTTCGGCATTTGACTGTCCCACAGGTCACATTGCTCTGTGTGTGCGTGCGCACAGGCGACCAAAAATCATCCTCTACACTCTTTTGCCAAGAACCAGGCTGCTCCAGACCTGTCCCATTTCCCCAAATCAGAACCGGAGGCTGTTTGTCGGGGTGAAAGACTCCTGCTGTGTCGGTCCTCAGCGTTACCCCCGTCATTTTATCTGAGCATAGATGTAAAGCGCCATCCTTTATTTCTGACAACGGTCCCTTCAGCCAGAGAAGATTGAAGAATCACAGTGAGTTCTCACCGCTTGTGACGTCGTTTCTCTCCGACCTGGCTCCTCCTCTTTGTTTCTAGTGGCATTCAAATCGTGTATTGTTTTTATTTCTAAATGAAGCACCTTTAGCAACAGTTGCCACAGTGAACATCTGTGCCAGTGTTTCTCCATTTGGTTAAAAACTGTCCAGGCCACCTGATGACGTTTACCATCGTTGGCCCACGGCCTGCCGTCTGCCCAGATCTTCCCCCTCTGTCTCATCTTCAGAGCTGCAGTACTGTTATCAGCCATTCCAGCCGCATTAAAGCCGATAACCCTCCTTTTAATTCCCCTGCTGCAGGACACAATTCCAATGATGGTTATTAAAATTCTCTCCATGCTGACAGGAAAATTGTATTTCAGCCACAGTTCCACACTGATGGCTTAGTAAACCCTCGGGGGAATATTTGTTTGACTCTAAGAACGGTTAATTTCAGACTATGTGGCTACGTTAGCTCCAAGTTTTTAAAGCTCTTTTTTTTTTTCTTCCTTTTATTCTATTGATTTACATTCTCAACAAAAGGACCACATGTTGCGAGTCTGTGTGTGATTCAAATTGATTCTAAAATTGGACCGTCATCACTCTGCCTTTCTCTTCTGTTTTAGTTGCACGTCACCTTGGAAAATGTCCTTTTTTCAAGGAATAATGGTTTGGACTTGAGAAAAATGCAGCACACTTTGTATCAGTGTGTGTTTAAATCCAGAGTAACTCGTCTCTCGCCTCCTGTCTTATCTCTTTAATGTGGCTCCGCTCTGCTTTGCACAAATTCAATAATAGTCATATCACCCAGATTGGCATCGGGAGTCGCTGCAGTATTTTGACTTATCACTCACAAACTACAGCGACCGTCTCCAACTGTCTCTCAAAAACTACATTGGGACTTTCCTGTTCTCGAGAGTCATTTTCAGACTGTCCATTCTGGGAAGTTGGTTGGAGCAAAGGTCGCATGCCTCGGTCTCCTGAAGACTTTGTTTGCTTGTCGTGGTGGAGGTTGAATGAAGTAGGAGGAAATAGCAAGGAACAGCTTTGCCCTCTGGGTCATGAGTCATCTAAAACGGTGTGACACGGCAGCTGGACGTGCTACGCTCCGGTTTCGGGGAGTTAGAGGACACACGCTGGAGGTTTCCTGAGGGTCTGGGGAGAACTTCCAGTAATCCACTCACCAAATGCACTTTTACTGTGGTTTCAACGCCATTGTATGGGTTTTAAACTGGATTTGAATAGAATGTATGTGACCTGAAGTTGAACTGTGCAACTGCAAAGGTATCGAGGTTGTATTTCTTTTAAGACTGTGTTTTATATGGTACTTTATTATTTAAATTTGGCCTGTTTGTTGACATTTGTTCTTCAAACTGAGGTTTTGTTTGTTTTGAGTGGTTTATTCATTTTCTTCTTTGTGAATATAGTGTGTATAGTGTGCTCGATCAGTTGAGACTAAAAGAAAAGGACACAATGATGGAAGGAAGATGAAGGGATTTAGTGTAGAAATCAAGTGTTGGTATAGCAGCGGGTTAATCCACAGTGTTCCACAAACTATGAGAACTGCCAGTGTGAGTGTTTCATGAAGCAAGTAGCAGCAACATAAGGCAGATCATGTGACCTCAATACTAGCTCAATGTATCACAAGACGATGCATCAAAAAAAAAAAAAAACTAATCTGTATCTGCATGTATGTAAATATATGCTCAAATAGCAAAGCGCCGGCAGATCCACAAACAGAAATAGGGGCAATAGAGCCGTCCTCGCCACCAGAGGGCGCCGCTCCCTCTTCCCGTCCGTCCGTCCGTCCTCTGCCCAGCAAGAGTGGTCCTGTGTTTAGCAGCTAACCAGATATGCGTCAAGTGACTCATATGCATACCAGGAGCGGAGCCGCCTCTCTCCTCTGCGGACACCTGGTCCCAACCATCAGTGATGCCTCCCTTGGATCCAGGGGGCAGCGTCAAGCATTGCCCCCCAAGCGACACACTCGCCGCAAGCGTGCTTTGCACTGTCGCTTTGCCACTTCTCCACATATTCCCTCACACAGTTGTTATCCTCCTATATGTACTGTCCACTTGCCTTCAACACCAGCCCGTCTGGCGCGACCCCTGAGGCCTCGCTCTTGCAAATCTACCGTCTACATGCTCAGACAGTGACATGCACAGGTCTGTGGTCAGTGGAGGGGGGGGGGGGGGGTGAAACTACAAAAGCAGTCCCAGCAGAGCCCGCACTGGTGTCAGGGTGACAGTGAGAAGGTGAGAATCGCACTTTAAAGGTCCCATGTCACACAAAGTGCACCAATATGGTCCAATTTAGTTTAGATGCTCATGTGTGCAGCTCTTTTTCTGAAGTGAAATGTAAAAAATGGGTGTAATATTGGACAGACCCAGCATGTTCTCTTTGACAAGCACTTGTAAGGTATACTCGGCTTAATATCTGAAACGAAGAATAAGGGAAAAATATCTGTTTGACAAGCACTGTTCCCTAGTTTGCGCCATGAGCTCATGCTCACTCCAAACATGATTATATTCAGAATACATCTTCTGTTTTTTTCCCCTCCAGTCGCATTTTTTTTTTTTATCTTTGAGGCAACGATAAGATGTAACTGTGTTTTTGAGCCACTTCTTGAGCCACAGCTCTGACTCATCACAGTTTTTTGGCTGATTTCTTCGAAAGGCCGCTGGTATTTGAACTTGCTCCTTGGGCCTCTGCTTTGCCCGGATACAGAAAGAGTTTTTGGCTTTTCACTACGGGGATGAATTGCACCAATGAATCAACTTGTCACCCAGAAATTCATACTGCATGCAGTTATTGAAGTCCCTGTGTTACCAAGTTACCACTGTGGCGTCACTGATAAATGAGAAGGTTCACTGACGTGGTGGTTAGTCAGTCAGATGGTCTTCTTGCATGTTTGCTGTGTGCTCCTTTCCTTCACCTGCTTATTTTCTTTTAATTACTTATGGCCTGTAAAACAGCATTACTGAATACTTGGTATTGACTTGGAACGACCGACCTTTCCAGGCAACTCTGGTGCTAAATTGACATGTCTCCAAAAGTTCTCACATTAGCAAATGCCTGTCTGATTTGCACATAAAATGTCAGGGGATAAAATTTCATGACTTAATGTGGGCGCGCAGATGCGTCCGTTTACTATCGTCCCTGCGGTTTGAAACCTTACGAGACCACATCAGTGACTGCTGCCCGCCACTGGATACCGCCACTATCACTGAGCGTTTTGCAATACTGCTCTCTCACCCTCACTCTGTTTATCACATGACCATTTGGATATTTTCTGCAGCTGATTTCATCTTTGAGGACACTGGAGCCCCGTTAGTGCAACCAGGGGGCTGAGAAAGGGCACCGGACTGGGATGTTTCTAGGACTTCCAGCCTATGGCGATGGAGGCTGGGGGTGGGACTGAACTGGAGGTACCAACAGCCTCCAGCTGAAGTGTAACCAGGCACCCAGGATATTTTGTGTGTGTGGACAGGTAGAGGCCTGACCCGACCTACTGTGTCCTGTGATGTTTTGCTCCGGTTTCTGAAATAGCAACTGACATCAGCGCGTTTGTTTTCGCTTCTCCTGGTCCTGGTCCACGTTGATTGATGTATTTCTCGTTCTCCCGTGTCTAATGTCAAGTGTGCCCCTTTTATTTAAAATGGATGAAAAGGCTCGCCGCTCACTTGAAAACTTGAGCGGACGCCAGAATTTGCAATTTACGCACAACGGAGCGACCGTGATCCTCCGCCAAGAGCCACTCAAGATTCGGGCAAAGGTAGGCGCGCACAATATCCCGTGACAAAAACATCACGATGCATCAGCGCCGGGCCAGCTCTCTTTCGCTGTAGAGACCTCTTTTGTTTGCTGGTGCCTTTAGCAGATCCCCACAGAAATGCACTAGCAGCAGCAACAGATGAGATATTTAGGTGACCGATGCACAGCACGCGGCGTGGCTGCATGCCATTTTGGCGCCTTTGTCTCCATGCGAGCGCGAGCAGCTCGGGTAAGTCGACACCTGCTCCTTCGTATGACATGTCAGGCGGTGGGGATCTCTTTGCGTGTTTTGGGAATATCGGCAGCGCTCCGCCAACGCCGCTCTGGCAGCTACAAGGCCAAGGAGGAGCCCGGCGCGACGTGTCAAGTACGCCGGACCCCCTTCGTGACCCCAATCAAAATGATTTCAGCCCAAGTTGCTGCGCGTGCCGGCGCGTCGGTGCAGGTGGAATCAGTGGGCTTTGGCGCCACGGCAGCCTTCTTCAATGGACGGGTAAACAGCCGCCTGCCCCTGGAGTGTCCCGTCAGGGTCGCTGCCAAGACCGCCCGTAATCCCCCGTCTGACACGTTAATATTTTCAGATGGGAGTCCAGCAGGGAGCGCGGCGGGAGACCTGGGGGGTCCGGGGTCGTGGGGGCGGGGTGGCAACGTAAGCGACCGTCTCTTTGGTTGGCCTTGTTTCACGCTGGCAGCGGCGCTGGACACCGAAGCCATTAGTCACGGCGCAGGCACGTCCAGAATGTATTCTTAGCCGCTGTCTTCCTATCCGTCACTACAGAAAGGTTGGAGGGTCAAAAAATAAAGAGGTAACTAGTCTGCGGGGCTGTCTGCACCGCCGCTGTTTACCGGGGAGGGGGTGATATTTTAGACCCGGGCAGAGCTCACATATTTACCCCCCGCTCGGCCTCGCCGACGCGCCATTTGGTGGGGACGAAGGCGCGGAAGAGAGAGCTTTTTAGAGAGGACCGAGGAAGACGAGTCGGGAGTCGTCTCGGCTGAAAGTTACTAAAGAAGTCGCTTCTTTTTTTTTTTTTTTTTTTCCCAGGACGCGAGTTTTGAAAGACGAGGGAGGGAGGGAAATAAAAGACAGGAGGAGTGTGTGTGTGTGTGTGTGTGTGTGTGTGTGTGTGTGTGTGTGTGTGTGTGTGTGTGTGTGTGTGTGTGTGTGTGTGTGTGTGTGTGTGTGTTTGTGTGTGTGGTTGTGTGTGTGGTTGTGTTTGTTAAAGGGCAGCCCGGCGGCAGCGGAGAGGGCAGGGTGGGGGGCAGAGACCCTCGGGGGAGGTGAGAGGCAGCCAGGCTGAGCTGACTTTTTCTCCAGAGGAGGAGTTGCAGTTGCTGGCCAGGGCAGGTCCCAGGGCTGGCAGGGCTGGCCCGACTGCTTCTCCACCTCCTTTCCTTCCTCCTCTCAATTTTCCTTTTCCTCCCTTTTCCTTTTTCTTTTTTTTTTCTTCCCCCGAAACCACCGACAAAGCTGCTGTGCAGTGATGAACCCGACGACAGAGCCCGCGAGCATCTCAGGAATATCTAGAGAACCCTGCTCATTGACCTTCTGCGGCCCGAGTGGGGGGAACCTCAGGAGGCTGAGTCTGCTTTAGGCGGGTCTCCAATAGACTCCCGACTCTTGTCTGCTTTTCTTTTTTTTCTTTTTCTGCACTCGCTGGTTGAGTGCTTTGAGACACTGAGGGAATTTTTTTGTGCGCTTTCCGTTTTTTTTTTCTCTCCTCAGCTGTGCTTTTGTAAACCGCCAAACTGGCCACCTTTTCAGTAGCGCGCTACAAGGACCAGCTCCACTCACCCAAGATGAGCCGCTGGCTAAAATGCACCTCCATGCACTTTGTAGGTATTCGCTGTCAGTTGCTTAACCCTTTAACCAAACCCTGTGTCTGCCAGATTCTCTCCTTCTTTGCCTAAATGCGCTGAGTGAATGAGCCTGAGGTTGCCTTTGCGCTACTCCAGTAATGGAGACGCAAGGAAAATCATCACCGGTCGATTGATTTGATGGCTCGTGGATGCGTGTTGAATGTAGTGGCTGCTGTAATTTATTGCATGTGTCGGAATCCTAGTTGAGGGTGTGAGATACTTTTTTCTGTTGTTGTTTTTTTTTTTGTGTGTGTGTGTGTGTGTGTGTGTGTGTGTGTGTGTGTGTGTGTGTGTGTGTGTGTGTGTGTGTGTATGGGAGGGAGTGGGGGGGGGGGGGTGTTGACCTCCAGCACAACACCCCCGACTTAAACAGGCTGCTAAGAAGCCGGAGAGAGACTTTGTTCCCATGCTTCTGCAGCCATCAGTCATGAGGGGATTGAGTGAAACAGCAGCGCGGCACATTCTTGGCACATCCTGCATTAGCCAAAGTCTATTATTGTGATTCAAACCAAAACAAGTCTTGTTGACGTTACCTAAAGCCAGAAATTGTGGCCATAGTCGGCGACCATCGTTGCGCATTGCGCGTACGTGTTTCACCCTTGTTTGTATCGTTTAGCTGGTGAAAGCAGAATCCAGATCGCTGGTTTTAAGAGGTGGACACAGCATTGCTATATTGACTTTTATCAGTATTTTCATTTGTTGTTGGACTGTGTGTTGCTGCTGTCGTTCCTCCCCGCCACTCGAGCCATTGACTCTGAGACGTTTGCGGTGCATCAAATGTTGACGTCCGTGTTCAAAATGTGCGCTGTCCCTCGTAACCACATTGACCTTTATAGCTTACCAATAGTAAGCGCGTCCACCATGCTGACTGAATCTCGCCGTGACCTTTATCCAGAACACAGACTGGAACAAGTATGACGACCGGCTGATGAAGGCTGTGGAACGCGGCGAGGTGGACAAAGTGGCCGCCGTCCTCAGCAAGAAGGGCATCGTCCCCACCAAGCTGGATGTGGAAGGACGCTCTGCGTAAGTAAACACATACACACACACACACACACACACACACACACACACACACACACACGCACACGCACACACACACCTCTCTCTCTTTCTATATATAGACACACATATGAATGTTGTCATGTTGGACTGCATCTCTACTCTTATGGAACCTGCTTTGCTTTAGTGTTGATGTTTGCCATGACTCTAAATATGTACAAATCTTTAAAAAAAAAAAAAATGTTGAGCTTCACAAATTCCAAACATTGTTTTGGTCAGACATTCCTGAGTGTTTCCCAGACAGGAATTCTTTTTTTCAGTTTGAGAACTGAGCTCAATAATGCCTCTCAGGGCGAATGTTTCGACTTCCTTCTACTTCCTTCTTATGTATGAAGAAATAAAACTCTGAAGTTTATCTGTTTTAAAATGCACGGTGGCTTGATTGACCTCCGTTGGCATTGCAAAACCTTCACTCCCAATGACAGACTTCCCATCTGCAAATCATTCCGTGTCCTTTTTAATTCAGAAGTTTCCCTTTCAGCGTCCTCCTGATGAGAGGTCAATGTGGGAGTCGCTGCAAAGAATGCGAGCGGCCGCTGAGAGCTTGACCGCGCCGGCCGCAGTCTGTTTATGCAGTCCCCAACAGGAAACGACTCCCTTTGAATTTCTATCAGATCCACTCTGGCACTCGCGACACCAGCTAATGCGTTTAGGCCCATCTGCAGGCTATTATCCGAATCAGTTTACCTCACGAAAGACCATATTTTATGCGGTAAACGTATTACGGGGCAGCGGCTGAACCGAAATGTCGGACAAAAACAAACAGAGGGCGTGGCCATTAAAAATAGATAAACCTCGCTGAAATGTATTCGAGGTAATTTATTTTCTCGCATCTGAATCGTCCCAGAGCTAAAAAGATAAGAGAAAAAAAAACAACCTCTAATGCCTTTTCTCTATAAATGCAAGCAGCATTCTGGGAGGCCCCGCCCCGCGTTTAATCCTCGATATGTGAAGAAGTGGGTGCACGCTGGGCCGTGCGCTGGGGTTTATTTTGACAGCGTCTTTGTTAAAAGCATACAACTATAGAAGTCCAGGTCACGGCAGCAAGGTGCCCGGTATTCCCAGCATTGTGTGAGATTGTCCCGTGGCATCATTGTCAAGACAAACGATGGCGGACATGCATGCATTTAAATAAACAGAATCACACGCACGACCCGATACATTCCTGGTCTCATAATAAGGTGCTAGAATTTGAGCAGAAGTCAAACTAAAAGTGTGCACAGTGATTGCCGGTCGAGGCAGTCACAGTGTGTGCTCGAGGTGCTCGGCACAGGACGGCTCTGTGTGACGCATCCTTTGGAAGGCATTTACTTCGGACGCCGGGGTGGTTTCAATATGTCCATTTGTGGAAAAAGTAAAAAAAGAAACTTAAGAGTCAAGGCCTCGAGAGAACTCTGTGCTTCATCGCTGTTTGGATTTTTTTTTTTACACTTTTCTTTCTTTTTTAAAGAGATGAATACGTCTTACATTACAGTCCATCACATCCGTGACGAATCACAGGCATTTAGACTTGAAGGACACTCGGTTTTGCTTTGTCGGATCTTCCACCTGTTTGACAGAGGACAAAAATAATCGAGTCTCAGAGGGAGGAAGGAGCGCTGTTGTTGTTGCCACTTTTTTATTTCTGTAGCGAGCAAAAGAAGTGGAAAGATGGACTTTCTCCATGGGGAATTCCCTGACAGGCCAGAGACACGTCATTGTTATAAAACATGGGTATTGCAAACTTTGAAATTATACGTTGTGACCCTTTAATAGTGTGGATGAAGATTAAAAGGTTCCAGGATATGCAAAGATTTTTTTTGATTTTTCCATTTGTTTCCACAAATGTACGCGCAGTCTGTGGGGCCGAGTCTTCTCAGCTGTGAAATTACTAAGGCACAGCTCAGCAAGGCTGCTTTTAGTTCACTGGGCCACACACAGACACGCACGTGTCCACGGCTCTCCGGCCTCTGCAAAAAGCCAAGGGAGGAATTTCCAATGGCCCTCCCCGGTAATCACGGACCTCTGTTGGGGGAAACTAATTACAAACCTAAAGAGTGGATGAGTGATTTGGTGCGCCCGGCTGGATTAGCGTCACTCTGTCCGGCTAATGAATGAATTCTCTTATCTGCTGCTGCATCGCGGCTTCCGGCCGGCCAAACGCTTTGCAGCGAGAGGAGACCACCCATCACACCTGCTCGCTCTGATTGGCCGGCTGACCAAGGGCTTAGCAGCCCCGTGTGATGGTCCGGCTGGATGAGCGGTTCAAAATTGGCCCCTGTGTGCGAAAGGTTCTCCTGTTTTGTCTGGATTAGTGGTCATGGATCCTCTGCTGGAGGCTTGTATAGACGTGACAATAACAAATACATCGTCTACTTCTTCGTCTTTTTTTAATTTTTTTTTTTACTTCAGATAGGAAATCACACATGGATTGTCTGGAAAACATCAACACTGTTTTATTAATTGAGTTCATCTCAACATGTCCGTCATTTCACACTCACTTCTGAACCGTTTCGAGTGCAAAAAAAAATTGGTAGGCGAATTAAGCACAGATTTTTTTGACGCACGTCACACCATCAGTTTATTTTTGAGGGAAAATCCACCCGTTGATGACTGGAATCTTGCCAGGGTGAGAGAGAGAGAACAGCCTGTGGGTGTTTGACAGTCTTCGGGAGAAACACAAATCATCATAAATGGCCTCAGACGCGAGCATGCGTTTGCTGCTTCCCTCCACCCTGCCGCTCCCCTCTAAAAATAGCGGCTGTATCCTGTAGGCTGTCAACTTGAAAGCTGTCAAGGAGCAGGTGTG
Organism: Nelusetta ayraudi; assembly: GCF_046127955.1. NCBI lineage: Eukaryota > Metazoa > Chordata > Actinopteri > Tetraodontiformes > Monacanthidae > Nelusetta > Nelusetta ayraudi. Next base: position 6,043,323 of record NW_027466052.1, on the reverse strand, counting down.
AAGATGAAATGGCATCGCTAAATGTGCTCCCTCTGTGGCACATCCATTTGTCTCTATGAATGATCACCCCCCCCTCCTTCCTCCACCTCCACCTCCACCTCTCCTCTTTTGCCATCATTGTAGTACTGGTCAAAGTTTTTACCACTTGTCCAATTCTATGAAACTTCTCTCTCTCTCTCTCTGCCGTGTACAGTATGACATTGTTGCATGTTGCGTTTCTCCGTTTATCATCATTTCTCATCATTTTACCTCCAACAATTGAAGTTTGTCAATCGAAGTCGGTGAGAATCGTTCCCGTCGATTTCCCCCATCGCAGGCTCTTCGGCCTCTCGTCACTCAGCCGGTATCATCTCCCCAACTTGGTTGACTTCAGTCGACTTCCTGTCTGCCGTTTGCCCCCAGAGGTCGGGACCCTCTGCTGCTCCCCAGATACCCAACGTCTCCTGGCCATCAACACGGCTTTTAATACCCGCTACAGTGTCGAGGCGACAGCCTAGCTGTCTCCTTGGCAGATACCTCAGGCTTAGTGTATAAACAGCTTCGTGTAACTTTGCGGCCGGGAGCCGGAGATTGGTTTACACGCGAGGGGGCCTCCAGAGTGGAGCGAGCGCTGCGCACAGCACAGTTTGCCTGCAAATAGGAGCAGGCGAGCAGCGATATTTCGAGTGGAGAAGAATCTTTCATTTGAGCGGAAAATAACAACGCGAGTTTATCGCAGTTCAGTTAACAATCCTGGCTGTTCTCGTGAAGAAGCACATAATTGTTCATTTAAATAAAGTTGCAGTTGTGTGTCGCGTTGCTCGCCAAAGTCTCGATGGCTTAAACGTGTTCCTTGTCGTCTTCACGGCAGCTCTCGCTCTGTGCTTTTTCACCAGCAGCCTCTTGTCTTTTTTAGGACTTGCTGTTTAATGCACTCGTACTTGCGTACAGTTTTTCTCCGACCACTGTGTCCTCATTGTGCCTCACGCTTGCTGTTCGGCTCATTCTCGGTCTGCTTTTTGTGTTTTAACCCAGGTTTCATCTGGCCGCAACGCGAGGACACCTCGACTGTCTCAATCTCATTCTGAGCCACAACGTCGATGTCACTGCCACTGATGCTTCTGGTGAGTTCCAGCCGGATCGGTTTTCGTACCAAACACTGGGAAACTGGGACTTTTTTTTATTTTTTTTATCAATTCTTTAATCTGCGTTTTACTCTCGGGAGTGAACCAACGCTTATATTTCACCTCAATGCAGTAGGAAACATAAGAGAAAGTTTCAGTTGGACAGACCGACTGTAAAAGCACATTTGCGTCACAGATCCCGTTGCTAAGTAATCCGCCTGGGGTCCGTGGCAGGAGCTTGTCTAGAAATGGCGTGTGCATATCTCCGCTTCCATCATCAATCATTCATTACAGCTAATTATTCAAGCCAAGGACACGTTGTCTTGACAAACCGCAAATGTGATAATGGTCTCCAGCGTGGCAGCATTAATTGGGACGTGAAGGATCGCTGAGTAACCGGAGACGAAATACGATTTCTCTCGTTGCATTAATGAAGTCAAAGCAACAAAAGCAGCCGTATAGATTTTTTTATCTGGGGGGAAAAAAAAAAAAATCTAATTAATGACTCAGACATAGAGGAAGTTGACCGGATCCGGCCAGCCATTAAAATATTAACGGACTTACAAAACATTTTTAGAGCAGCAAAGATTATAATTCTGTAATGCAAATTAAAAAAAAAAATCCCCCTCAATAAATTAAACCTCTTTGCTTTAAACATTTGAATGTTATGAGGTAACACTTTATTGCATTTCCTCCGGGGAAATAATGTTGCGCTCCGTTTAAAACAGTGGTTGCTATAGCTACGGCACACAAAAAAAGGAGAACAAGCGGCCGCTTTTAGCTTTTTGTTAGCTTGAAAACAACTTTTCACTTTTGTTCTCTTCAGGTAAAAACGCCCTCCACCTGTCTTCAAGGAACGGACATTCTCTGTGCGTGCAGAAGCTCCTGCAGGTAAAAGCCTCTCTTCCTCCCCCTGTTCCTGTTTATACTCTCTGTCAGACGTTTCGCCGTGGCATCGCAGATTATTTCAGCAGGGAAAAGCCTCCATTCTCCTGCAGGGAGAAACCTTTAAAGAGACGCAGAGAACAAAAGTGATGTTTCCAGCCATTTCAGTTTAGCAGGGTGATGTTTTTCTTCCAGGTGAAGTAATATCAGTAAGATATCTGTACACTTTGAAAAAGACAATATTCTCAACTGTGTGTTTTGGCTCACACTTTTCTGGAAAGTAGATCAAGTAAAAGAAGTTGAGGATGGACTTATTCTCAATTCTGCAGCATGTAGGTTTAAGACGGCGTCCTCGGCATTCTGTTTGTTCTTCTGGTCATTTGCATCTTTGGTTTTCAAGTTGTAGGGGTGTTCTGTGTAAATGTACCTACGTTGCAAAGAGCAGCTTCTGAGTCAGTGGCCTGGCAGCTCTGATTGTCGAGGAGTCAACAGCAGGCCACGTTGAGTCACCGCGACCCTCCGCAGCATTCATGTGTTTACAAGCGGAGTGCAATCGCCCTGATATTGCCCTGCGATAGCGTCATCGCCACCCCCCACCCCCTCCTCCCCTCCTCCCCTCCTCCCCTCCTTGTGTCGGTGATCTAACTGAGGTTACGACTGCTGCTGCCGCCGCTGGTGTTGACAAGTCGTCCCCTCCTGCAGCCCCGCCGCCCCGTTCTGGGTGCCGTCATCACGGCAGACATAGCGGCTGGACGCCAACACTCCCCTCAGTCAGCCTGGCCCCTCCCTCACTCCCTCTCTCCCCCACTCGCTGCCCCTCCCGCCCCAGCTATGTCACTTGAGCATGTGGCTAATTTTTGGCTCTTGTTGCTAGAGAGAGTTCTTCTTTTTTGACAGTGGGGGGGGGGGAGGCGCCAGCGAAGCCTACCCAGCAACATGCCCCCCTCTCCCCCCTGTGTGCATTGAGTCCTCAAGGCCTCATAGCAGGACCTCATCACCAGTCGCCGCTGTCCACCGGGCTGACTGACACCCCGCAGAGGCGTCGCAGGCAGTTTGCCGCCGCTGCTGCTGCTGCCACTGCTGCTGCTCAAGTTCCAGCCTGGGAGAAATACTGAAATCTGCATCTCAGTAAAAATGATCGGCCTCCCTGTGCGCCGTGGCTCCCGGCATCTACAGTGGAACCATCATCATTCTGTCTTATCCACTTATACTCGGTTTAAGGCCAATCGATAGAAAAAAAGGTTTTACTTTGAAGGGCAGCAGCATAAAGAATAATAAAAAAATAAGTTCTTGAAAGTTGATTGAAACTTTTAGTTGGGACTTGTTTGCCCCCTCAGCTGAATCTTCTGGTGTTTGTTGTTAAGTTAAGTAGATTAATGCAGAGTTTACACGGACCCAAAGGTGTTGTGTGGCAATTAGAACAAATGGCTTCAGTCAGTCCTGTTTTCAACCAAACTGCTTTTCATGATTTTTACAGCACAACAGTCCGGTTGGAAATGTGGACCTACAGGGAAGAACAGCTCTGCACGATGCAGGTTGGGTGGATGCTTCCACTTTTTTGCAGTTTGGACATTTTTATCAAACGTAACATTAAAGCTCAGAAAAAAATGTAGAACTGACAACAAAACTGTGATGTCTTTTTCACTTTATTACTTTCTATGTGTTTCTTTGTGTTTTTTTTGTTGTTGTGGTAACCACTGTCAAGTAGTTAAGTAGTTGTTTTCCTCCCCTCCACAGTCATGGCCGGCTGCTCCTCCAGCGTGAAACTCCTGTGTGACCGCGGAGCCTCTGTGAATGCCAGTGATTTTGTAAGAAGTCGTGTTTCAGTTGATTTCACACAGCCCACAAAATGAGTCCGTTCTCCCATTTATCCCTCTGCAGTTCCATTAGAGAGCAATGTTCGGCGATCGTGCTGATGAACCAAATTGACTTGATCAGTTTTGACATTGCGTCTCAGCCCTTTTAAGTTCTAGGTTGCACTTAACCTTGCTAATAGCAGAGACAAATGGATCCTGTGTAGGGCTTTGTTGAGGATAGATTATGCAAGATCCACGTGCTTGTCCTTGTGTGACGCCTTTTGCTCTTTGCTCAGGATGGCAGGACTCCCCTGGTGCTGGCAACCCAGATGTGTCATCCGCACATCTGCCAGCTGCTGCTGGATCGCGGGGCTGACATCTCTGCCTGCGACAAACAGAACAAGTAAGAAACGGCAGCAGCTGATGTAGTCGCACCGGTGCAGCTGGCATTGAAATGAGATTAATAGAGAAGCGAGACGCTTGTACAGTTTTAAATTGCACTTGCATTTAACGTAACTTCTGAAATAAAGCAGATTTTTGTGTATGTGAACACTTAAAAAAAAACAAAAAAAAAAAACACAAGCCTCATTTAGATGGCAAAGATGATTGGAAAAGATTTTTGCTTGGGAAACAAATTCAAAACCAATGGGGATGAAACTGAAAGGCTGAAGATACTCAACTGTATGTCTGGCTTCACTACCACCCCAATAGGACGGCGCTGATTCTGGGCTGTGAGTACGGCTGCAAGGACGCGGTGGAGGTGCTGCTGAAGAGCGGCAGCGACGTCAAGGCGGTGGACAACCTTGGCCACGACGCGTATCACTACGCTCGCCACGGCAAGAACTCGGAGGTGGTTGCCATGGTCAAAAGTTACCTGGAAAAAGCCAACAGAGGTCTGTGCTGCTGCTGCTGCCTTTCTTCCAAAAAAATAGAAAATCCCAGAAACCAATTACATCTTCAACTGAATAGAACGATCACAAAGATTGAAAAGTTTTGTATCATCAAGATACAGATTACCCAGTTCTGTCTCTATACAAAACGATGAAGGTTTTTTTTATTTTTGCAAAGTCTGTATTTTGTGGAAAGATGATTTTTAGCAAGATTACCCCCAAAAAGTAAAATTTCTGAACTACTAATGGATTTATTCTGTTTTATTATCCGCAGTCATAACCTTGGCTCTCATTAAGTTTAACTGCAGCTGTCGCTCGAATATGATTTTGCCTGACTAAAGCAATGGGGGCGGTGAAAATGACAGTTTCTCTTGTTGCAGATAAGGAGGCGGCCAAGATCGAGCAGTGGAAGCGACAGGTAATCTTGAAACATCCAGCCAACACTCGTCAGGCCTCTGGTGTTATTCTGCACAGTCTGTCCACATTCATGAGCCGCTTGGCTTTGGCATTTGTGATGATGAGGACCGTTCGAAACGGACAGCAATTTCCCAAGAACCTTCGCTCTGTATTGAATGACGGTAAAGGTCAACGCTGCCACCATGTTAATGTCAAAGACAATGAAATCTCTTTTCGCCGTCATTCAAATGTTAGGACTCTACAAGGATTAAACAGCCATTTGCAGCAATTGCCAAGCATTCACACTTTTGTATTTATTTATTTATTTATTTATTTTTACGCTTTTGGTATCAAGTTCATGACTGCCATCTGGTGGAAAGTGAAAGTTGTTTCAGTCTATGGTAGTGTACGTATGGGAAGATTTCACAGTCAAGCTATGGGTATAAAGCACCCCAAAAACAAACAAACAAACGGTGAAAAATGCTCCTGCTCTCTCCGCAACACTCGGTGGAGCGGTCAGAGTCGGTGTCCGAGTCCAGCAGGAGGGACCAGGTCATCTATGTAAGTGGGACTCGTCACCAACATACGTGCTTTAAACTCAAGTAGTGAAACGCAGTAATGAACAAAGGAGAGATGGATAAAAAAAAAAAAAAAAAAGAATCTTCAGATCAGATGTGGATCTGATTTTAATGTGTGTGCATGTACGTATCGACCCTCAGGACTTGGAGAGGCAGAATGAAACGCTGCAAGAGAGTCTCAGGAAGTACCACCAGGAGCAGAGGACATTGACAGACAAGGTCAACTTGCTGCAGCAGCAGCTCTCACAGGTACACAACACAACAATGCAGCAGCAGTGTGCGCACCGCTCCCCTGCTAGCAGCTTCTTCATAGCATGTGTTTTTAATCTGGCGGAAAAATCACAGATAGAGCCAGACTATGTATCTTTAATAAAAGTCAGTAGTAGTAGTAGTAGTACTACCTCTTACTTCTTTCTCGGCTATAAATAGTGGACACTAATGATTGTTTAGAACACAGAGGAATGTTCTATTATTTCAGATGAGGCATTGCCTGGCTGTACTGGGAGATTGCGTTGTAATTTAATAACCATGGCGATGCAGCCGGTCGCTATGAAGAGAACAGCCCTTTTTCTGTTGGACATTGTTTGATGGTATAATGAGATTTCTTTTCCATTTGCAGGAGAAAGTAACGGCAGTAGAGGCAAAGAAAGAGGTGAGAGCCGGGTCCCATTTGATTCAATATAAACCTTCTTGCTCTCCCCGTTCTTCTTTGCGCCTTTTCTCGTCATCTTCACCCCAGAACTCACCTGTGTCTCTCTGTCGCCTTAGAAGGAACAGCTGAAGGCGTCGGGTGGTTCCAGAGAGAAAGAGGACGGGGCTCGAGGCATGGAGACGGTCAAGGTCCAGCTGCGCAGCACTTTGGTCAGTTCAAATGTATTTATTTGTATTTTGTATCACAAATAAATACATTGTATGCTAGGATGGCTTAGTATACTCGCCCAGTTTCATAGTGCACTCTAATATAAAAGTGATGAGTGCTGCGTGCGTTCTCTCCATAGCAACCGGCTACATTGCCAGGTTATTAAACTATGATCTCCCATTAAAAGCCAGACAGTGCATCGGCTGAAAGCCAGACCTTTGTTTTGAACAATGCATACTATTCACTATCTCAACGGAACGCTGACAAAGAGACAAGAAGTGTGATACTACTGCCACTACTGGCCACTTGACTACTCTGATCAGTACACAGTACTGTGAAACTGGCACCTTCTCTTGATGAGCCTCCTGTAGGTTTACAATCACATGAAAGGCACATTTTACACTATTGCACAAACAGTGCAAGATTTGTGGCAGGAGTGGACGTGAATACGATCAAACCAAATGAATTTAGTTTTATCTCAGCTTTTTGTAATTTTTTCCTGTGTCTTGTGTCCATAGGGTGACTACTCTGGACAGTCTGTCATTAAAGGTAACATTTCCTTCCTTTCTGAACTCAAGTTTTTTTTGTGTGTTTTTGTTTTTTGTTGTTGTTCTGACTCGGAAACGTTCTGCCGTGTGCCAACTTTATGGGTTCTGTCTGTTGTCTTGCAGGTAAAGAAAATGCCTTGGTCAAACAAGCTCACAGCGTGGACTCGGAACAAGTACGTTTTCTGTTTTTAAGTTTTACACATCTAATTCAGAATCCGAGTCGGATAAAACTTTATCCGTCTTAACAGAAAATTAATTCATTCATTTCTGTGAAAAAACACAAGTATAAGATTTAAACACTGTAATTTTAAGACTCTAAAAGAATAAATAGACAATAAATAGATTATATAAAACTGTTGTGTTTAAGATGTTAATGGCAATGGATATGAATATTCACAATTCATCATTCAGTTTCCCTCGACTGCCTTCAATGAAAGAGACCGACAGAGAAATGTAAACTTGTTTTTTTTTCTCTTACTCTTTCTCTGCAGATCACCCAGAGACCCACCGTGTCGCGCTCACTGTCCAAACCTTCAGAGAAGAGTCAACCCACCGTGGGCTGGGACGCCCCCGGCGAGCTGGACGCACTGCGCCATGAACTCGACGGCGTCAGGAGACGACAACAGGCGTCGGAGGAGGAAGTAGCGCGCCTTCACTCAGCCTTAAACCGTAAAAACAGAGAGTGCCAAGACCTGGTGCAGAGCCGCGACGCCATCCAGAAGCAGGCCGACCAGCAGATCCAAGACCTGGAGGACGCTCTGGGCGACGTCCAGAAGAGGATGCTGGACTCTGAGTGTAAGGTCAAGCAGCTCCAGGCCCACGTCGTCGCTGTCAAGGAACACATGGGGGGCCAAGCCGTGGAGGAGCTGCGCGCTCAGCTGCAGGACATGAAGTCCAAGTACGAGGGCGCCTCCGCCGAAGTGGGCCGGGTTCGCAACCGTCTCAAACAGAGCGAGAAAGCCCTGGAGGAGTACAAGAGCAGCGAGAGTCAGCTGCACCAGGACCTGGGCATCGTGACCTCGGAGAGGGAGGAGCTGGCGGAGGCCCTGGTGGAGATGGAGACCCAGCTGAAGGAGGCGCAGGCCAAACACGGCGGCACCGTGCCGGCCGAGAAGTTCGACAACATGAAGAACCTGCTGAGCAACGCCGTGGACGAGAAGGAGCGGCAGCTGGCGGAGCTGAGGGAGGACTACGACCGAGTGCTGGAGGAGGTGGCCGAGCTCAACCGACGGCTGGACGGTCCGTCCTCCCACGCCGCCTCGGGGACGGTGCCGGCCGAGGAGCACCGGCGGATCAGAGCCGGCCTGGAGGAGCAGAACGCCTCGCTGAAGAAGAAGCTGGCCGAGCTGACCGCCCGCAGCCAGGCTCTCATCTGCGAGGTCCGAGAGAGCGAGGAGGAGAGGAACATCCTACGCGAGCAGATGGAGGAGTTGAGCAGCAGCGTCGAGGCCGAGTTCGTGCCCGTGCAGCACCACGAGGAGGCTCGCAAGAACATGGTGGCGGCGTTGGAGGAGCTGGAGGACAAACTGGTGGAGGCCAGCGAGCGGTACGGCAAGGCGGAGGCACAGGTCCAGCAGCTCCAGGCTGAGAGGGCAGCGCTGCGGGACAACATGGACGGCGTCCAGAGCTCCAGCGAGAAGCAGCAGGCGGAAATGGAGGAGCTGAAATCCCAGAATGCCGATCTGCTGGAGAAACTCGACGCCGTGCGACAAGGACGCGAGGACGAGGACAAGGAGGGCGAGCGGCTGAACACCCAGATGGAAACTCTGAAGCAGAGTCTGGACGGCGAGCGGGTTCTCCGGCTGCAGCTGGAGCAAGTGAACGTGGAGCTGAGCTCCACCTTGGAGAGCGCGAGAGCGGAGGTGCAGAAAGTGAAGGCCAGGGAGAAAGAAAGTGGAGAAGAGTTGAAGAAGGTGAAGGAGAGAAACGACAAGTTGAGCCAAGAGTTGGAAAAGGCCCAGGTGGAGATGCGGAAGGACTTTGTTAGCGCCGAAGAGCAAAGAGCCGCCACGGACAAGCTGGATGCTGCCGTGGCGGCGGCGGAGGAGAGAGCCCAGGAAATGTCTGCCAAGTACGCGTCCGCTCAGGAGGAGACGGCGAAGCTCAACCAGGAGCTGGAGGCCCAGAGGAAAGAGCTGGACACCATCCAGGAGGCCATCCAGTCCCGGTTCGTCCCACTGGCGGCCGTGGAGGAGAAGGAACGATCCTACGTCTCCCAGGTGGAGGAGCTGAGGGCCAAACTGTCGGAGGCGGAGGAGAAGTGCGACAAAGAAAGATCGGCCGGGCAAAGCGACAGACGGGAGAAGGAGAAGCTGAAGGTGGAGATGGAGTCGGTGCAGCAGAGGCTGGACTCGGCGCTGGTGAGCAGCGAGAAGCACCGGGACGTGGAGGAGGAGTTTGAGGGCAAGTTCCAGGACCTGAGCCAGACGTTGGCCGCCCTGGAGCAGCGGCACCAGGAGGCGCTGGAGCAGCGGGCCCTCGGCCGCGACCAAATCCAGAACCTCCAGGAGCGGCTCAAGACGGAGCTGGGCCGCATCGCCACGTACGACAAGGAGCTCCAGGCGCTGCACGACGTCGAGCGGCAGGCGCAGGCTGACTGCCAGCGGGCGCGAGAGGCCCAGCAGCAGGAGGCGCAGAGGGTCTGCTCCCTGCAGAAGGAGCTGCAGGAGCAGCGGCGGGAGCAGGAGGCGCTGCTGGGGGAGCGCTCGCGGGCCGCCCAGGCCCTGCAGGCCCTGGAGGCCCTGGAAGCCGAGGCCGCCCGGCTGCGGCTGAAGCTCCGCGAGGAGGAGGAGACGAGCGGCCAGAGGGCCGAGGACGTGTCGGCCCTGCAGACGGAGCTGCTGCGGGCCACGCAGGCGCTGGAGGTGTCGCGCCGCAAGGAGGAGGAGCAGGCGGCCCGGCTGGAGGAGGGGAAGCGGCGGCTGGAGGAGGAGGGCGGCGAGCTGAGCCGCCAGCTGCGGGCCGCCGCCGCCGAGTGCCAGACGGCGCGCCAGCAGGCGGCGGCGGCGCGGGAGAAGGAGGGCGAGGCCCTGGCGGAGGTGGAGGCGGCGCGGGAGAAGGGCCGCGGCGTGGAGAGGGAGATCGGCGAGCTGAAGCAGCGCTACGACGAGTCGCTGGGCACCACGCGAGACCTGCAGAGGAGGATCCAGGCGTCGGCGCAGCAGACTGAGGCCAAGGACAAGAAGGTGGGGGTCTCATCACCGCTCTATGAGCGGGGTTTCTCAACTGGTGGTGGCGACTCAACAATGGGTCGCAGGTCGTGGGCAGTTTCCGTTTTATTTATACAGGTTGCAGTGCAAAATGGGATTATATGTGTTTTCCATGGAAGATTGGACACACAGTGGTGGGAAAAGGTTTTCGGACGCCTCATTGCGTTTGCCATGCACTGCGTTGCGCTTTGGAATCACCAACAACTCAGAACTGTTGATGTTGCAGCAAGATGACGTCGCTGGCTTGCAACAAATCCAGAGTGCAGGAGGACAGGGAATTCAGTTCTCTGGTTTTGTCTCATTAACAACAAACAAAATAATTGACGTGTGCCGAACCCTTTGGAAACACACACACGCACACACAAATTCTCTGAGAAACATTTCATGGCTATAATTGGAGTTGAGTAAGACTTAAGGGTACTGAAAATCTCTCTGCACTGATGTCTTGACAGGAAGGCAGCTGGAGTTATTTTTGCCTTTGTTTTGTTTTCCCATATAAGAATAAATATTGACCCACAGCCTTGACACCAAGGTGTTACAGCACCACGAGACGTTGATGTTGTTACATCTCCAGTGTTTCCTGGTGAATCTTAACATTTAGCCTCATGTCCATACTCCAGATCACAGAGCTGCTGACGGACGCGGAGCGACTCAAACAAGCACTGAACGGTCTGTCTCAGCTGGCCTACACCAGCAACGTGCCTAACAAGAGGCAGACGCAGCACGTCGACACCCTCCAGGCCCAGATCAAGAGCCTCCAGCAGCAGCTGGCTGTGAGTGGGCTCCCGACTGCTCTGCTGTGCCTCAACACATTTTGTGCCCATTTTGTGTTTTTCTATGAAAACCTCATCCAAGAGTTGTTCTCACATCCTCCTTTCTTCCCCTCGTGTCTGGTCAGGATGCTGAGAGGCAGCACAGGGAGGTGGTCTCCATTTACCGAACTCATCTTCTCAGCGCGGCACAGGTAGCTTTTGTTCCTCTCTTCCTCACTGGGGCTGCGACGATCGGTCGACGTAATCGATTGCGTCCACAATATAAAGTCGTCAACGCGAAAACAGAAGCGTCGTGTTACCGTTATTGTAAATTGCTGAATGTTAAAACCACGACGACCGCTCCGCGCTCATTTGTACCTGCAGTGCTGTACTGAGCGCTGAGGGTGGGCAGTGTCGCTCGTTGTTTACATCGTACGACAAACTTCTCGGAAAAGAAAGGATGTAAGTTTCTTAGTTTAGGAATATTTCATAGAAAGTGAAGCAGGTGCAAACTCTGTGAAGCTCACCTAGCATTCCATGGTAGCACTCCGACGATACGCCAACACCTTAAACGCCGACACCCCGGAGTCGCTGTATCATCACGCACCGCAGAGAGGACTTCACGAATGACGTCGAGGATGGATATTTCGTAGATATCATCGGCCTATGACGCAAGTCTATAATGCGTCTTTTCGCACGTCGGAAAATCGTGGAACAAGCTAGCTTAGCGAACGATAGTTCACTTGAGGAAAATGCGTACTTTTACGGCAGTAATGAGTGAATTCCAGCTGACCAACAGACTCACTGGATGCCTGAGGGCTGCCGATGCTGTCGAGATGTTACTCATCCACGCTGTGTTTCTCTTTTAGGGTCACATGGACGAGGACGTCCAGGCCGCCCTGCTGCAGATCATCAGGATGCGACAGGAGTTTGTGTGTTGAAGCGCCACCTGCTGGCTCAAAGTCACAGTTTCTTCCACCTCCCACTGCAGAGCTCTGCTGCCGTGGCCCCTGTGTGTGTGTGTGTGTGTGTGTGTGTGTGTGTGTGTGTGTGTGTGTGTGTGTGTGTGTGTGTGTGTGTGTGTGTGTGTGTGTGTGTGTGTGTGTGTGAGTGTAAGTGCGCACATGTATAAACAAACAGCTAAAGACGTGTTAGTCAAGAGTAGAAGTAAATAGCTTGAGAATTTAACTCCGGTCAAACACATGATCGCTTGATTTATTGAGGAACAGATGAACTCCTGAGTCACCGACCCATTAACTTTCCCCACACGGTTCCTCGCGCGTCACTCTGATCAGCTTTGTGTCTCCACGCAGCCTCGTCTCGTTACGTTCTCTGATGCTGGAGGTTTTACGTTGAACTGTTAAATAGAAATGAACCATGTCACGCTCCCGCCGTCGGCTGCCCCTCCCCTTCTTGTAGTTGCTGTCAAGTCTCACAAAAATCGGTTCTCTGGCAGATTTCGGTTGCTGTAACCGTCTCTTTTGTTCATGCTGCTACGGTACAGAGTTTATCTGCATTAAACATTAAAGCTTGCTAAGGCCAGATTTCAAATTCGCCTTTTGCCAAATTATATCTTTAGCGGGAAGTCACATTTCTGCTGTGTGTTCTGTCTGTCGTGGACAATTATTTCACTGTATTTCTTAAAGCGTTTACAGGGGGCGCAAAACTTTTTCTTTCTTTTTTTTCTTATCTGAATGAGTACAGCTGTCGAGCAGCAGCGGTGGTCAAAAGCATGAAAATAGATTTTCATAATTACATTTCAGACAGGATGAATTAAATGTGACGGTGTATATTTGCAGATGGGATTTTCCTGTTCTAATTCCTATGGAAAATGCCTCATTGTCTCTTAATCTCAGTTTCCATGCTGAGCAGCAGGGCAATCACGTCGCAGGACGTCTCAAGCCCAGATGACCCCGAAAGGGTTTTTTTTTTTTTTAATCATTTGCGCCCTCTCCCTCTCTGACATCCTCTCACTCTCTTGAGATCTGAGTGAAATGGACAGAAGTGATGATTACAGCATCGAGTTACTCTTAAAGCAGAGCCGGACCGATCGCTCCACCTTGTTTGTGTTTTCTCAGCCGAGTTCATCTTCCAACTCATCCTTCCGCCGCTTATAGAATAAACCAGTTGCCAAAGATCCGAGTGGGTGACAGATCATCCAAATCTGAAAGAATTGTGTTGCGAGGCCGTCCGCGACGAGCCCCTCGCGGTCCGACTTGTGCTGGATTTGAGTTGTGGGTGTGTGTGGAGTGAAAACCTCTTGCTGTGTCCCACAGTTTGCAGTGGAACGTCATTCTATCCCCCCCCCGCCCTTATGGTAAACCACAGTGCCCTCTTGTGGCGAGACTTGGCTGGCCAAGTTGATTGAAATTGTTTTAGCGGGAGCAGCCTGCGGGAGGGTAGTCGCTGTTCCTGGAAGCTGTAAGGGGTAAAAGTTAGGGGGGGGGGGGTGAAGGGTAGACAGCCTCTTAGACAGAGGATAGAATGTGAAGTATGAATATTAATGAGAAGCAGAATTAATATTACTAAAAAAAATAATAAATGTTAACACCACCCCCTTTTTATTAACTTGAAGCTGACAACTTTTGCAGCTCTCCTGGAAAGCGCGCCTGCTGCCCCCCTGCTGGCTCTTTGTGATACGACAGTGTAGTGTAGTCGTGTTCGTGTTGTGATTGTTGAGCGAGTCTCTCATGCTTTTACACTGATATATTTTTCCATAGCTTTGTACTACTGTGATCACTGCCCGGCAGTGTAGACGATTGTGATCTTCAGCAGGTCTGGAAGTAGAAAGGCACGCGAGCGTCGACCTCAGGACGCCCCTGGACGAGAGAAGAACAGAGCGACTTTAATCTCTTGTCAGCCACCCGAAGCACTCCAGTTTTTACCTTTTAGCTTAACACAAAGTTCATTTTCATGCCAAAATCAGTTTCTATTGTTTAAAAACAACGTATGATGATGATGATAATAATAATAATGCAAGCTCTCCTTTCTGTTCAGCTCTGCTATTAAGAATTAATACACTTCCTTTGTCAATATTTCCGTCTTCCATCCAACTGTTAACAAAGACTTTAGATCGCATTCATTTGCACCTCTAAATAAATATAGCGGTATATTTATTTATTGCCGAAGTCTAAAACGGTTGCTTTTTTTTGCCAATAGTATTTGTGTTTGTGGAACAATAATACAAAATCAATAAAAGTGCCTATCATAGAAAACTACATCTGTCCTCTGTGAATTTTTGTCTGTGGTCGTGCAGCAGTAGTGTGGTTTATAATGAAGTAGCGGCTATTAAAGACCAGAACATGTTGATTTAAAATCTCTGCTCAGATCACAACACAGCCAAGCTCTCATAATTCAAGTAACTGTGAAAACAATGATTAGCTTCTGATGGCGACATATTTTTTTCTCCACTATTTTAGCCTTGGCTTCCATGCTATCAAAATGACAATGTAAGGTTGGATGAAAGGGAAACGGTATCATTTATTTCCTCATTCATTCAATTCATCTTTTCTTGGCTTTAAAATTATTTCAGCCAAGCCACAGCTCCAGATTGAAAGCTGTGTCAGAAAACTGTTAATTTTATGATGGATGGAACTTTTTAAGAGAACACTGCAGCATTGCAAATACCAGATTCAAAATGGGAAAATAAGTTTAAAGGTTAAGAGTGTAATATTTGGACTTCTTTTTTTTTTTGTTTTAAAGAAGAAACAGTGACATCAAGCGGTTACACTTTAGATTGCAGCACTGTTTCACTTAAGTCCCCATGGGGACTCGGTCCTTCCCTCTCCCGAGCTTTTCAGTGAACTAAGGTGGCCTGCGAGCACAAGCTTAGATGCCTCGTCCACCTTTTTCTTTGCTGGTTTATTTGAGGACTCGAGCATAACCCAAATACGAAAGGCGCTGTTACGTTAGCTAACTATGAGCAAGACCCTCGCTTATGTATATCCTTATATGAATATAAGAAGTCTTCTACGGATAGGGAAACCTCACTACTTTTATTGTACCTAGTATACACTTTTTTGTGGGTTAGGGTTTATGGCCAGTATGCTAAGCTTTTACCAATATAAAAATCATGAATTAAGTCAGATTTTCAAACGCTGGACCTTTATTCTCACCCAACCACTCTGATTATTAGCATTGCATAAAGGTGCCAGGTTAGACTCAAAGCGGAGGTCAGCGGTTCACACAGTTTTACAAACAGCGCTCAAGCTTGGGGACCCCTAGTGGCTGCGGGTTGCAAAAAGGCAGACGCGACCCCTCTTGATGGGCTTTGGTTTTGCTCCACACACTCTCACTTCCCGTGTGGGAACTGCTCAGCTCATGTGGTTTCACTTTACGTACAATCAGCCCAGGAATGAGAGTCAGTAGTTCTCTGGCACTCTGCTCCCACTTTTATCTCCTAGCCAGCGCCTCTTTTGATTCGTCCGTTGGCCTCTTTTTTTCCCCCCTCCCCTCCTCACAAGATTTATTTTTCATTAAAGCTCTTTCATGCAGCATGTCGAGCGCAGAGTTCGTGGCTCCTCTTGGTTATCTCACTCCAGATAGGGTCACGCCGCGCAGTGGCTGGAGTTGGATGAGAGGCTGATTGGCCTCTAAGATCACCGACACCGTCACCAGCACAAGTAAATAAGGTGCTGCAGCTTTATGAATAAGAGCTAATTCATCTTCCCACACCAACTCGCCCGCTAATTGGTGCAAGACGTGTTCTGGGCTCGGTTCCTTTGAAAATAAGTTTTGCTGGTTTCAAGTGGCAGCTGGCCTTCCTCTACACCCCCCCCCCCCTTCCTCGGCTTTTATGGCCCAGTTTCTTTGCGGTCTGCTCTGAATAAGCTGTTCTCGGCAATTATGGCAAATACAATTCAATCTGTTGCTGGATCCCTCTTTAATCTCATCTCCAGGGTCCCTAATCAGTCCCATACCTCCACTCGCCTTTTGGTTTACCGCCGTGGCCCCAGCGCCCCCGCCCTCAAGCCCCCCCACACTAACCGCAAACTATCCCATCTTTATAAAAATTCGTCATCCCGGGAAGGATCAGAGACTTTATTTTTGTTGAAATGGGCCCCAGCCATCGGCCGCATGCGGCTGAGGAAGCAGCCGGGGGGGTTGTGTACACACTTGATGAACCCCCCCCACCCCCCACAACCCACCACTGGAGGGTTTCCTCTCCGCTGTGAGCCTTGAAAGGCCTCGCTGGGGTTTTACAGAAACTGCGGCCACTTTGGCTTCCTCGACTCGACACTTTGTCACTTGTTTTCATTCCCGCTTTAATCACGTGCCAGGCTGTTTTCACTCGTCTTCTGCTCGAGGATTTCTGTAACTTCAAGTTCAACTTCTCAGTTCACTCGCTGGACGAGAGGATGCAAAGATGTGGGGCAATGTGAAAACTTGAAACCTCAAAAGGTCTCATATCAAGAATAAAAAAATAACTTTATTAATGATTTTTAATGAACAAGTATTCGTCCCTATTCTCCCCAGAAGTCTGAAAAGTTATCTTTATCTTTTCTTGCTACACTAACAGGCGTCATGCCTGGTCGTGAGACTAAAACGGCCTCATTTCTGTCCCCTTACAAACGAAGCGGAAGCTCTAAGGAAGGAAAAACCCAGGAGGTTGTAAACGCGGGGCTAAATGCACAGTTTCCTGGATAGTTGATCACATGCAGCTTCTTCACCGAAGTCCAGAGTGACAGAGCGGCAGCGCTGCCTTCGCCATCCTGTCACCTTCTCCAGCCGTCCTACTGCTTGAGTGACCTCCAGTCCACTGGGTCGCTCAGCAAGTCCCTGAACCTGTTTTTCCTCTGGTTGTAATTGCTCTAAACTGCTGCTCTGTCTCTAATTGGCCATTAGTCAGGTGACACCAACCTGTGTGTGAGGCGACACTGGGAGCCACAAACACCAGGACAGGGCCCTTCTTCTTCTTCTCCTTGCTTTTTTCTTCCATGGGTCCCCTGAGGAACCGGACCACCACTCCTGGCTCCCTTTAATGTTTTCTGAGAGCTCCGAAGCACTTTGTTGCCTCAATAAAGGTCATTTATGGGATAATAAGGCTCCGGGGGACACATGGTGCTGATTTGAAGCCGATGGTTTCAGCATGGCTCTCACATTCCCCAAACTGAACTCTGACTTTTATTTATTTATTGAAATTTAGTTCCCCTGCCCCCTGCCACGCCCCAACCCCCCCCCCCCCAACACTCACAACGACGGCTCACGTCGCTCCGACTCGTCTCACCTCCGCTGACAGTGGAACCTGGGACTCTGCGACTGGGATTGAGTTTCAGCAGGAGTGGATGCAGCTGCTTAGAACACACTGAGAGATATAAAGTGAGAGATCAGGAACAGGGCTGGCATCCTTCACTTTTCACCCCCCTCCCCTGGTTATTACACTCGGGGGGTGGGGGGGTGGGGGGTGGGGGGGGGGGGCTTACGTGAGTGTCAGCCGTCCCTGACCGAGACTCTCATTGGGTCTCGGTGCCGCGGGGATTCATTCCGTACGCTGCTGCTCACTAAACGGTTTCATCTGAGCTCCGTGTTTTTCTTCTTTCCTCATTAGTAGTCGGTTAACCGCTAATGCTCGGCGTGTCTGCTCAGCTTTTCTTCCTCCCTTAGTGAGACCCAGATGGGGTCTCACCACATCTTTGTGTTCACACACACACATACAAACACATCGACTCACTCACTCAAACGGAAAAATCGGCCCAGTTTGGCATGTCACTTCGTGGCTCAACACGCGACACGGTGGTTTTAAGTGGGACGCGGCCGTCCGGGGGTCGCTGGGAAACGCCAGCTAAGCCACCGACGGCGGCGTCTTCGATCGTCTTTAAGAGATCAGTTCAGGGCCTTAGTGCGACTGAAGGAGGGAGGGTGGAGAGAGGGTGTCTGCAATGGAAGCGGGGAGGGACAGCTTGAAGTCGGAGGACTAACACCAGTTCCACCGTGGTGTCTGGGAATTTTGACTCTCTCGCTGCTGGTGGTTTTTAAGTGGAGGTTTGAGGAGTGAAGACAGCCGGCGGAACCCGAACAGGCCGCAAACGCGGAGGTTTCCTCGCTGCTGAAGAGCGATTTAGCTGTGGTAGACACTTCAGACCCAGGACTGTAGAATTGTGTGTTCTATTTGTTCTTCTTCTTTTTTTTTTTTTTGTCTCCATCTAACTGCTTGTTCCTCTGCCAGAAAGACAGGATTTTCTAAAAACCTGAGTAAGGGAAAAACAGTTTTAGAAGCAAAAACAGTGCATTAGAAGTGATGTCTCCACTCTATCAGTTCTTGTCCTGAGAGGCTGTGAAGAACATTCACCATGATCCTTAAAATTCAAACGACTATCAGTGCTAAAGATAAACTGCATGTTAAGAACACTCCTATCTAGAATATGTCGTGACATAGTTATAGAGTGTTTGTGATAGCCTCCTGTGGACAAATATCTGGCTATTTGGGAATCATTTAAATAAGCTTGAGCCCGAGTCTAAATTCTTCCTCTGGTAAATAAAGGAATGAACAACAAAAAAAAAAAGATCTGGCAGCTAAGCGTTTTCTCGAGATCTCTAACGTGTCTCTTCTCAAAGTCGTGACACTTCTGTCCGAGCAGCCACCGCTGTGACTCAATTAAGTTCCATGTTTCCAACAATGAGTTGCGTCGATGCTCTGATTGGATTTTCTTCTTTTTTTTTGTGAAAGAAGGAACTCATTTTCATTTTCATGAGGTTAGCTTCAATTGATTGTTAAAAAAAACCCAAACAAACCAACAAAACCAAACACAATTCTAAGCAGATGCGTGTCTCCTTTTAGGTTTTTATGGTGAAAATCAAATATAACAATTATAAATCATGTGGTACTTGTGAAGCTATCATCCGCAGTCAGTTAATGGCTTAGCAAGCTTTGGGGGAAAACGACCGCAACATTATTTAATAGTTTTCTTCTTCTTCCTTAAGCTGAAGAAACGACGCTGATGATGATTCACTGCGCACCAGCTCCGGACAAACAGCTGGAAGCCCAAGCAACACTCGTCACCTCCGGCTCTTCTCTCGTGTAATGTCTTTTCCCAGGTTATAATTCACCCACATCCTGACACAAATACAGCTGTGACTCCCAGATGCTTTAGATGAACAGTTTCCAGAGAATAAACATCGCGATTGATTAGCAATTTCCTGGCCGAGGCTCACTCACAGAGTTTTTCAAACAAACCGACTGCGGCCCAGTGTAATAAATTGGGTTTGTTTTCCCCCTGCAGCGGTGGCGATGCCGTGGGCTGATTTTCCAGTAGCCCAGTGGGGAAAAGGTCGAACTGTCTCATGGCTCATCTCTGTGGTCCCATCTGCTGACTTGCTGTCCTGTTGGACTGAAGGTATTTAACACAGTCTGACTGGAAAGTTAGCTTTACTGGGTAAATACGGGCGGCTAAGAGGCGGAGACGTTGTCACACCAAATAATTCTAAACGCATGCGAGCAGGACGAGCTCTCCACTGGGATGGAGCCCAGAAGATGTTAGCAGGCTGTCAAATCAAAACATCTGCGTCGATGGTCTGCCTTTTAATCTCCCACATTTGCTCTTATTTGTTCAACATGGCTGAGATTCAACAGTTTGAACTAATCCAATATGAAAGAAAGACACATGATGAATTTAAGTAGAGATTTTTTTCTTTTCTTTACTGAAGCCTCAAGCTGTCTCTCTTGGATGATTGATGCCAAATATTGCTTCTTTATCTTTTCTAACCAATGTGCTGTCATGAAATCTGATGAAGCTTACGGGACACATGGACTACCTCCTTTTTTTCCCCTCCATCTTTATTTCTCGAGGCCTAATTGTCCAAATTTGTGCTTTAAAGCTCTTAAAATCTGACCTTCTTTAAGTAACAATAAAACAACAATGTCAAATTGGAACAATGTGACTTCCAAGCCAGTGGAGAACCGGGAAGAACCTTGGATGGAATCTGACCTATTAACCGATATACAGGAGAATTTGTCTCCTTGCTTACAAAGCCAACAGCCCACTGATCGATGGCATTGTGATGCTTGAAGCTTGAATCGTAAGGATCGTGTTTCACCGGAGAACCAGAGGTCCTGTGGTGTGTTTTCATTACAACAGTCACATCTCATCATCTTATTGGTTGTCACAACAGACAATTCAAATGCTCTTCACATGCACGACGCTGACGATTTACGCGCACTGCAATGTCTTACACACTGGTGTGGCCTTTGTGCGGTTCCAAGGGGCTGCTACACATGTGTGGGAGGTATTTTGATGTACCGAGTATGGGCTTTGATCTGTTTGTTTCATGCAATAAATGACTGTTGGAGCAAATCCAGCCATTAAGATGATTTCCCTCAAGAGTACAACAAAGTGGGTGAACAAAGAGAGTGGACTACTGTGCAGATATATAAAAAGCCAGATGGGTCGAGACTGTCATTGAAACATCAGCCTTTGTTACATCGGGGACAATATTGCGCTATAAAGGCAAGCAAAGTCTAAAACGCAGATCACCCATTTTGCCATTGTGAATCTGCGTATTGACTTTGAACAGAGCAGGGAGCCTTTGTAGACTTTTGCGGCCTTATATGGGTGAAAATATGAAACTTAAAGTTGTGATACAGCAAGTCAAGTCAATTTACCAACGTTGTATTTGTCTCTATCCTGCCAGTGAACTCTTTTAAGAAGTGAGAAAATTGGTGCTAGCTTGCGTGGGTGTGGGTGGGCGCATATGGTTGTTTTTTGTGGGGTTTTTTGTGTGCGCGCCATTGTGATAACTGGTGACTTGCCCGAGGATGCGACCCTGCCTTGAGACAGCTGGGGTAGACTCCAGCATCACCGCGACCCTGAGTGCAAGCTAAGTGTTGATGGACGAGTGGATTTCTATGGGCTCAACGTTAGTTTTTTTTTTTTTTTGTCGAGTTCCCAGTGCTGAGCTGCATTGCCTATGTCGTGCAGCAGAGGGCAGCAAAGCTCTACTTGCTCTCCACTCGGCGTCTCCGATGCCTATTATTCAACTGAACTGAAACGACCTCACCGGCAGCGGCGCTGCTCAGAGAGGCTGCGGGTTCAGACGTGTGAACCGGGCGGCCACCTGATCCGAGCTGCTGCAGGTGCCGCCGCCGCCACGCTCCCATTATTTCATTCTTTACTCAATCTTTCAACGATTTCATCATTTTGCTGCAACATGCGCCACCTCTTGCGTGGCAGCCGCCGCTTCAAAGGAATGTTTGTTTTTTTTTCATTTGGAGTCCCGCATCCATCAACCCCCCCCCCCCCCTTCCCCCACCCCCCGTCTTGTTTTTGACCTTCTTTTTTATGAAAAGAAATCACATCAGATAAAGATCAGATAGCATCACGATGATGCGGAAGGAAGAGTAAGAAGCTCAACGAATGAGGAGGGATTTGTGGGTGGGGGGGGGGGGGCTGGTGGGCGGAGGGAGAAGCTTCACAGGATCTGAAGGGTCTGAAATGAGAAGTCGGCTGTGGGGGCTCTTGTTATTGCAGCCCGTTCTGGCTGTCAGAGGACCTGGGTGAACTCTGACCTCTCTGCCAGCGGCATGAGGAAGTGGTTACACAGACTCATAACAAGCCGCTGAGAAACACAGGCTGCAGGGCGGAGGAGCCAACGTTCCCCTTTCGACTTTGTCTCCGCTCCCCACCTTTTTTTTATTTTTTTCTTGGCGCTGCACCTCGAGCCTCTGCTGCGGTTCCTGGCTGCTCCCCCCCCCCCCCCCCCACCCTCCCGCTGTCCGCGGTGCCGTGTTGCGTCCCGACCACATCTCCTCTTCCTCGGCGAGTGGGTGGCCTCACTCGTTCTCCGTCTGGGTAGCGAGAGGCGGCGAAGTGAAAGGATGGAAGGAAAGGGAGGGAAAAAAAAAGAAGAAGGAAAAAACAAGTGACGGCTCTCCAATCCCATTAATTGGGCCGCCCTCGGCTGACCGCGTGGACGGAGGAACCGGGCCGCCGCGCGGTTTCACGCTCATAAACGCAGTCAGGGCTCAGCAGAAGCACACTCATCGTTGAACTCCCGCCCTTCCAATCCCTTTGTGTTGTTGTACCAAATTGCCTCTCTTTACACACACACACACACATACACACACACACACACCCTCGGCAGTCTGGAGGGGCCGCGCCAGATGTCGGCAGCTTTCGTCTCGGAGCAATTAAAGCGGTTCGTTATAATGGAGGAATTTATTTGCCATTTGTTTCTGCCGCTCGATGCTAATTGAGTGATTGAGATCTTAATTAGATTGGCTCTCGCTCTTCACCTCCGCCGTGCATGTCAGCCTCTTTAATCCCTCGTTTGTGTTTTAACGGCGGAAGGTGGCGGACCCCCCCCCCCCCCCCCCCCCCCCCCGCCCGCCCGCCCGCCCGCCTGCGTTTGGATCGCCGTGCGCGGCTTTCCTCCTGCGAGAGGGATGAGAAAAAACCCACTAAAATAACCCACAGTAGTTACATGGTACATATTAAAGGTACAGTGTGTAAAATTCTGCCATCTAGTGGTCACATTTTAGATTGCAGCGCTCAATTGTTTACCCTCCCCCTCCAGAGCTTGCCAGTGAACTACGGTGGCACACCTGGATATCTCGTTTACCTTTTTCTTCGTTGGTTTATTTAAGGACGCGAGAGTTCACCCTGAATAGGAAACACACTGTCAGACGAGCTGGATTGTCAGTGCAAGATGACAGCTAACTGGGAACAAGACCCTTGCTCTATGTGTGTTCTTACTTACAAATAAGAACCATGGGTTCTATGGGTAGAAACACCAAATTACTTTTATTGTACTATGGGTATACACTTACTATTAATATATTTATGGGCAGTATATTAAGCTTTTAGCAATATAAAAATAATAAATCAGGCCAAATTTTACACACTGGACCTTTAAAAGAAACAAAGGCATTTTTTTTCTGTGTGTTTTTGTGAAGTATTTGGATTTGCCGTCTGCTCGGGTTCTGAGAGCAAAGCCCTAAAACCACTAACGTTTGAGATTGACACCGAGTACTGAGTTAAAAATAACAACTACAACAAAAACAAATGGGTAAAATTTCTGCCGTCCACATCTAACATCATCTGGGCAAGTTGTGTGTTGCCAGGAAAACCACTCGTTTAGTGTCTGGCTTGTTTTGATCACTGCTCTGTGGAAGTGCACTTGACACGGCAAACTGTCAAAATGAGTCGCTTCACATTTGTGTGAAATCCAGGCTGCCGTTCTCTGGCAGATCACCGGGGAAGCAAACGGAACGATGATCTGCGCCCATCTTCGACAAAAACAACACCCATCCTTAACAAAAGTGTGACATGTGGAAAACTTAGTTATGTACGTCGATCAAGAATATTTATCGTGTTGGCGAGGCGAGAAACCTGCATCTGGTTCCATCCAGTCCAGCTGAGGTTGTGCCAAACAGCACCAGAAAAAAATCCGGGCTGGACTTGGGAGGTCAACACGAGCTGCTCCTCCTGCACAAAACCTCTCTTGCTGAAACCATCGTCGTCCGATGATGACTAAGAGTCACGTCGCTGAGAGGCTCTCTGGCCGTCCTCGGAGTCGTCCCATGATGCTTCGGCTTCCTGTTCCGCAACATCTGCCGGAGACATATTTTCTGTTCATCGGAGGGCCGCGCAGCCCGGAGCGACTGCGTGTTGCTGCCCCAAGGTGGTCCACCGGGCCTAAAAACAAAAACAAAACAAGCAAACATGCTAATGATGTACAGTCTCACAGTGGCGCACGATTAGATGCTTGAAATCGTCTCTGCGCGCCGACAAATTTGTTTTCTTGCTCCCGCCGTCTGTAAACAGTGCGGCGAGAACAGCCAAGTTGTTTTTTCTTTGTTTTTTCCCCCCTGCGTTCGTGTTCTTGGCGAGGCAGCACTTGGGTAAAAGCTATAAATTATTTATCGGTCGGTTGTTAGCGGAGACACACTGGATGCTAATAAACTCCTGCGATGTTTGTTCTCCTTCTCGAGTTTGTGCTGAAAATAGCTGATTGTGGCTGCGGCGCCCTTCAAAGCTGCTGCTTTATATTCTCTGCCTGTTTACTGGAGTGACGACGAGCCACCGGCGCCTTCTTGGATTCGACGTTCGAGAGCCTCCGCGATGCTGCGGGACTGATGAATGTTTGACGAGGTGCACGGTGGGGGATACAAACTCGAGCTAGTTTTAGCGTGTGAGGCCAACTAGCGCTGACCTTCAGATCAGACGGAGCGACATGAGGATGTGCGTCGTCTTCACCAACTCCATCTGAGCTGCAGGCGGCTCCTTCATCTTTAGACGTTTTGCTAAAAAAAATAAAAAAAAAATGCTGTGGTTCAAATCTGCCACATCGCCGATGTTTAAAGTCTGAGGTGTTGCTTTGGTCCCAAGTGCTACGTCACCAATCAGCTTCGTCTTAGTTGTGATGTGAGCAGGGACCGCTGCAAGTTGACCTTAAAATCCCCCAAATAAGAAGAAAAAAAAAGAAATGAAACAGGAAGTGACTGCAAGTCTTGCTGTTGCTAAAGAGATTAGCACAAATGCTGCAGTGGTAGAAGTAGGAGTGATATTATTCTAATTCTAATTCTAATTCTAATTGTTATCATTGTTAGTAGAAGTATTCCTTGCACAAATAGCAAAAGATCTTACTGGTCAGATATGACAGAAGTTTACATTATAGATTATAGATTATAGACTATAAACTTTAGTCTCCCTTGATTTATCAGGGTGGTGCCGGTTGAATTCCTGGATAGACCGCCGCCATGTGACCTTTCACTGACATGGAGTTGAGTACACGATGAGTACCTCACCCTGTGTCCTCGCAGTGTATTGTATGTTTACTTTGCCGAGGTTATCGTCTCTTGATTCTGACCCGCAGTGGTCACTGCTGCTAGGGGTCAGTGCGACTCCAATTTCGAGTGCTTTTTTTTCAGCATTCAGTTGGTTACTTAGGGGGATGAAATGTTAAAAATGCACAATGTGGTCCAGACAACAAGTAGCCACGCTGTGTGTTTTCACTTCCTGCTGTCTGCCCCGGGAGCTTTAACGGCTCCAGTCACTGATGCAGCTGCGTTAACCACAAATTCAGTTGCTGAATCATGCATAAAGCCCCTTCACCCCCCCCCCACACAATATGTACATAACCGCAGGGTTAATGCCCAATGCAAAGTCACTCAATCAATATTGATCCACATTTTGCAACCTAGACAGAGAGAAATGCTCTCCGACTGCCAGCCAAACACTGACTGACTCATATCGTTTAGCAAATACCCCAGGTTGAACCTTTTTAGTTTTTATATTTTTGAAATCAAATATTGATAAAAACCCAGTGCTTCTCTCAGGATACTGAAAATATATCATCAATATAAAAATAATCATGAAAAACATGAAGAATGTGTTGTATACCATCAAAGCAATCCAAATATCGACAGTACAGATTTGTCCGTTTTAACTGAAGGCTCTGCAATGTTGTTAGCAACAATTTCCATTCCTGGGATGCGGCTTTCTAAAGGGCATTCATTTCATTGTGCTACATTTTATATCCTCGTGTACACATTGAATTCACGTGTCAAGTACAGCAGAGGAACGGCAGGGAGCATCGCTGACCTTCGATCCGTGCGTAAAAAAATATGGACACTAAACTATTGCTAAGCGTAGATAATGGTGTTAAAATAAGTGGAGCGGATGAGTTGCTTTTGCTCTCTGGACTTTGGCCTGCAAAAGTTCAATATACAAAGTCTAATGGTGCCAAACTATGAAAGGCATTGTTTGGGAAGAGTAAACTTCCACCAGGCAGCTTCTCCTGTGTGAGAATCTGAGCCAAAATCTAAGGAATTACTCCTTGGGCCCACCAGCCCGCACCTCTTCAAAAGGGTTTTCAGACTTATCTCGCTAACTGGCTGATAAACAAAATAACCACACGGCGGCACGACGGACAGCCTGGGGAAACGTCCACTCAGCGTTTATCCTGATAGAAAGCTGAGATATGTAGCATTATTGGATTTCTTCTCTGACATTTCAAGCAGGGTGTCGGCAAAGAGACAAAATTGATTTGTGCCGCTAAAGACGCGTCGCCACTTGTGGCGCTTTGCATTCCATTCGCCCCCGACGCCCCAACGTGGCTTTGAAGCGCCACCAGGTTAAGCAGACCGAATTCCGGCTGTCAGTGCGAATGCGAAAAACAAAAAGCACTCACGTGGCCGAAAGTCTCGATATGACACTGAAGAGCACAGTGCAGAAGTTGCCACAAAATTCATAGATCACATGACTTCATTCAAATCAGTGAAAAGATTGCTGTCATTGCTGATTATTGGATGTTTACAGTTTTAATAACAACAACAACCAATGTTATTTTCTATGTGTTTATTTTTCTCTATGCTGGAAACACACTGAACAGTGACCATGAAAGTTGAGGTATTTCAAAATAATCTCCCTCTAAAATATCATCCAGTTTTATATTCAACTACACAACAGCAGAGCAGAGTTCAAATGTTCACATTAATGGAATTATCATTCATTCATTCATTCATTCATTTTTCATACCCGCTTAGTCCCGAGCTCAGGGTCACGGGGGTCTGCTGGAGCCTATCCCAGCTGTGATTAATGGAATTACTTCAAACATAATTTGAATCTTTTAAACGCAAAATTAACAGGCGCAATTTTCCAATGTAAGGAGTAGACAGTTTGACAGACATTTGTGTAGAAAAAAAAAAAACACTCAAGTAAAGTACAGATACCGGACAAATCTACTTAAGTACAGTAACAAATCATTTGTACTTTATTATTTAGAAAACTTTGTTTGTTGCTAAATCTGAAAAGCCAGACTGGGTTGGAGGCCTGAAACTGGGTCAGACTTGGGCCCCGCCCGCTTGAGATAGGGCGACGCCCAGGTGCAGCTTTCAGGCTGTACTAGTGCTTGTGTATGATGACAATGATGATGACAAAGATGGAGGAGGGCAAGGTAATGAAGCCCAGGGTGACTTTTCACAGCCTTCCAGGTCTCCCTCTGATGGAGAGCGGTGGCTTTCGTCAAAGCCAGGAGACCTGGCGGCCACCAGCAGCGGGACTCCGACCGCGTGACTCTCTGATGTCCCCCCCCACCCCCACCCCGCTCGGCTGCGGGAGGCCCTTTTTGTTTATGGCAGACCACCGCAAATGTATCGGCGAGTTCCTCTCACCGCGAGGGTTGTAACGGGCCAAAGACATTTCTGTCGTGTGTGTGGAGCCCCAGACACAAAACGGCACTCTGGGGAACCGCAGTCCTCCATAAATATTCAAGGCTGGAAGGAGTTTATAGAGTCGGTCGTTAAGGATTTATGGCTCGGCGGCAGAAGTGGTCATGAAGTGGTCGTGGCGGGGTGATACTGGTGAGGGGAGGCGGAAACGAATGTTAAAGCGCACTGATGCAAACCCCCCGTGCCCCCCCCCAAAACAGTGTGAATGTCACAAAGCCGTTGGAGAAGTTTTAATGTTGACTGTTGGGGTGTCGGCCAGGGATCGTTTTTTTTTTTTTTTGTTCTTTCATTTCTGTGTTTCTGTTACATTGTTTTCCGTTTTTTGAGGAAACCACTTCTGTGGAATGCCATCTGTTCAGTGTTTTACAGGGTTTGGAGGGAAACACACACCCAGGCAGCTTCTACAGAACACACACACACACACACACAAACACGTGCGCGCGCGCGTACACAGTTCGGTACGGGGTTACAAAACAAAAAGGGGAACATGGCACGGCTGACTCAGTCAACTTCAGTTTTTGTAACCATAGCTTTTGCCTGTGTGTGTGTGTGTGTGTGTGTGTGTGTGTGTGTGCGTGAGTTTGAGTAAGACCAGTCTTGGTCAGCACATTCATTTTGGCAACCCTCCTGGTTTCCTCTGAGGAAATGTGCCTTCCTGTCCGTAAT
The DNA here is from genome assembly GCF_046127955.1 of Nelusetta ayraudi. Lineage (NCBI taxonomy): Eukaryota > Metazoa > Chordata > Actinopteri > Tetraodontiformes > Monacanthidae > Nelusetta > Nelusetta ayraudi. The sequence goes on along the minus strand of NW_027466052.1, from coordinate 6,015,476 downwards.
AATAAGGTCACCTGATGCCAACGATGGCAAACCGCTTTAAGCCACATGTGCTGCTACTGCTGTTGGCTCCACATGAAACGCTTTGAGTTAAAAGCTTTAATGGGTGGTATAAATAAGTAAGCAAGTAAATAAATAAATAAATAGATCACCAGTCAGTTGCGACTTTGCAGCTTTTTTTTTTTTTTTTAATGGAGCAAATGTTTTGACTGTGTACAAAATGATGTGAAGTCCCTCAGTCTGTTTTCCTTTCCGTCTGATGATTCTATCACTGAATCAGTGAATGGCAGAAAAAGGAAAAAATCACGTGATTGTGACAGGTTTTTCTGAACGTTCTCGACATGACTCCTTCTGTTGAACTTCTCTGCGTGCTGACGCGCCCCACCCCTCCACTTTTCCTCGCTTGGTTCATCTCAAACTTTCGGTTCTTTGTCAGGATTTACTCAATAACCTCAACTTCCCTCTTTCTCTCACTTCTCACTCTCGCGCTGCTCCGTCGCCTGATTTCAGCAGTGGTCGTGCGGGCAAACTTCTCTCCATCACTTTTCCTCAAAAAACGACACAGTCAGCATGGTGCCGCTTCCATAGAAATGTCAAAGTAAAGGTCACACTTATGCATGTGTAAAAACAAATAAAAACAAATAAATAAAAAATCCTCTCCAATTTGATAGTTCTGGACATTTTCAGAAAACAATTCCGCAACGGCTGAATGCGAAATTGCTTCTTGGTAATTCTGGTGTTCTCAGTGTGCAACGTCGATGGAGTAAATTTCTCAGAGAACTATGGTTGATTTGGAAAGCAGCACGCAAGAGACGCAGGGAGGTTGGTTTTAAAATGAACCCGGCGACCTCGGTGGAAGGGTTGGGGTTGGGGTTGATTTGTCAAAGTGGTTCATTATACATGTGTAGCAAAAGTTAGCGCTGGACGGAAAAAGTGGTCAAAACAACGTATTTCTCTAGTGTTATATCGTATATCGACTCTCTGGTCCCAATATCCCTAAATGGCGTCAATCTGCTTTGGCTGTTGCTAGGTCAAGTGAAAGCAGAGAAACAAACCCAACATAAAGTAAACAACAACAACATGAATAAGAAAAAGGAAAGACCCTAAAACAGTTGAAGATAGAAAATGAATGAACAGATGGATGGATTGTTTATAAGCTGCAGTTTTAGTTTGATGTCGATATTAGGCTCATAAAAACTAGCCTGTGCCGAGTCTTTAACAAAGCTCGTGCCGAGCCAGTCTGGGTTCAAGCCAAAGAATCAAAAACCAAACTCCAGCTCCATCCTTTTCTTCTCATCGGAACGTGAAAATACCACAGCAGCAACGGCGGCGTCCACGCTAATCTCAGTAGCGGCTAGGCGACCTAGGCTAGCAGTTCTTCGAGGGGCTTTCGCGGACAGCAGGCGCTGCCGGGTAGCGACAACCTCTTTGGTTGTGGAATACTGACACTAACTGAAAAGAAGATTCCTACCCAGGGCGACTCAGGGCGGGTCAGTTGAATGGACAGAAAAACAGCCAGTCAGTTTTGTTTGAGACAGACTATCAAACGGGGTGCGATGCTACACGTCTGGCGAGGCGAAAATCTGCCGATACGTGAGGAAACAGCGCCACCTGGAGCGATCAGAGACTTCCTTGTTCTTCCGACACGCCTCCGCTCCCCGTCGGTGTCACATGATCCCACCGTGCAGCCCAATAAAAAGCAGGAAGCTTCATTTCCTGCCCCGCCAGGCAAATTGCTGCTCCATCCTCCCCGCTATCACAGGCGCAGCACCCTGATTTAGATAAAAGGCTGAGACGAGGAAGGCGGCGGCGGCGGCGGCGGAGTAAACAAGGCTGCAGTTTGAAGAATCCAGCAGCATTTCGGAAATATTTGAAAGGGGGAAGCTTCTGAAGAGCCTGCGAGGAACGCAGGGTCACAATGAAAGCCGGGGCGGCGGAGACGGGAAGGGCACTGATATCTGCCCCCAAAAAAATTTGGCCTAACTATTTGACAATGTGGTGTGAGGCGAGCCGCCGCAGGCTTTGGCATCTGAAGGAAGAATGTCTTGACCTTTTTCTCGGCAGAGATGGCGCGGCATTGTTGTCAGACCACAAACACAACGTCTAATTATTAAAACATCCTCCCCTCCAGGAGAAGTTTCAGGCTCGAGGCTCCTTGGCAGAATTCTTTTTTTTTTTTTTTCTTTCTGGAACTCATTATTTGTAGTCATGCTGTTCTGAGGAAGTTGTGTGGGTGTTTTTGTGTGGCACCATGTTTTTTTTTTTTTGTGTGTGTGTGTGTATGTGTGTGTGTGTGTGTATGTTTTGTGGCTGTGCTGTTTGCCCGGTCTCATTCGTCCATTCTGGTATTTGGGCTGTCGAGCTTTCAGCAGAAGCAAGCAAACCAGCAAATATAAAAGTCGATACACAAAAAAAGTTTAATCGGACAACGGCAGATGCGTACGCCTTCCCAAAGTAAAAAGAAAACCAAACAGAAAGGTGAGCCGTTGATAAAGCAGAGTGGAAGACCACATGAACACCTGAATCCAAGAGTTACAGCAACGCCTCAGTTTCGTTCTGCTGCCGTCGGCTTCCTGAATAACTCTGTGTGACTGTGTGGGTTTACATTTAATGCCACTCGTTCATTCTGTGCCCCATATTACCTTCAGATTACACAATAAATTGCTCCTTCAACCCTGGATTTGCTTGCTCACTTGCACTTGCTGCACTGATCAGCTTAGCCTGCCTGGTTTGCCAAAATTGGAGCGGCCTAAACTAAAAAAAAAGCACGTAAGATGTTTGTTTTTCAGTTTAAGCAGCATTGAGCGAACCTTGAACTCGAACAACAGACATTACCTCAATATTAACTCAACATTGTACGGTTTATTTGTTCACGGAAGAACCATTGGCATTGCATGCGGCGCCAGGTGCTAACTTCAGCGAGCTTTGTCCTTGACATGATGGGTCGCAATGGTAACCAAGTGTGGCGGGGCTAGCCGAGGGCCAGTCAATCTACTTGAATGTTCCGTTCACTTGAGTCGTTGACAGCTGGTTTAGCTGTAGGCACCATCATTAAGTCGACTCAAAAATCCAGTATTCGTGACACGGAAGAGGACACGGACAGTGAAACTACAGCAATTTTAGTTGCCAAGTAAAAGGTCTCAGACTTGATTGCTAGCTAAGCTAATGCTGGTCTTTATGTTTTTTTTCCTCCATCTGGCAGCTCCTAAGGAAAAAAAACAACCTGTACATTTGATGTCGCTTTGCCGTCTGTCTCTCTTCCACCCACTCCTCCATCAGCTTTTTCACAGCTGTCAGTGGTACCTCGATCATGCGGCACATACAACGCACACAACCAACAATCAGGGGATTCAGGGAACAAGTCTGTAATGCAGCACTAATGAAGTGGGATGAACTGAAATGGCACCACTTCCTGTGTCAGTCACGACGCATTACGCCAGCGGCGGTAAAGAAAAAACATTTATTTCCCATCCAGCTCCAGGTTCTGGTTCCTCGACAACTGCGAGCGTGAGGTTGTCTGCAGCTCAATCTGGTCGAGGCAGCGACGTTTCGAGCTGTCTGTCAGGATTCTAATATCAAATCTTTATTAGAGGACTCGGGTTTGGCAGAGGCTTGGACAGATGAGGCCAGTATTTAACAGAAGCAAGACTGGATTTGAAGGTGCTGTTGTGTATTTGAGTTTGCTCATTGTAGCACGCCGCTAAGACGGCACAGAAAATGTAATAAAATCAGACCAGAGTCTCAATCAGCATATTGAGTTCTCCCTATAATATTGCAGTTTAGATGATAATAATAATTATAGTAATAATAATAATAATAATAATGATCCTGTTATTGTGGACCAAATCAGTTCCTTTTTACTCTTGTCCTAGTTTCCTACAAAAAAAATAAAAAATACTTGCGAGCTGAGCGACGAACTCGCCTGCGAGTCTAAGAAGCCTCCCACGCCGCCTCCACATTAGCATGTCTGTATAATCTGCGACTGCGTGAAACCTGGTAATACCTCCTCAGTCTGTCAGCCGCCATCTGCCTGCGCGTCCGTCAACAAGTCGAGGCCACGTCGGCGAGTTGAGACACTTCCGCCGGTGTATTTATAGGGATTTCCTGAGGCGTCTCCCTCCCGCGCGTCACACGTTTCCTTTGGATGCCAGATGCTGTCAGGTGCCGCCTAAGTGTTTCTGGGTGACATCTGGCCGCGGCTGACGCCGGATCCCACTTATCTGTTGTGACTGCCGACCGCCTGATGACGCTTGTCGCCGTTTGCTGCTGTGCACTCGCTGCGTCTCGGCGCCGGCGGGGTTGCGGCGAGTTCACCCGCTGCTTGTCGGGCGTCGTGAGCGGCCCTGCATCCAGACGCGGATCGGCCCTGACAGGTTGTCGTTGTTTGGCTCTCTGCTCCGAAGACACCCCGCCCGCCCCCGTCGTGGATGTCAAAGCACAACTTTAGTAGCTGCGGTCAGCTGAAGTTTTGTGTGGCCCCTCTTTGTCTTCTCTGTTGGCCAGTGGCCATTTAATGAAAGGCTGCTTCTTTTTTTTTTTTTTTTAAAGCTTCCTGGTTGGTTTTAAAGGTCCAATGTGTAGTATTTGCCTTGGTTTAGGATTATTAGTATTATATTGGTCAAAACTTTATATACTGCCCATAAATACATTAATGAAAGTGTGTACTTGCAGTACAATAAAAGTACTTAGAACGGTTCAGGTCTTGCTCCGGTGAGGACAATCCAGTCCGCCTGACAGCGTGTTTCGTAATTAGGGTGAACACTTGCGTCCTCAAATAAACCAACGAAGAAGAAGATGGACAAGTTATCCAGGTTTTGGTGCGCGGGCCACCGTAGCTCATGGGCAAGCTTAGGAGGGGGAGAGAGAGTGAAAGACGCTGCAATCTAAAATACAACAACTTAATGTTGCTGTTTCTTCTTTAAAATCTCGAAATATTACACACTTAATCTTTAAAGGACTCCCATTGTGGAAAAACACAGCTCTTTAACGTGTCTTTTTTTTTTTTTTTTTGCCTTACTGGCATGCAAACGGACACCAAGTACAAAAAAAATGAAAATGCTTGTTTCCAGCTGGCCTCGCTTCATCCGTGCCACTGCGTGGGACCAGCTGTTCATGACATCACAAGACGAGCTGATCATCATAGACACACTACTGACTGCAGACTTTTTTCTTTCAAATATGAGTGAGGCATACCGGCACGACAGCTTGTAGCCATCTTCAACCGCTAGCTAGTGCTAGTGGTGAGAGGCTAGCTAATCACAAGGGAGCGAGCTGCTCCAAGGTGGAGCCACGGGTGGAGCAGGTGGCAGAGGCTGAGTGCGAGAAACGCTTGCTTTGTGAGGCCCAAACCAAACAGACCTTGTTTATTGTTGGAAGTAGAGCACTAATATCAATTCATTAAATCTGGAAATGGCCTTTCAAGGCCCAGTGTGTCAAGTTCACCGGTGTGAAATGGAAAAGAACAGACGTTGTATGATTGAGTTATTTAATCTCAGTAAAATTAAATAACTGACTAAAACATATTTTATATCACCGCTACTACTACTGCGACCACTACCACCACCACTACTCCTGCTACTAACAATAATAATGATTATTATAATAGTAAAAATAAATAAAAAATAATAATAAGGCATTTCTGTTATAGGTATCTTTCTGTCACTTCAGTTTACTGTTCAATGAATAAAAACATTTTGCCGTCTCATAAACGTCACCATGGACAAAAATCCAGTGAAGAGCAGTGGAAGTGTGGAGGATTAGTGTTAGCTTCTCTGCTTGGAACGGACCCTCTCTCCCTCTCATGCTCGGCTTGTTGCCAGAGGTCACCTGGCTGACGTCCCCGTTTGCAGCAGCTTCCCTCCAAAGACTCATTATCCTTTTATCTCAACATTTACCTGACAAGAGAGCAGGGGGAGAACATCCAGGCTGTCCCGAAAGATTAATACAAAACCAGTTCAATAATAAAAACGGTGGGAGAGAGAGGGTGGGTGGGGGCGTGGGGGAGGAGGTCTCCATTAAAAGGCAAAGAAGGGAGAATTAAACTAGCCATTCTGTTTAATGCCTGCATGTGATACGGAAGGCGGAAATTTTAATCAGGGACTAAAGAAAAATTCAGACCTTTTGCTCTCAGCTGCCTCACTTAGAGTCTTTAGTCGCTACAACTGGAGGTCGGGAGGTCCTCCGCTAATTGGTTCTACAGGGTTTTGAATAACAATGAGCGCAGCCCAATTATAAAATCACGATGAGGCGCCACAGAGGAGCGAGGCAGGGAGAGAGAGAGAGAGAGAGAGAGAGAGAGAGAGAGAGAGCGTGGCAGCGGGGTGACGGGGGACCTGCTGGACCAGCGATGGGAGAGAGGGACCTGGGGAGAGGAAGAGGCGAGACGAGGCGAAGCTGTTTCATCACTCCGGCTTCCCTCTCCTCCTCCTCCTCCGCGGCGAGCTATTAATAAAATTATAAATCAGCGGTGGCATAAATTTTAATCGAGGGCTGTGGAAAAACAGCCAAGGTCTCTGAAGATGGGCCGCACCTCATCTGAAATTCCATTTGCATAAAAGATTCACGTCACCGAGCAAATTTGAAGGGAATCTTTTCTTTCTGCCGCGTGTTCATTTATTAGTAATAGAGCCCCTTTTCCACGGCGCCGGATCTGACACCAGCACTTTGGAATATAAATCAGTGTCTCTTTAGAACAAGTGTCTGCTTCTCACTGAGATTCTTTCTGCTCCACGTATGACTCGCATACATGCATACATTACATATACTGTATATGTATATGTGCGGGTATATATGTGTATATGTATATTTATATGTATATTATATATGTACATATATAAATACACACACACTCACATACAAATATATATATATTTATATACATTATATTATTTTTTTCTTTTCGCTTGCCGTAAACAGCAGTGCATTTGTGACGTGCAGAGCTTTCAGGAACCTGGTGCAGGTGTGAGAACCACTGTCAGTGTGCAGGAGAACAATGTGGGACATTTGCCATTGGTATATTATTTTGAAATTGTTAAAAGGCTTCATGGCAATAACTCCAATACCGTTAGTTGTTTAGCAAACAATTGTGAGGGTGAGAAAAAGTGTCGCCTGATTGCTGTCAGTATCCCAGTGAAGTTGTTGCAGTATACGCACTGCAGCGACAGAGTCCTAGTTTACATTGTCACTACATTCATCACCATGTTGCTGGTTTTCCACAAATCCTATTAATGCTTTGTGGAAAAAAGAAATAAAATTCTTTCTGGATAATTTTTTGGGGGGATTAAAAAAAAAAAAATCCAGAAAGAAAACTTTCTCAAATTTGAAAATTTGCTTGCTGGCGGGATGAACTCTGTTGTGGCAGAAGTTCAGCTGCCGTTAGCGATGAGCTGCATTAGATTAAAACGAGAGTATGTCCTGGTCTCAGAGCAGCGTTCCTATTGGCTAATTCCTGCTGACTCACAAGAGCAATCCCAATTTGCCCAGTTTGCAGTAATTCCTTCTCATTTTATTCATTATTATTATTATTATTATTATCATTATTATTATTATTATTATTATTATTATTATTATTATTATTATTATTATTATTCTTTAGCCATATAGCACCTCAAGCTAGCGCGCAACCTATTTATTTTCTTGCTGATTTGCATTATGTTTTTATTTTTTGAAGCAATATTCTCCAACATATGCACTAAAAATTTGGGAAATCCCCAAATTGACAGGCAATAAAAAAAATAAAATAAAAAACCTTCTAACGGCATGTCTGTAGTCAGAGAGATATATTGATGAAATTTAAAAACACTAAACTTTCTGTAAGTTCCTCATTTTTTCAACACATGCGGCTGTAATTTCATGAGTCTCCCTCTTGCCGTGTTTGGCCCAGCTTGACTGACAAAACCCGTTAGAAACGCTGATCACACACAGCTGCCAATTCACTGCCTCCTCACTGTCAAACCCAATTTGTTTTGTCTCCTAATTAAGAAGTGAACGTGGGCCATTTTGATTGTGTGCCTTTTTGCCGCAGCGCCAACATAACTTTGCCGTGTTTGCAGGAGGTAAACACCGCGCTGAATAATTAATCTCTGCGACAGACAGCGCTGCCAGCTGAGCGATGAAAACAACGAGGTGAGGCGTTCGCCGACTCTCGCCGGCTGGCTGGAGGTGAAGAGACAAACTGGGGCTGAATGCTAAGTCTCATCCGGAGCCCAGGCTGCTAAGTCGTTAGTTGGTGTGAATAATAATCCGTCTGGCTTTTCCGCCACGCCTGCATGTGGATTTACTCCTTCTTCACTTACGACTGAGTCCATTCGGGCATGCCGAGTGACCGTCTATATTGCTGAGGATGAAGCTAATGCATAGGCTAATGCAATGGTTACAAGGTCGCAAGGTACGTTTATTGTCAATCCTACAATAAAAGTCACATATACAGAGCATTGAAATTTCAGTTCTTAAGCATAACAAATGGTACAATTGAAAATAAGGGTGCGATGACAGTTTGAAAATCACTCTGGCTGAGAGTTTATTAGCATCGAGTCTAATTCGTGCTATCTATGATGAATTAGATAGCTAGCTAGCTAGCAAGCTAGCTAGATGTACTTTTTTTGATCCCAAATTGGGAAACTACACAAAATTGGGAAACTTACCTTGTTTTTTTTTTTGTCCGTTTTGCGCATGCACTTAAATTGTTTCATTGTTTCAACACTCAAAACACTCCCAGAAGGCACTGCTGTTAGCTAACAATGCTAATGGCAACAATGGTGAACGCCTCCATCTCCCTTTCTCCACTTCGAGGTGGAGATTCAGCAACTCGGGTTCATCATCCAAAAAAATCTCCCAGTCCTCAGCTTATTAACCCCCCCCCCCCCCCCCCCCCCCCCCCCGGCTGTACTCTAATAAAGTCCACAGGAGAGAGTGTCTGATCTCAGCAAATTGGCTGTTTTGTGTTCACAAAAAAACAGAGCGCGTGCAGGAAGGTGCAAAGTCGTGCCACGGGGGCCGAGAGCTGTCACCTTGAAGCACGTCGGCTTCAACTTGGCAGGACAAGACGCAGCGCTGCTTCCCTTCTCCAGGAGACAGACGGGACCCGGAGGAGCTGAGCTGAGAGGATGATGATGATGATGATGATGATGATGATGATGATGATGATGATACAGGCACATTAAGAAAGTTTTCACTTGAACCCCCGCCCCCAACAAACTCAATCTGAAAATTTATTAGCACATTAAAGCAAAAAAAAAAAAAACCCACGAAGATAAAAAGATGGGTGGGTTAACGAAGCAAAAACAAAAACACAACAAAGCTGTCTTGGCTTTTAGGGACACTTTGGACCCTTTTTCTTCTGGGCCGTGCGAGACATTCTAAGCTATGCAAATGAGCCTCTCGAATTTGCCAAGCTTGAAAAAGCAACTCTATTATTATTAACAGCAAAAAAAAAAAAAAAAAAAGTGGGGGAAGAAATATAGCTGGGGGTTATTTTACCGTCTCCCAGCGGGAAATCTGCGAATTAACAAAAAGAAAATGGAAAGCTACATTTGTCGCATACATTATTCCTCCACTCTGCGTCGCGTCGCCGTGTGAGAGGCTCCATCCTGCAAATTAATTAGCCCGGGATACATCTTAATGATATTTATACATTTGAGTGTAATTGTCTAATTGTGCCTTTTCTTAAGGAACACATACAGTGTGTTTTAGGAGACAAGTTGTTTTGAGAGGGAGAGAATTTCTGAGCTTATTAAGGATTTTTTTTTTTTTTGATGTTCAGCACATCATTAAGTCTGCTCCCATTGTGATGCTGCCTAACCAGCCTCCTCGCTCCGTCTCGCTGCCGTCTCTCCGGGGACAGATTCTGCACCAGGCTGTTGGTCAATTAGTCTGTGTAATTCAAAGGCTGAGAAACAACCGCAGGGAAATAGAAAATACGCCGCCGCCGTTGTTGTTGTTGTTGTTGTTGTTGTTGTTTTTTCTGGCGTTGTGCGTGAGGCTGCCTCTGTTGGAGGAGCAGCAGCTACTAAATGAGAAGATTCTGCACAGCCTCCACTGACAACACACCTGGCCTCCTTCCAGATTAATCATTAATGTTGATTGAGCGAAGAGCTTTGTCAACACTGGTGACAGTAACGAAAACAAATGATTTACATGATCAACGCTGGAGCCAAAGGAAGCGGGCGAAGGGATGCTGTGTGTTTGCGCTCTGACGATGGAAGACTTTGGGCTCGTTTCCTTTGAGCGGAAACAAAAACTGTGTCAACTTTTTCTTCTTCTTCTTCTTTTTATTATAAAAAGAACACCATCAGGCTTGCGCAGCAGCAGCAGCAGCAGGTGTGATCGGGTTGAAAGGCTTCGGGTGGGCGCTTGGCAAGACGGATGAACGCGACTTCCCACCAATGTGCAATTCAAAGCTGCCAACAGTCGCTGTGCATCCTCGCTACTGGTCCAACATGCTTAAAGAGTGTAACTAGGGATGCACCGATACCACTGCTTTACTGAACGGGTAGAGTATGAGCACTTGCATTTCAGTACCAACCGATACCAAGTACTTAATAAGGCCATTACACACTATAGAATTACTTTGATGCTTGTTTATTTTTAGTTTTTTCAAAGATCTTCTGTCATTTGAACAACATTCCTCAGCATGTTTTTTCTAGATATACATACATATACAACTGGTATTGATGTCGTGGTATTGGCATGTATTTTATGGGGTATGAGTACTCAACCACAGTATCAGTGCATCCCTAAGTTTAACATTACTAATATATACGACTTAATAGCCACGTGTTGTACCTGTGTCACTGTTGCCTCTCCGTACATCATCTGAGAATTAAGCTGAACCCAGTCAGCCTATTCGCTGCGCGATGTCCAGGAGGTCGACAGTAAAGCGCTAAAACCTTTAGCAGTCAACTGCCAGCTGCGAAAGACCTAAAATGTCACGTGGGCCGTGTTTTACCTTGATGGAAAACAGGCCTCCGGTAACTTTCACCAGATTCCCCTCAGATGTCCTCCGTCTTCTCATGGACATGAAGAAAATACAGCCAGAGGTCCATAAAACAAACACGGAAGTTCGCAAGCAATCACTCTTAAAAACACAAAGGGACGTTTTAATTTATACTGTTTGAAAATCTTCTTTGACCCTCCACAACTGGAGGTGGCGCTATGAATGGTTGAGCTGTGGGGTGGTGATGCTTCGACGATGTGGGAAATAACCTCTTGTCTGGCCATGTCTACGGATGCACGATGAAACCTTTTTTTTTTTAGATATATAGAACGAAAGTGCCAGGAAGTGAGTGTGAGAGTTTGATGAATCGCCTCGTCATTATTAACAGCAATAACTGGCATTCATCTAATTAGATGTCTCCTTTATCACTGTGTATTTAATCAAAATGTAATTGTTTCTTCTTTCGTTTTATGAAAACGTCTCGGCGAACACAAAGCACGCCTGCACGGTCAGAATTGAGCGAGAGTGAACTTCAACGGATGAGACGCTTTATTGATGAAATTACGCTTTATTATACGCTAAATTAAATAATATTATCAGTCGCCTTCAATTTTGGTCAAGAAAATGTTTATATATTTATTTTTTTAATATTATTAATGTGCAAGTAAACGCACTTAATTACTTGATTCCTGGCCGCTGTACTGCTAATTAACCCCAATAAGGATTTTTTTTTTCAATTCAATTTGTGTGGTGCAGAAGACCTGACAGTGCAGGGGGAACTGAACTGTGGATGTTAACACGGACGCTGCTCCTGGAGGCTGCGGAGGCTGCAGGTTTGTTTTGAGACGAACCGGACTTCCAGACAATTGGCCGACACCTCGCGAGCAGCGTTGACACGTGAACGCTGTTCAATCCCGTTGTCATTCACGTCTGACGTGTCTTATCCGTGCTGCTGCTGGGAATTATTTGACTGTGGAACCCCAGATTAGGAAATGTGGTGCGTTGACGGAGACGGAGGCTGTGAGCGCGCGGTGAGTTGAGTGTTAGTCCAGGAAGGCCGAGCGGAGAGAACTCCCTCCACCGCTCGCTCTCGGCCGGAACACAACTCAGCTCACCTGCCTTTTGATCTGCGCGCCGCAGATTAATATTGCAAAGCCTGGCGGCGGTGGCGGCGGCGGCGGCAGCGGCGGCGGCTGCTGCTCTCATCCTCTGCCTCTTCTTCCTCTTGTTATCTCTGCGTCCCATCGCTCTCCGAAACACGTTCACCTCTCCACCTTCAGCCGCCCGCCTCCCCCGCCTCCCCCCCGCCCTCTCTGAGCTTGCCTGATATTGCTTTCCTTGCCCCCATTTGTTTTTGTTTTCTCTCCCCTCTTCCTCTGCCCCTCAATCACGAATGCAGGGAAGTTTTATGAATTCATCAAAAATGATCATGGACAGTCCGGACAGGCAGGCAGGCAGGCAGGCAGGCAGGCAGGCAACAAGGCGAGACGATGGCTGTTGGAACAGATGGAGGGGGGCGGGGCAGCAGTGGGGGTGGGGGCTGGGGGGCGGGGGGGGGTTGTTGCGTGGGGGCGTTTGTGTTGCTGTTCTGCTGAATTTTAATGAGCACCGGGGGGAATTTCATCTCCACTTTCTCTCCCTCCTCCTCCTCCTCTTCCTCCACCTCCTCCTCCTCCTCCTCCACCTCCTCCTCTTCCTCCACCTCCTCCTCCTTCTCCTCTTCGCTCCCTCTCTCCGTTTTCTCCCCTTCTCCCCGGGACGCAGCACGTCTCCCGCACTCGCTGAAGCTCGTTTCTCTGACAGCGACGGCCCGAGTTTTGGCCTCGCTGGCGGCGCCGCTGCGAGCAAAAAGGGACAACGGCAGCAGCAGCGGCGGCGGCTACATGCCGTCCTAATTGAACTGCCAATTTGTCGTGTTTATCTTTGCCGCCAGACGCAAAAGCAGGCGCAGACGACCGCCAGCCCTGATTTCACTTTTTTCTGGGAAAGACAGTGCCGACGTAAAGCAGCGGCAGCGGCGGCAGCTTTTCTTCTCCGTGACGGCTCTGCAGCTCATTAGTGACTCGTTCGCTCCGTCTCATGACGGCCTTTCGCACATCACAGCCACGCCGCCGCTTTGTTCGCTGTCTTGTCTTTTATTCTCTTTCTGCCCAACTCACTTTTTTTCCCTCTCCGTCCTCACCTCCCACCACCTCCACCCAACACCGCCGCTCCTCGGGCCCCGTGGCTCCTCCGAGACGTCTCCTCCTCCTCCTCCTCCTCCTCCACCCCCCACACCCCCCACCTCTCTGGGGAAGACTTTATTATGCTTTGCTCCGACAAAGTACACAGATAAAAGATAATTGCCTGGCTTGACTCCTCCCTTGAAATGAAAATAGGATTTGAATTATTCACGGCGGTTTAAAGGTTAGTTGAAGGTTATTACAGACAGCGGCAGAAGGTATGAGAGAGGGGTGGGGGGTGCAGGGGGTCAGGGAGAGAGAAAAAAAAGGCCTTGTGCGTTTGCGAGCTGTGGCCAGAAGGTGAGACTCCGCCTTTTTCTTCATTCTTCTTCTTTCTTCTTCTTCTTCTTCTTCTTCGTCTTCTTCTTCTTCTTCTTCTTCTGAGAGGCTAATTTGTGGAGGAGACACCTCGTGAACAAACCGGCAGTGTCTCAGGGAGGGGGAGGATGGGGGGGTGTTGAACATGGCGGCAGAGTCGCTGCCGCCATGTTCAACACTCTGCTTAATCAGCAGAGTCGCCGATGAAGCAGCAAAGTAAGGCCGGGCCTCCCTGCGCAGACAGGACGCTGTTGGCCGTGGAGGAGGCCGCGTCCAGCGTCACGGTGCTCGGATTCTTTATACGGGCCTCCTGCCTCCTGCCTCCTGCCTCCACTCCGGCTCGGCCACCGAGCCAGCGGTGCATGCTGGGTAATGCGCGAGCTCCTCTTTGGGGGATAGACGAGGGTTTAAATCAGGGTCAGCACTGTTGGGACGCCGACTTGTTTTGAACTTGACGTGACGGCCTCCGAGGAGGGGGCAGGGGAGAGGGTGTGAGGGGTGAGGATGGCGGGGGGTGGGGGTGGCTTGGAGGAGGATTACCTGCTCTGTTGTTGCCGACGTCCCCCCAGACACATCCAGTGATCACAGCAGGGGATTGTGGGATAAATAGAGGAGGGGAAAGGTTGCAGAGAGACTTTTTTTTTCTTCCTCTGCTGCGGTCACATTTCCTCCTGTGTGTGTGTGTGTGTGTGTGTGTGTGTGTGTGTGTGTGTGTGTGTGTGTGTGTGTCAAGGGCTTTGTTATGCCCGGAGAGCGGATTTAGATGATTTACACACGGCGAGGTGATTCATAGCAAATGGTGTCACAGCTGCAAAGGCCGCACACGTGTGTGTGCACAGCAGATATCTGGTTGTACAGACCGAACAATCAAGCGTTGCTGATTTTTCTCGCATATCTGGCCGGCCGGCGCGACTTTGAAGTTTATCAAGAGCGGCCTTTATTTCTTCCTGGTGTATCTGTCGCCAAAAGGCATCACCGTGATTAAGTCTATTTGTGGGGAGGATGCAGCCAACACCTGTTTCTCTGCAGCGGTCGGATCCGTGGAAGGGCACAATCAGTTATGACTGAACGTGGAAGGCTGCGTTTCTATTGCTGCTTATTGCCTTTGGTGCTGCTTTCAGTTTGTTAGACAAGGGGAGGTTTTTCTTTTAGTGGATGGAGACTACAGATCTGCAGACTTGGACGGCAGACAAACAGAACCGGGACAGAGGAGGACTGAAAGAACCCTGATGGCTGTGATGTTTTGACGGAGCAGCTTGGTGACCAGCAGTTGGACTTTTGCAAGATATTTTGTGTTGCAAAGCAAAAGCAAAGGTGACAACTGAAAGAAAAATGAGTGGATCCTCACCGTTGTTTGTGTTGCACCTCTGACTGGCCAATAGAGGGTGCTAGCCCCCCCCCCCCTCCCCCAACACACCTTCCGGTTCAAACATGGATTTTTGCCTCCGGGCAGCTTCTCATCTTCAAGGTGTCACGAGAACAACATTAACCTCTGCATGACCATAAAGAACAATTTGGCTACAGGCTGTCTGGAGAGGCTCCTCTGATCATTTTGGATTTCACGCTCATCTATTTTCCATTTCGGTCCAAATAAACCCCCTGGATCAGTAATTTATTTCCTTCGCTGTAAATTAAATTTATTTCGCCTACAAAAAAAAAAAAAAAAGAAAGAAATTCGGAGGTGCAGATCTGATCCCCGAGCCGTTTTCCTCACTGGGAGCATATTGATTAGCTGAAGCAAATCACTTGACAGCCGCGTGTCCTCGGAGAGCAGCCAGCCGCCCTCTTACACTTTAATTAGCAACACAACCTGTGGGCACTAATCTATGCGCCTTCGCTCTGATATTCCTCAGATGTGCGGCGCTTTGATTTTCCTCTGACCCGCCGAGGAGCGCCGGGATTTACGCGCGCCGCTGGAATACGAATTGCGTTCCTGGAGAGGCGGAGTTCCGCCGCCTGCACGTCTGCAGACGAGGAGGCTGGAAAGGTGTGAGTCCGCCACCCTCCACCACCATCACCCCCCCCCCGACCCCCGCCGCTCTGGCTGTAAACAGTGCAACTTTCAAATGAATTCAGATTTAGTGCCATACCCGGGAAGAAATCGCAGACTGCTGTAACCCAATTTGGCAGGTGGAGAGACCTCAAAGGCGCCGGCGCTGCACGCAGGATGATTCAAATTCGAGGCCTTGAAAGTCTGCCAGAGATACCTGAAGACGAGCTGAGCCAGGAGATGCCCCTCCAGCCGCCCTGAATGAGGCGCGTTTATTTTCTGCCGCAATATATTTCCCAGTTTCCCAGAATACGCTGGGAAACTGGATGACGGTTTTAATTTCATTTTGTTGCAGTGCCTTCCTCTTAATTTGAGTTTCCGCCAGGTTTCCGTTGGTTCCTCAGAGGTCTGTCTTTTTTTCTTTTTTTTTTCCTTTTTCCACCAGAAAGGCAGAGGCCAATTCTTATTCACCTCCTCACTTGGGCTGAAATTTGCTCGAAGCGGCAATCCTGTGCCGCGAACCCTTCCGCTTCGCCGAGGTACGACCTCGGTTAACGCCGCCGTGCAGCTGCTTCCCCCCAAAACGAATCGGCCGCCGGTGCAGAACTAAAGTGCAGGTTAGTCTGGCTGGGCGTCCCTGTGATGAGGCCAGATTTGCGTATCAGTTACAAGCGGGTGTCAGCGCCGAGTGCACTTCAAACAGGCTTAGTGCTAAGCCAATTAGCATGACTCTGCACGGTGCGGCGCGGAGCAGGCCGGGCTTAATTGTGCTGCTGCTGCTGCGGTGGCGGCGGCGGCGGCGGTGGTTAATGCTGATTTAGTGGCCTCCAGTAAAGCCCAGCGCCGAGGTAAACAAAGCAACAGGGCTAATATGCTGTTAGCGGCGTCTCCGTGCTCAGGCAGAACCTCGGCTAATCTGCTTACAGTCAGCAGCCGTAGTCACGCACCTTCGGGCGACGGCACCTATTTTACTTTTTTCTTTTCTTTTCTTTTTTTTTTAGCTCAGGAAATCAATGCTCATCTGTCCTCGCTGCTGCTCTCTTGTTAAATATTAATTACACGCCGCCGAGTGGATGCTATGATGAATCGGGGAGAATGACTCAGATGACATTCAAGACTCTTGTCTTATTCAACGGGGACAAATTAAGTCATTTTGTAGCAGCAGTGCCTGCAGCGTCCGGCGTCTGTGAAGACATCTATCACCGCAAAAAGGCCTTAAGAGTTCTGATTTGTTTTTTTCACGGGACTCTGTGAGGCGACGCCCTTGTCGTTTAGCTAAAATTGCACGGTCACTCAAATTGGAGAAAATCAGCAAGCACATGGATCTACAATCTTGATACTGACAGAAATCTGATACCACTGAAATTGTATGAGCACATATTGTAGACTGACTAATAATAAAACAGTTCAAACTTAATTCTGAATTCAAATAGAACTCGCTGAAAATGCTGAAAATGCAATTATTAGCAGCTTTTACATTTATCTGTATCTACATAGATCAATCTCTATCTATATGAGTTATGCTACTGGGAATCTGGCTAAACAAGTGACTCGTCTCTCTGCTGATACAGTCAAGTCATAGTTGATGTTTTCTTTTTTCAGATCTTTCATTTTCATCCTGGCCTCCGAAATATTCTTTAGGTTGATAAAATAGTGCATTCAGCCATTATGTTTGGAAGGGGATAAAAAAGGGCAGTGTTAGCATGTTAAACACCAGGCTGGAGGCCTCAACACTAACCTGGGATTGTTGTAGCATCAGTGCCATTGGTGACATCACAAAGGGTCAAACTGTAGGTTTCAGATGTAGAACAATGGACTTTACTTGTATCCTGGGAGTTGGCTGAGCTGGGTTATTGTGGATTCTGATAGTTCAAAGGTTGCAGCGACTTCAACTCTGCAGTCAGCCTGAGAGCTGAACATCATCTGGATTCAGAGCAGGTAGAAACTTGAGGAAACTGTGAGCGCACGGTATAGTGTCAGGTGTGCGTGTGTGTGTCTGTGTGCGTGTGTGTGTGAGGGCAGCGTGCCTTGTGATGTGAGGAGGCCTGCAGGAATGCTGCTCGCCTTTGATGGAGCTGCTGTTTGTGCTCTACAAATATCAGAGCAGAACGAAGGGAATGCGGCTCGGCGAGGCCACATCCAGCTCCGAGGGAGCCGCTCACTCACTCTCTCCCTCTCCAGGCTTCCTCTGTAGTCGCGGCGGAGGAGTGGAGGGAGAAGACAAGGGCACATACTGATGAGGCGCGAGACGGAGTCCGGGCTGCAGAAATCCGCCAGAGTGAGACAGGAAGGAGGAGGAACATCCGTAACATGAAAGCAGAGGATTTTCATGGTGAAAGAAACAAACAAAAAAATAAAAAAAATCCAGAGTCGGGCGCGTGGTGCACCTGCTGATACACGAGAACTAAACCAGTGTTCACTTCTCGCTCGGACCTTTCATCCAGTTCTGGTGCCATGCTGCCATTTCAGGTCGTTTTCCCCATTAGAACTCTTCGAGGTGCTTGGAGACGGATGATGCTGGTGTGTCACGACGTCATCCGTTTGACCTCATGAGGAAAGTAAATGAAACAGAGTGTGTGCAGTTTTTCTTTACCAATTTTTTTTTTTTTTTGATTTTCCATTTAACATACTGTGTATATTGGTCACATCTTAGTTAAACTACCAGTGAGTATGTAAGCAAAGAATGGCTGCAAAACTCAAATAGTCACAATTATAAGAGAAACAAAACAATAACAATTGGTTATCCAACCAATCACCACAAAATGATTACAAGAAAGATAAAATTGAATAAAAAATAAATAAAACAGTTATGCTAGTGAAGAAACAGGCAGGAAATGATAGTGGAAAGAGAAGGGGTTTGGAGTGGGGGATGAAGAGAGGCCCCACTGCCAACCGCAAGCATTCTAATCATCTACATTCAGTGGTGTTTGTGCAGATTGGCACGATATTCAAAAAAGGAAACCAAATCTTCCCACTTTTTTGAGAATGGCCCCTCCTGCAGTAACTTCTTGCTGTGAAGCTTCGCTGCTCACCGCTAGATCAGGACAGCGACGAGGCCGTAATAAAGGAACTGACTGTGTGCAGACGCCTTTCACTTTACAGCTTTTAGTTCAACAATCAGAGCAAACGAGGAAGACGTGGAAGTGCTGTGAAACTGAAGCCTCCATTCCGGCTCAGTGCAGTCCCCGCTGTAAATCCATCACTTTTGCAACAGAGCGCAGCCGAGCGAATTAGACGAGTCCTCCGATGCCTTTAACCTTGAGAGTTTCCTGACCTTCGGCTTGAGCCCGGCTCTCCTTTATCCCATCATGCCCCTCTCCCTCCCTGCAGCGCCGCATTAGCGCCCCCTGACTGCTGACTCAGCGTCTCTCCCGCCCAGACACCGGTATTGAGTGCTTTTTATCATAGTTGCACTTTTTCCTCGTTTGAAACAATATCGCCTGACGGTTGCTATTGATCTTGGCGGATTGTGCTCTGCTAAGCACTCCTGCGGCCCCCTCGCCGCTATATTAAGCAATCGTTTCCCACAATAGATGACACTCTTTCCCAGCCTCCCGCAGCAATTTGGTGCGGCCTAATGGGCTCGGCATTACTCAAACTGCAGCATTGATTGCGCGGCAGAGGGGTTTTAGAGGGAGAGGTCGATGCTTTTCGTGGACGGGCCCGTCGCAAATGAGCCTGTTTTTAGATACTTAGAGGATTACCCTCCCCCGCCCCCCGCCCCATTTATGGCTGGGTTCAGGCCGACGCTTCACGCTACTTGCGCCATTAAATAACGGTTTAAAGTCGGCGCGTCGTAGGTGCGAAAGGGCGCCACCTAACAGGCCGAGTGTCTCGGCCCCCCAAAAATAAAGGGCCTGAATCCGCCGAGCGCCTGGACGGGATCCAGGGTTCCGGTGTCCCCGGCGTTAATTTGCGAGTCCCTGCTTCTAATGTGATGTGACTGTGTTTCCCTGCCAGGCTGCCAGGCCCTCTGAAGTCTGCCTCTTCCAATCACTGGGGCCTCGGGAGCGCAACCGCAAATGATTTCCGACACTGGGGCCGCTTTTCGGATCAGTCGCGGCGCATACGATTCCCCCCCCCCATCCCTCCACCACCCACACTCCTCCACTCCTCCACTCCTCCACGCTACGTTATCTGCCGTCTCTCCTCCCCCTCGTCGTCGACCCGCCAGTAAATCAGCACGCTCTGCAGGCCCGTGAAGTGGGGATGGGGGTGGGGGGGCGGAGGGTTTCGGGGGTGGGGGTGGGGGGGTGGGGGGGGGGTTGGTGAGTCATGTGGGAAGAATAACACGGCCGGCAGTCACGCATATTTAAATATTACAAGGACTCAGTGTTGCTGCTGATTGGGCAGCAACATCAGCGGCCGGCAGCCAAGGAGGCGGAAGAAATGGCTGCCGTTTGGGATCACTGGGGTTTTAGAGGCTGCTAGCATGTGACTCAACGTGCTAATGTAATTGGCTGCACACCGCAGACAGGACAGTGGGTTGTGTGTGTGTGTGTGTGTGTGAGCGCACGCGCGTACATGTGTGCTTTGCACCCCTTTATACCAACTACTTGTGAAACATTTGGTTGTTTTTCCTCGAAATGTAACATTTTCTCTCTCTCGCTCTCTCTCTTTCTCTCTCATGTTCTGAAAGTAAAAAAAAAAAAAAACATTTTCATTTTCATCAATTAATTGTTCATTCACTTGATGACTCCTGTCATTCCCAAAATGTTAAAAAGATAAATTGAACAGTACTAAAACAGTCCATCGCAATTTCCTGGAGCCTGAATGGATTAGGATTAGGATTAGACCTAATGGTTATTGTAATTATCAAGACAACGTTTGGATTGTTTCTGGGATTAATTGACGAGACCTTTCCGACCCCAGAGGACACGTTCCGGCTACACACAGTCCCTTTGGTTGATACAGTGTCACTTCAGAACAGAACAGTTCATTTAAAAATTTCCCATCTAACAAAGTGCTATCGACGTTTTCCTGTATTACACATGTACATATACACCATAAATGGTAAAATATTTAATTTATTAGTGCAGCTAATTAGGGTTAAAACTCCTGTCTTTATTTGATTATATTAATAACTTTTTTTTTTTTTTTTTGGTGTGAGTTCATCAATCTTGAGTGTAGACGTTATTCCATTCCTCACCTGTGGGTGGCGGTGAGCACGATGTGCCGCCTCGGGGAGAAAGGAAGCGCTGGGGTACGGTACACCACCTGTTCCCCAGAGCTCGTGCTACGCCCGGGATGGCAGGAAATGTTCTCCGCCTCAGCTCTATCACTGTGCGTCTTCTGTCCAATAGGTGAGCGAATGAAGTGAAAACACTGGTAAATGTCCGGGTAAACAATGAACCCGAAATGTATTTTATGAAAGTGAAATGTGTGTTACATATATATATATATATATATATATACTGTATGTATATATATGTTTTAACATGTGAAAAGACTAGCTTGTTGTTGGCTAGCGTCGGAGCCTGCTCGGGCATTCACCTCGCGCTGCGCTAGACGTCACGGTTCGCCTGCCGATATTGTTTTTTTTTTTTTTTTTTTTTTTTATGTATGTCGGCCCTACAAAGACATGTTGGTTGTACACACATACACACGCGCATTCAGTCGCGCGCACATACACACATCACTTAATAGACTTCAGAAAATTAAAAAGATGCATCTAAATTGCTTTAAGTGTTGCTCATTAACCTCTAAACAAAGTCAGTCATTAATCAGGAAGTGTTTTCAGGAATAAAATGAGCAGCGTGACAACCGAGGAGGTCCATTTATGACTTTGGGTTGTTTCACACTCTCCTGTCATATCTTTAATTATAGACCGCAGTCAGTGTACAGTAATTATTTTCCATTTTGGTGTTATGTTTGAGCGAGGGTGTGTGTTCTGGGATTTCTGTACGATTGTTATGAGGCAACAAGCCACAAATCTCTTGAGTGATCTTTAACCGGTGGAGGGTGGTGGGAGGGAGGAGGGGGTTGGGTTGTGGTGGTGGGGGGGGGGGGGGGGCACCATAAAAAAAACAGACTGGAAGTTCAAACGTGTTTGGTTTTGTCTCCTGGAAACGTACTTCACACTTGCCTGATGTTAAACAGAGGGACGACTGGTTGGTGTGTGTGTGTGTGTGTCTGTGTGTGTGTGTGTGTGTGTGTGTGTGTGTGTGACTGTTAGAGTGGTGGCTGGGGGCTGTGGCTGCTGCCCACCCGGTTGTCTGTCAACGTCTCTGAGGGGGACGACTGTCAGATTAAGAGCCTGAGCTTAATGTCAATAGATCACAATCTGCCTTCTGGCCTCAATTATATTGCCTCTCATCCTCCTCTGCCGCCGCCGCCGCCGCCGCTGCCGCTGCCGGTGTGGAGAACAGCATTAGCCGTGAGCCTCATCATGTATTCAGAGCTGTAATGGCTTCTTTGCGCCTGCACTGCATAGATTAGCGCCGAGGGGCCGAGGTGCTTCTGGTGGCGAGGGCGGCGGCGGTGGCGGAGGAGGGTTCTACATGTTGGCACAGGGCTTTATGAGCGTGGCCATGATGGATGTCACGATGCGAATGTCATTAGTGCTGTTGTGCTGCCGAGTCGGGGCTGCAGACTGCCAGAAAATCCTCCCGGCGTGGCTGCACTTCCTGTTAGCGTCGAGGCGGCGCGGGCGAGCCGCACATGTTCAGCGAAGACTAATGTGCTGACAGGAAAACAGAAAGTGTCTGTTAGTGCTGGTGTTTCTTGCTTGTTAGTCTCTCTCTCTCTCTCCCTCTCTCTCTCTCTCTATATATATATATATGTGAGTGTGTGTGTGTGTGTGTGTGTATGTATATATTTATGTATGCCCGCCCACTGTTTCCCTGGCGGCTGGTCCCTCTGGGCCCGACTCCGAGCGCCGAGCTTTATTATCTGTTTGGCAGAAGGGCTCTCTGAGAGCTTTTTCAACAGCCCATAAATTGTCATGCAGGCTGCAGCGTGTTGCCCACCGGCTCCATTTATCCGTCGGCAGCCTGGCGCGTGACCTCGGCGGCAGCCCGTCCAAACTGCTGCCGCCGCTGCCGCCGCCGCCGCGCCCGCCATCCGAGCTGAGGTGCCGCAAGGGCAATTAACGGCATCCATCATTTACATAGTGGCAGAGCTCATTTTCATAATGTTTCCTTTATTATCCGAGGAAGAGATTAGCCCAGGAATATATTTACATACCAGCCGCCAATGGTAACAGCTTGCTAATTGCCCGTTAGATGATTAATACGCTTACAGCAGATGCTAATGAATCGAACACTCATTGTTTCAAAGGTGCTCGTGGGGCAGGGCCCGCTTGTGAACTTTGTTTTTTTTTTTTTTTCCAAATCATTATTATTATTTTGCGGCTTAATTATGGCCATAATTATGTACTGGTTGCGTCTGCTATGAAGCAAAGGCAATCATATAACAGGAATAATGTAAACCCGAGTAAATGGATGTTAATTGTGGTGAAGTGTTGTCACTGGTGGGCGATAACACATTCCTTGACATCGGTTAAGTGAGTGACCTGGAACACTCAGACGGACTGGCACACAATTTTTCCCTCCCTCCCCCTTATTCAGACATGATACTCACTAATCATTTCTGTCCGAAGCAGATAACAGTGAAAGGGAGCAGATTCATCTTCAGTGGAGTCGATGTTTGACGCAGCGCCACTGTCAGGCCATTAGCACGGTGGCAAACTTTAACCTGACAGACCAGATTTGATTTATCTCACGTATCCATGCAGTGAAGAGACAATATTTTTTTTTCCGTCCTCAAGAGTAGGCAAGGCTCAGGTGGCGGCTCGTCCTTTCATTCAAAAATGTTCAGTTTAGCCGCTCTACTGCGGCTCCATGCTTCTGGTGCAGACGTGCAGTGGCTTCAATTTACCCTCAGGTGGCGAGCAACTGTGTAAAAACCAGTTGGGAGTAGCTCAGAAACATCTATTCATTGAGAAAAGTTAGCTTTTGGTTCCTCCTGTATCATAAAAATGCCTCCCAGTTAAACTGCCACAGCTGCATCCTCCATGCTAGTCTCGCTAGCAGCAGTTAGCTTCTCACTTGCTTCCTGTATTACTTTAGGCCAATAAACACCATTGCTGTCCAGTACATGTCAAACTGTCTGTCCCAGTTGTTTTCTATGTGCTAGCACGCAGCAGAGGCACACCTCTATTGTCACTTCCAAGACAGCTAGCAAAGTGTTGCGCTAGCTGTTTTGGAAAGCCGCTTAACTGTTGGTCCAGCATCTGAATACAAATGTCATTGTATAGTTTTCCATATTATCAGTCAACCAACTGAATGACACAACTGAGCCTTGTTGTGTTGCTTGTGGAACGCATCGACTTTCTTCTTTTGGCTTCATGCATGAGGACATTAACGCCACCTAGTGGAATGCAAGAATCCTGATGCTGCTCGCTGTGTATTGACAGGTGTCATTTGTATATACCAACTAACGCACTGTGTCACTGCATGTTGCCTTTACATCGCCTTCTTCTTTGGTTTGTGATGGCGAGTTCACAGTGGCCACTTCCTTGTTTTGTCACGGCTAAAAGGAAGTTGCAGTCAGAGATGTAAAATGCTTGAAGTGACCTCAGCTTAATTTTCAGATGCATAGCAGGTGGTCATCCGTATATCACTTTTTTTGTAATTGTTTCTTTAAAAATACTGGCCGCTCAAGATGCCTTGTTTTACAACAAGTTGGCTGATCGTCTCATTAGCTGGATGATAATTCATCGCAGGTGCACGTTAAGTTCCGAGTAAGACAAAAAAAGCTAATTTCCATAAATCGTGTTGTACGCTCATAGTATTTAACCCATCATAACTCCACATTTGCTGTGTGTGTGTGTGTGAGTGGGTGTATGTGTATGCGTTTGTGTGTGTATGCGTGCGTGCGTGTGTGTGTCTACTCTTTGGTGTAGCATTATCATACCCATCCTAACAGACAGATAAGCCCCCGGGTTTACGGAATAAAGGCTGACTCACCACACGTGAAGCAGAGCCATAAAATCCCCTCTCAAATCCTCTGTTTTGCATCACTTATTATTTCAAATATCCTTTGTGCTGCCTTAAAAATCTTAAGCTGGGACCTCAACCCCCCCCCCCCCCCCCTCCACCCCCCCAACCCCCACCACCATCGCACCTACACGTTCTCCCCCAACATTTTCATGGCGCGCAAGTCACTCACGCGTGCTCGGCGCCCGTGTCACACATTTAGGACGGAAATATTTCCCTAATCCTCGTCTCTTCCTTCCAGCGGCTCCGGCAAAGGGTTTTAATAAACGCCGGTGATTTAATTGTTCCGCAGCGCGCCGCTCTCGGCGCGGCGAGTGATTAGCACGAGAGTGTCTCCCTAAAACCCTGCGCCGCTGTTTATTTAATTGTCCCTATGATGCCGCGGCTACGCTCTGTTTATTCCTGCTGCTTAGCAAAAAAAAAAAAACAAAAAAAAAACAAAAAAGAGAGAGAGAGAGAAGGACCCCGGCTCAACTTTTAGCCGAGACTCATGCAATATTGAGCAGAGTGGAAGACTGCGCCGCTCTCCAGAGATGTGCCTCCCAAACATGGTGCACAACGCCAAGCAAATGTGAACCGTGTGTGTGTGTGTGTGTGTGTGTGTGTGCCTGCGCTCAATCCTTTAGTATTTGTGCCAAGCCTGCAAATAACACAACTCTCAGTCTATGAATAATTTCCTGTGTTGATGCTTTCTCTGCCCCCCTGTGCTGCTATTTTCTTTCCCTCCTGGCTCTCCTCCGTTCCTGATGCAGATTTTTTTTTTCTCTCTCCTTCGTCTCCCACGTTTGTCTTCGTCTCTTTTTTTTTTTTTTTTTTTTTTCTGCCTCCTCCGCCCCTTGTAATCATTACGGAATGTAAAATGAAATAAAAATGATGCGCTTATCCTTTTCTCGTAAAACAACAAAACAGTGCGGAAAGCAGCGTTTACAGGGGTGGGGCGCACATGTGACTTTTTATGTGTAATTTGGAACATTGCATGCCTGTTAAGATAAAAAAAAAAAAAAATTTGCTCTGTTGTTGCGAATCAATCACGACAGCGAAAATTGCTGCTGAGTTTCCACTCGATAGCCTCGTCAACGCGATGTCGCTCCTGCCCTGTTTCGCTCCTGCGGTCAAATTCTTTTGTCTGGTTGCGATTTTCCATTAAATCGCTGTCTGTTTGACCCTGTTCTTAACCGCCGCTTCTAAAGAGATGGTTAATTATTACCGCCCGAGGGCTCAAATTTCCCATCACGGCGGCTCGTGGTGCACAGTTTGAGGAACCTGGGAGACTTCTGGATGCTGCACACGTGTCCCAACATCTGTAAACAAGTTCACCCCCAAATATTGTTCCAAAAGCAATCATGCTGCTCTTTCCCCCTGCTGGCTGCCTTGTTGGCATAATATCAACTGAGGTCGGGGAAGTGGCGGGGGGGGGGGGGGGGGGGGACCCTTGACAGTGGTATTAAAACAAAACAAAAAAAAAAAGAAATCAAAGGAGACGCCGGGTTATTTGTCTTTTGTTCTTGCCCGGATGACGCATGTTTCATGAGAGCAAATTGCCTCATGATGTTTGTAATTTTAGGAGTGAGCCTGAATTTGGCTTCGTGAGTACCAGAGGTGCTGCGAGCGGCGCGCACCACATGTCTGAGGGGAGCGCGAGCGCACTGACAGGAACACCTTCACCTTCCGCTCCTCGCCGATTATGGATGAAAGGGAGCCGCAACAGGCCCGCAGATGCTGAATAACCTCCAACAACGGCCCTGGCTGGCCGTGTGTGTGTGTGTGTGTGTGTGTGTGTGTGTGTGTGTGTGTGTGTGTGTGTGTGTGTGTGTGTGTGTGTGTGTGCGAGACCAATCCTGGTGTGTTGCGCTGATTGTACTTTGAACTGGAAAGTCCTGGGAACATGTCCAGGGCTTTCTGTGTAGTAAATCACTGTGGAATCACAATTTAATGGTCATAACGAGGGACAGTCTTCGGCTCGGGTTGGAATTCTGCTTTCAGGACCACGGCTACTTTTTGCCGCCTGTTGAAATAGTGCAGGAAGTCCAACGCGGTAAAACATTAGCGAGGCCGTGAGCAAGTTGCGTCCTGACCTGGATGTGGTGATGATAGGATGTTGCGCGTCAGTCTTCTGGTCCCCTGCTGTGTTTTGGGTCAATGGGCCAATCAGACGCGTTTTGTTGTTGACAATCAGATTATTGACCCTCCTGTTTCTCAGACAAAGAGTGCAACTATTTGCATGTCAGCGATCTCTTTGAGACGTGAGTCTTGACCCTCCGCGTGCTGTGCTAAACACGCACTGGCAGGATGATGTCATCCGGATTTTGACTGCAGCGATCTTGGGGATCTTGGGGATCTTGGGATCTTCGTCTGAGCTCATTCATATCCAAAAGTTGGCCAAAGATTCCAAGTCTCACCCATAAAATATTAACATCAGCAATCTTCAAGGGATCTGTAAAGCATATTGTGGAGGGAGCAATTAGGGAGAGTGCCAGAAGATTCCTGGTTTATTCCCGGTTTGATTTATTATTTCCTTGAACTTGCGCAGAAATTTGTGCACCACTGAGCTATGTGAGAAATAAATTTCTTATCAGATTTAAATCACCGCTGCATTATCTATTAAAACCATGTGCAAGCCGGCGGTTAAACTAAGCTGGAACTGCAGCCTCACTCATATGAGCACATACACTGTTGATGTGTGTTTTTTTTCTGTGATGCATTATTCACAGATTTACTGAAGCAACTGTGTTCCCTCTTCTCTCTAAAGCAGCAAAATACAATATTCAGCTTCTTCAGACTTCGGGAAAATCCAATTTTGCTTTGCACTTTCATCGCCACATCTGCAGTGGAAAAAGTGACGTCACAGCGCCCCCTGTGCATGCGCTCCTGCTGCTTGTTATCTAATGTTAATGCATGTAAATCCCCCCCCCCCGCCCTCCCTCATTCCGTTCCAATGCTGTAGCAGGAAAAACATTAGGCATATATTGGGGGACAAAGTGTCGATTGTTTGTGAATATAAAGTTCTGAAGCCTCCAAGTTGTTTCCACCACCACCTTGAATTTGTCAATTTGTGTCTCCATATTTGGGTGTGTGGGCGGTGTGAGCAATGTTTGGAGATGAGTGCAGAGTTTCACCCAATACCTGCCCACTCGCTGGCCAGCCAACTACACGAGTTACTGAACTCTAGCCACGCCCACAGCTTTATGGCTCCATCATCAGGGCATCAAGGCCTATTTAATGATTTTTTTTTTTTTTAACTCGCAATTGAAATCAATAATAATTTTTCACCATTTTGTAAAGGTATAACTTTAGCGCTACTTTATGTATTTATAGCTGTATTTATATTGGCAGCCCTCGCTGGCCAAACCATAGAATGCAATACTTTTGGTACTTTCACATTGGCCTCCTTTTAGAACCCGGAGGTTCCGTCCGTCTGCTCGTGAAATCAATGGGACAGACACTGCTCAACGCTAACGACAGCACAGTCTGCAGAACGCCTCCTCTTCAACAGACATTCCAAGAAACTGCAGTTTTTCTGCTTGCAGAGAGACAGAGAGAGAGAGAGACAGAGAGAGAGAGAGAGAGAGACTCTGGGAACCACGGGAACGTTACTGTTTTTTTTCTAAAAAAAAGTCGCGTCCGCACGCTGGCAGATGGAAACGGAACGGTGGGTGAAAACGATGTGATGCGTATGCCACACCGAAACGTGGCGCTGTTAACAGACGCTGACACAGGCAACGGACCCAGAATATAAAAATAAGCCCGTTTCCACTACACGCCAAAGAATCAATGACGAGTGGAGGGAAAAAGACAGAGTCTCTTGTGTGGACCGACGACGAGGTGGAATTACTACTACGTGTCACACTGGATTACAACTCCGCTCGCCGCCATCGTTATTGTTTGTGCCGCTGCTGCCGCATTGCATGCCTTGTTTTTTTCCGGATGACATGACAGTGACGGGGCGATGACGTCATTGTTTTACAAGGAAAAGACGTTTTTGCCGTCCAGATGGCAACGACGTGATAACGACGTGATAACGACAAAACGGCGTCACTGGATTTTCCCACTCTGGGACCCGGTTGTCAAAAAAATACCGTTTCCGGACCCAAAACGCCGTTGCCATACGGACAAAACGCCGGGAACGGTTAAATACTTTACCGTTTCCACCAAAAAACGTTCTTGTGTGGACAGGACATCAGAGAGAGAGAGATGTGTTGTTTGTCCATCGCAAATAAATGCCCTCTGGTTGCACTTTCACTGTTCACTTTGGTGCCGCCCACTCACAACACGAGCAAAGCCTGTGGCTGTGGTTGGTATGGAGATGCTGCAAACTGACAAGGAGCCCCGTCGCTGACGCAAACGATGTCCCACGAACCCACACGTTTCCAGCCTTTGGGTAAAGTTTCGGTGCAACTTCGCTGGAACATCTGATAATAAAAAACCCCCTGACGGCAAATGACTTCATCCAGAATTTGTTGTCGTTTGAAATCCCTCGCTTGCTGTGAGACGAGTCACTCAACCCTGCTTTCTTTGGCAATTACTTTTGTGCAACTAAGCTCGGAGAGAATTATTCAATCAGTTCTTTGAAATGAAGTGAAATGCATGAAATGCGCTCTGCCCCTTTGACTATCGACCAACAGTTCTAAGAAAATGTCAATAAGGTTAAGATTTTTCTAAGGAAAGTCGGGTTATTGATTAAAAAATAAATAAAAAGAATCCAAGCAAACAAAATAAAATAAGGTTGTTTGTGCGTGAAAATCTCAGTAGCTCAGCAGCAGTTTGTGAAACACTCCAGAAACAGACCAGCAAGCAGATGGACTGTTCAGGCCGGCGTGTGTACAGCACAAAAGCCATCCGCCCTTTGAGCGTCAACTATGTAGTTGGGAGAGTCCGAACCATGTTGATGTGTTGTTCGATCTAACAGTTTGTCATGCGTTTGGTCTCCGCAAATGCAAAAAAACAAACACTGAAAACATGCTAAAAGTTCTCATTTAATCAGAATTTTTTTTTTTTTTTTTACCGTCAATTAATTGAAAACTACCAAAAATAACAGAGAGATTGTACGTGGCTTTATGTGTGTCATTTAGAAAAGTTTGAACTGGTTTGAACAGAACGAAAGGCAGGCGGCTAAAACAACCAATTGACACTAATTTGTTGAACACCAATTTTTCTTTAGGAAAAAAAAAAAAATACAAACCATACATTTCTTTGCTAGGCCGCGTTTCCTGCCTCGTGGACGCTCGTGTTTGCAAATGGTAGAAATTCCGCACAAATTTGCCTCCTAATTGCAAACATCTGCTGCCGGAGAAGGCAAAGTGACGCTCGACAGCCGAGTCGGTTAAAACAAACAAAAGTGTCGTGACAAAACCATTTAGTGACTTCAGTGAGAGGAAGTGGGCTCCGCAGCCAGAACGTTGTCAGCTGTGCGTTTGGAACCTCTGACACGGTGATTTGTCTGCCTCAATCTTAATTGCGTGCCAAGCTGGAGGTGCCAAGCGCAGGGTTCAGTCTTCTTGGCAGCTCGGCCTAATTACAGATATTGCTTTGGCAGCGTTTCCACTTCGTTCCTCCCCTCCCTCCCCTCGGTGTGTTTCCCACTGACTGTTTCCTTCAGATTAGGCTACTGAGGAATATTCGGTCTTTGGTTTCGCTCCATATGACTCACAAATAAAAGCGTCTTTTGCGCTGAAAAATTCACATGCAGGAAAAGTTCAGTGAAAAGTTCAGTGAGCAAGAACAGAAGCAGGCACGATGTGTCGACTCGCAGAGCTGCTTTTAATATGTGTAATTTCATTAACAGTGAAGCCGGCAGAGGAAAAGCCACAGGCAGGGCGTTAAACGTAGAGTTCATGCAAAATGAGAATTTGTTGGATTCAAACTTCTGGAGACGTTTTCTTCTTTCTACCAATCTGGAGTTTCTTGGACAGAACTGAGAGTCTTGGCTGTTCGTGTTTATGAGCCGGATTAATTGTGCTAGACTTTGTAAAATGCTGAATTAAATAATATTAAACTGACCTGTTGAGTCAGTTGTGGAATGGCTCTTTCATTTAAGAAACACACATATATATAAACATCATGTATTTAACGTTTAGCTAAACACAGCCAATTGCAAGATTCTAAGCCGCAACTTTGCACAAAACTGCAATTCACCGGTTTTCTACTTGCCTCGATATCTGGGGTGACGCTTTCTTTGCCGCCTAACTGGAAAGTGGAGTTCTGTGGAAAAACATACAGTGCCAACACAGTTGAAGCCTAAGGCCTCAAACTAATACAACCCAAAATGACAACCATCACATGTCTCCGTCCTGCTGTTGTTGTGTTGTGCGAACGTCTCGGATGACACAGGCAGACCGACTCCTGTCAAAACTGGGATTTCCCCTCGTAGACAAGACCTCAGTCTGGTCTTTCTACACCGAGGGCTGAAGGTGAGAACAGGTTACTCAAAATTCTATTATCACATTCGGGGGGTGGGGGGGGCAAAAACAACAACAACAACAACTTTGTGTTGTATCTAATTTCCATGTATAAATATTCATGGTTAAACATCCTAAAGGGGATGGAACAGATTTGCCCCCCCCCCGCTATAAGATGGACTGCGTCTCTCAGAGCCGCTCGCCAGATGTGTCCTGCGGTCTTCGCCCTGCCAGCGCCGCCGGACTTGTTTCACTCCTGAATCATAACTCTGGAGCGCGGCCAGCACGGAGAAATGCGTCTTTGTCCTCGCACCGGCACTTTCGGCGGTTCAATCTGCTCTTATTATTCCTGGATGCTTCCATAGCTTAGCGCAGGTTTTCTCCGCTGGGAAGCAGACTGACATCACCGAGCTTCGACTGACAAGTGGAAAAACCAGCCGTCTGCTGTTTGACCTCCACATCTGCTCCAACATTGAACGTGTGCACGTGTGTGTGTGTGTGTGTGTGTGTGTGTTGGAAGCTATTTGTCTAGAATTTTAAAGTGAGCAGCCTTCACTCACCCGCAGTCCATGTTTTATTAACATTTCAGCCACCGGCGGCCACGACGGAGAGTCTTTGGGAGCGTTCCGCTTTAAAACAAACACACGTCCTCCCCTTCCGTCCCGCCACCCCGCGCCCTAATGACGCTGAATCGCGGCCAGTCCACGTCTTCCAGTTTCGGGGCTGCGGTTGATTATAGCAATTTAGGATGTCAACATCTCCGGGACTCGCCGATCCGGCTCCTTTTCTCGCCTTTGCAATTTTCCAGACGTCTCGCGGAGGAGGCGCGCGGGCGCAGCCGCCTGTGAAACCAAGCCGCTCCACCGACTGCGGAAAGACGGAAACTTCCAAGCACTCCCGAGGCAGCGGAGTAGTAAACAGACATGTCACGGGGAATTGGTGCACTTGTCAGATGTGCACGTCGTCTCCATTAGAGCAGCCAAGGAACGGAGGGGCAGTGTGAGGTGGTGGTGGTGGTGGTGGGGGCGCAATTATGTCAGCTATCCAGCAGGGGACACAGCAGCTGTACGCCCACTTACTGTGATTGTGCGTGTGTGTGTGTGTGTACGTGTGTGTGTACGTGTGTGTGTGTACACGCTTATGAGAAGAGGGCGGTTGCATCACAGGCATACTAGGGAGTCAAAATGGTAGGTGCCAACTTTCATCCCCCCAGCAGCGGCAGTAGTAGCAGCGGCGGCGGTGGTATTTCTGTGTGTGTGTGTGTGTGTGTGTGTGTGTGTGTGTGTGTGTGTGTGTGTGTGTGTGTTTGTGTTCTGGGACACAGTTGGCGTCTCTCCAGGACCCTCCTGCCCTTGACTGATGACGGCGCGAGGCGAGCTGAGCAGGTAATAGCTTTCCACCACCTGCTTATTCATCCAGAATCCTTCGCTTAAAGGACGAAGGAGATTAAGTTCCACTCCTCCGCCCCCCCCACCCCCACCCTCCCACACACCCCTAAAAAACCCGCTGACCTCCGCTGATTGACTCATCAATACTCGGCCAACTCGCCGCTCGCCGCTCTCCGCAGTCAAAACTTGGCGGCGCAGCAGAAAGCCGCCGCTCACCTTTTTTGACAAATGAAGACAAATGTGTCTTGGATGGAGGCTTTATTTGGGTTTTCTCCTCTCCCTCCCCGCCGTTAATCACCCTGCAACAAGGAATTCACTGTCTGCACGTGAGTGCTGTGTGCTAAGTGGGAGCAAATGTGCTGCGACAACAGCCAGTTGGAAGGCGCATCTGCGCTGTGTGAAAAGTTGTATTTATGGGGCTCGCTCGGAATTGTGATTGCTGGCTTCCACAAAGTTTTTCCATTATTTTTGGTTTGGTTTTGTTTTGTGTTGTTTTGACTCAGCGCTATGTCGCCGGCCCTTTGTGAGGTGACAGACGCCACGTTTCACAAGGGAGGAAGAAGCCAACCGACGTTTACTCATGCGGCTCATGACGCAACGCCAGACGTGAGCGACGAGCTTTGCAATAAAATCGAGGGCACGAAACAGGAAGGATGTACGCAACACGAAAATCACACCGAAGGCAAAAATGAAATGTCACAGCACTGCCGGCAGTGAGAAGCCGTGGTGAAGTAACGCACCTTCAGCCTGGGTTTGAGACAGGCCCTGGTCAGTGGTGGCCAGGTGAGGGGGTTCACAGAATCCAGAACTGGGAGGATGACCTTTGACCTTGTTGAAGAGCTGCACTCTCTGATAAATGGATGGGCTGTGAAGGAGCTCCATCCATCCATCCATCCATCCATCCATCCATCCATCTTCTAAACCTGCTTCCTCCTGCACTGAGGGTGGATGGTGGGGGTCTGCTGGAGCCTCTCCCAGCTGTCATGGGGTGGATGCAGGGCGACACCCTGGACAAGTCACCAGTTCATCACAGTGGGTGAGGCCAATACACACATCCTCATTGCAAAGTCCAGGCACAGGCAAACGAGGAAATAGCTCGCTCGGTCGCGGTTGTAACCGGAAAAAATAATAATGGAAACTTTCAATTTAGCTGCTCCTGAGTGCCCCCCCCCCCCCCCACCACCACCACCACCACCACCTGCTTTTTCACTGGGGGAGGGGGAGAAATCTGGCCAGAGGCGAAGCGAAGGTAGGCGGCTCAGAAGTCGACTGACAAAACACGGGTGAGGAATGGAGGCAGGCTATAAATAAACAAGCAGCAATATTCTGTGTTATGAATATATAATTCCTGCCTTTAATAACCAGCCAGGCCTGGGGGACGGCGCACCGACGGCTCAGCGAGCAGCGATATTGTGCCGCCGACCGGAGCTCCCGCTGAATTATTGAGGCCCCGGCAGGCTGCCGTCTCTCTCGTCATGGTGATCAGCCGTCCACTGACACCTGTCTGGGCGCCCGGCGGTCAAACCCGCACACCCCCGCAGAGCGGATGAGGCGTCGAGCGCCGGCCGGCCGACCGCAGCGACGCGCGGATTGCTCAGGTGGTGATTGGCTGCAGTTGTGACCTGCAAGGAAAAAAACAACGAAAAATTCAATAAATGCTCCAAATCACGAAACAGCGACAGCCTTTTGCTGCTTGCTGATCCCCCAGCAACCAGCACACAGAGGTCAGCCCTGGTTTTGGTTCTGTGAGGGGAGCAGCTTTAAAACCTTGCACTTTATAGATCATCAACAGCAGCATTTTACCTGCAACCTCTTGACACAGGTGGAAACTAACAAATCTTTTTATTCAGGTGTTTAATTTTCAGAATACTTTAAACTTTTGCTTCTCACCACGAATATCTGTACCTTTCACTCAAAGCAGCTTTGTTGTTTTATTTTTTCTTCTTTTTTTTTTGACACACTCGCTCCATGTTGAAATCCATTGGAAACATCTTCTTGATTCTGTGGCAGTAGGTGAATGTAAAGGTTTGCTGTGGTGATGTGTCTCCACTAGAAGGCCACAGCGAGTTCTTCTACTTCTTCTTCTTCTTCTTCTTCTCCTGAGTGGAAGGAGTGTGTGTCTGAAATCACACAGCGTTGAGCAGTCAGTCGGTGACCTTGATGATTTTTGTTTGCCGACCGATCCCTTCGGGAACCTCTGGTGCTGATGTGTCTCCTCCCTTATGGTCAGAGGTTAAAAGGTGTCGACACGACCTCTGAATAATTGAAGGGGTCTATTTTTTCACGAAGGGTTGACAACGTCAACTCTGTGGGGAGTTGTCGATATGGAGAGCAGCCGCCGGCCCTTGCGGCGCGTTTCCCCGGTCCGGCCCCACCTGCTGGCGCTACCTGCCTTAATATTTTGGCAGCCACGGACCGTGGTTCTATCCTATTACCCAGACCAGTGGCAGGCAACTAAAAACTATTAAAAACTGGCTGCACGTTCAGACTGAGGGAAGAAATATTCAAATTACGATTGACATCCTCTTGAGCCGACGTGTGAAACGGTCATTTAGCGGAGCTACTCTGTCGGAACGGCCCCCAAATGAAATCATTTGCAAAACATAAACGCGTCTCTCTTTTCTTCTTCTTCTTCTTTTTTTTTTTTTTTTTTTTTTTAATTTTTGCGGATTTAATGACGGGCTGCCAGAGCTCTGGAGCCCGGCGGGGCGAGGCGGGGGCGGAGCGGGGGGGGGGGGGGGCAATCTTATGCAGCAGGGCATCGATTCTCCCTGCTGCTCCATTGATCCGCCGTGTTTTCCCTCCACTGCTGCCTGCTAATCGCTGCCTTATTAGTTAGAGGAGTGGGAGGGAGCGGCGCTGCGAGGCACCGGGGAGATATCGCTGACTGCTACCTGGGCTGTAATGATCATTCATTGCCTTTTTCTTTTATTGGTCACTCAACGGCTAAGAGAGTGAATCTTCCTCCTGGAAAGTAATGAAGCAAAAAACAAAAAAAACAAACCAAAACATAACAAACGTTCATCAAAATAAACACGTTAAATGACCATCGACGGCTGTGTCGTATTCAGACACATTTCAAAATGGGAGACGCAGCTACAAAAAAAAAAGAAATATGGCAAATAGAAGTCATTTCAGTATATTTTCTATAGGATACGTCGGCAAAGGGCCGTTTATCTTCATGACTCCACTAATTATCAGGGGTGGCGTTTTTTTTTTCCTTCTCTTGTCAAAATATCAAACAGTGATGATGGTGATGACAAAAGCCAAACCACAACAACAACAACGACAACAACAACAGCGGCGTCAAACAAGTCGCACTCTGCCCTGCAGCAAACAGGGCAAGCTACACACACACACACACACGCGCGTGCGCGCGCGCACACACGTACACACACGCACTCCTCCAGTTGATAATCAGGCGTTTATTCCATAAACAATGCTGGAACCAACTTGGGATTTGCCCAACAATGTCTCATTACTTGTGTATGAGCTTACCCCCCCCCCCCCTCTACACTCCCCCCAATCCCCCCTCCCCCCCACTTCTTCTCCTTCCTGGAGATAATGCAATTCGTCAAGGAGAGCAGATGAGGGAGGAAATGAAAGGGTGAGGGGCGGGCTTGGAGCGGAGCGGGGGGGGGGGGGGGGGGGGACAAAAACACTTATTAATTTGCACGAAATGGAATTAGCAGCGGGGAGTTAGAAGCGGCGGAGTTTCTAATTTTACCCCTTGCCCCCGTGCGCCGATGGTAAATGGAGATTTGTCACACTCCACTTGGCTGCATCCCCGGCCTGATGAGCTGTCTCGCTGGCGCTCCCGCGCAAGCCGGGCTCAATCTCCGGCATTAGCCGACGACGCCAGCACTCACATCACTGCGGCGGCGCTGCAGAGTCGTCACAGGGTGGGCGCAAGTGTCATCAGGGGCTAAATTCCACCGGTGACACGGCATTAAGGGAGGATGTGAGAGGCTGGAGCTCACACAGTCGCTGGAGCGAGAGAGAGAGAGAGAGAGAGAGAGAGAGAGAGAGAGAGAGAGAGAGAGATGAAATAATGGAAACACAGTGTTATTCAAATGGACTGCTGAGGAAATGTATCTTCTTCTTTGAAGCTCCTCCCCCGAATCCCAAAAGACTCTCCTCCATCTCCTGCTAACATGTTCAGCCCTCTGTTTGCAACCCCCTGGCCCCTGCAAAAGCCCCGGCTGGCTTTTACTTTGCTGCTGAAAACTTTGTTGGCCCGTCCACGTGCTTGGAAGGGGAACAGAAGCCAGGCGGTGTCAGAGGGCGGAGCCAACACCTGTCTGAGGTTGATGTCCGTTGCTTAGCAGAGATCTAACCCAGTCCACCCAGAAACACACATTTTTTCATTCTCGGTGTGTTAGTTGTCGTGCCAGTAACACAAAAAGATAAAATAAAGAGCTGAAAAAGACTTTTTTTTTTTTCTTTAAATAAAAGGCACCTGCACAGCTCCAGGGGATAAAAGAGGCCCTAGTCGGTTCTGGTTACACATAAAGCATGGCTTCGAAGAAAATATGTTTTGCCACTCCCTGTCACAACATGAATGTTTTTTTAAAAAATCCCCAAAAGAAAGCAATCGATGCAGCGCCGAGCATCTGAAGCTTCAAATCATAATTAAAGCCCTTTTCTTTGTGGATCAATGCGGCGCCACACACAGAGAAACCCGCCTTCCAGTCGCAAATGCTGCTCTTCCTCTGTCAATAGACGCCCTCTGACAAAACACCGTTGCTGTGGTGAATATGCACCATCAAAGACCAGAACATTTTCAGCGCCTCGGGCTGAAAGAGTCAACCAACCGCTGCGACTCCTGCCTGACTCCTGTCTGTAGGCTGCGCCTTCCTTTTGAACCCTCGGATCAAACAGATCTTTGCGTTCAACATGCACACTTAGTCAGATCTCGCGTCGCCATGTATTCTTATGAAATATGAAAAGAAAAAAAAAAAAATCTTCTGATGAGTTCTGATGGACAGAGAGCGAGCAGGCAAGAGAAGAATCCCAAAGCTGGGAGCCTGTGGGAGCCCACACACACACACACACACACACACACACACACACACACACACACACACACACACATAAATAAGCAAGCTGGTGGTACAGCCACAGATGCGTCGATCAATAACACACCCTCACACAACATACACACGCACACACACACACACACACACAATGTGGGTGAGAGCATCCAGGAGAAAATAACCTGCTGACCTGCTCGCCCACCCCTGCAGCTAGCTCCCCCTAGTGGAGAGTCTTTACAGCGAGTTCGGAAGTTGGCCGCCAGCTACGCGGCCGTCTCCCCTCCTCAGCTTCACCCCGACGCCTCATGAACTCAACCCCGTCCTCCAGCTGACACAGACAAGCGAAGATGGAAAAAAAGCTTCGTTAGGCCCTTTTTCTTTTTTCTTTTTTTCCCCCAATCGGAGCCATCGAGTGTTCATCTTCCCCCAACTGCATCTGGTTTTTGTTCATGTTTTCCATGCCGAGCGTCTGACCGGAAGGGCGTCGCCGCGGACACACACGCAGGTGGGCGCGCGCTCGCGTGCGCGCTGCGAGTGCCTGCAGCTTCCTGCCTGCGCGATAAGGATCCCCAATGTGTCTGACAGCGAGGATGACTGCCGAGTGTGAGGGAATTAGAGGGATTAGGGGGTTATAGAGTAGCGTGATAGCCTCTGGGATGACGGAGGGATTAGCCCGATTATCTCACTCTTCCCTCTCCCTCCCTCAGCCTTTCACTCTCTCTCTCTCTCTCTCTCTCTCTCTCTCTCTCTCTCTCTCTCTCTCTCTCTCCTCCCTCCCAGCCGTGGCCCCAGTCTGAAGTCTGAAAGCTTCCAGATGTGGCACCTTTATAGATAGAAGGTGGAGGAAACAACCTCGGGGGAAGGAGCGAGGAGGAGGAGGAGGAGGAGGAGGAGGTGGTGGGGCAGGGGAGTGAATGCGGGGGGGCGGAGAAGCGGGAAACAGTCAGGAAGCAGGGAAACGTAATGAAGATAGGAAAAAAAAAAAGTGGGGGGTTGGGGAAGAAATGAGGAAGGAAGCGGCGCGTGGAGTGACAGACGAGGTGATGATAGGGGGGAAGAGGGAGGAAGAGGGAGCGGGGGAGGAGATAGGAGGCACAATTCCCCGTCGGCGGGGCTTCACTGTCACCTCCTCCAGTGCACATCCACTCCTCCTCGCTCGGCTTAATGCCGGATTCCATCAAGGTGCTGCTCTGAGCGGCTTTACATTTTAATTTTTGCGGATTGCGCCGGCAATTTTCGGTCGGCACACCGAGGGCCGTTAGCGCGCGCGGCTAATCAGCAGGTGTAAGAATTCCAGGGCTGCGCATTGTTCTCCGTTTCTGAGGCAATTGTTTCTTCAATTTTTTATTTATTTATTTTTTTTAAATCCGCTGCAGCCGCCCGCTCTGGAACGGGTCTCAACCTGGGCAACAGCACCAGCAGGCCTCTTTTTGAAAAAAAATGTGATGTTTTTCGGGAAAATATTTCTGGAGAATGACCGAAAAAAAATGTTTTTTTTTCTTTAAATATTGAGCTCCAGAAAGCCGGCAGCAGGACGACCCATGGACTGTTTGAAGGCTTTGGATTTCTTTTGAACCTTTAAAAATTCTGTTTCTTTTGAGCTGCACATTGATCTGAAGTTGGAAGTGAATCTATGAAACATGAAATGAATCTATCATTAAACATGATCGGTATTTGAGATTCCCACAGACTAGTTAATGAGTAGCAAAATCACACTTATTTAAAGAGGTGAAAACAAATTAAAAGAAACAAACAAAAATAAAATGGAAAGGTATTAGACATTTTTTTATTTTTTGGGGGGTCGGGGGGGTCAGATGGAAAGTATTTCACCGGGCTCCATAATACAGTGTGACAGCTAGAATGCTGCATACCAGCAGAATGACCAGACACAGATGTGATGTCTGCAGTCATTCAGCACTTCATGTAAGGACTAAAAATACGGTGCAGTAATTGTCGATCAAAAGCATGAAATCCTGATCCGATCCAGATGTCCGGAACGTCTACCCGCTGGCGAGGAACCTTCCCTGAGCTGACCGCAGAGCAGCGTGTGGATCTGCTCTTATGTCTCAGACAAGTCATTGCTTTATGCTTTAGATTGGTGTGTGATTGTGTGGGTGCGTGTAAATGATAGTGTGTCGTCTTTGTGTTGAGATCTGTAGTCCAATTTTATTTAATTTCTTTTTGCGGGGGGGGGGCAAGTGGGAACGCAGTGTGAAAGCGCCGCATTGTTTGGGACGTGAGAGCGCAAGTCACAAGGACTGAGCTCAACTGAGGGCCAACGGCTGCGAGTTTTTCGACAAACACTGCGTCCAACTGCAGCGTACGAGAAAAATCACTTCACACCGCTCGCCATTTGGCAGTGACGGGCCAAGCGTCTCGAGATCCACACCAAAACCAACCAAGAAGCTTCTGCAGTGGAGCTGAAGTTTGTGCTAGTTGTGGAAGTGACCTCTGACCTGTGTAGCGGGGGCTTGATGCAGCGCTTCAAAGATTTGGTAACATCAGGCAAATCGGCTCGGACAGGAAGTGAGACCACAGCGAGCGTCTGGTGCTCAGAGGGACCCCAGATGGAGAAACATTCATCTTCAGAGCCTTCAGCATGTGTACCAACACCTTCCCCACCTATTGCTAAATATTAGCCACGGCCACAACTTTATGGACACCTTTCCTCAAAATAAGACTGAATGCAACAAAATGGACCGGAGGGCCTATATGTTAATATTTATACTGGCCATTTCGACACTTTTTTTTACCGGTTTATAACAGTATCAATTTAAGGCTCCATTCCGTAGTGACCACCACACTTTTTTTCAGTCTTTCTTGCAACCAACTTTGGCGGTCCCTGCTGGTCAAACTAGAGAATGCAGGTTTTTGGTACTTTTTGGTACTTCTGCTGCTGTCAGCCCCTCCCTGGTATCAATGCAAAGTGAGCAAACCACAAAAGTAAGACAGGAAACTGAGCGGCGGCGTCCTCCTGCAGGTTTCTGCCGGCTGTCGCTGTGTAACTCGTGGCATCTGCTCGTCCTCGGCGCTCATCTGGAAACTGCGCAGCTCGTCTGGACTCTCGGCGCTGCAGGGTCGCGATGCAGTCGAGCAGAAGTTTGTAGCCGCTCTGTTTTTTTGTTTTTTTTTCCTCGGTCTGAACCCGATTCAACGGCTGCGTGTGCGGTGAAGAGGGGAAACTCAAACGGCAGAAACCGCCAACGAAAGCACCATTTCGACGCCATTAAAGGCAAAAAGGCAAAAATCCCTTCTGGTTCCTGCAAATTTCCGAAAGTTAACAAAATTTTAGACAACGTGTTGCCTGTTTTTGCCCCCCCCCCCACCATCCACCGCCCCCCCCTTCACCCCCCGCCCTCCGTGTGTCTCCTCGTTCTCAACAAGTCTGACATTTCACAAACCCGAGCGGTTTACACGGCCTGAAACTGCTGACAGGGAAACTGAACCGTTATATCTCACACAGAAGCCCGCAAACCCAAAAGCCACAAGTAGCTCTCTGTCTCCGCGCCGCCTCTGCCGCCTTCCTCCGTGCTCCACATTGTTGCACGCACACACACACACACCCCGATTGTTGGATTGTTTCTCCTCAGAAAGTATTTGTCACTTTGAACGCTGTTGTAAAAGATTTTTTTTTTTTTGATTTACCAGTTTTACCCAATGCTGTTTTTTTTTATTTTTTTTATTGCTATGCTCTTTTTTTGTGTGTGCGTTAAAGAGCTGCTTTCAAACCGGATGTCTGACGTAGGAACTGTAACACCACATGCAGTTGTGGGTTACTGTATTCTCTGGTGGCTCACATCTACACAGGATGTGTTGACAGAGCTGCTCGAGGCTTTTTTTTTTGTAGTGAAGTGGATAGATTGTTTCCGTGCAGTTGTGTGTGTGTGTGTGTCTGTGTGTGTGTGTGTGTGTGTGTCTGTGTGTCTGTGTGTGTGCGCGCGTGAAAGCGAGCGTCTATGCTGTAAACAAGATTTGCCTCTTGCCCTCAAACCATGGCCGACACACACACAGCGCTCCTGTGTGTGCGCGTAAGCGTGTGTGTGCGATGGCTACACACACGCCCACCCCACCCCACCCCCCACGCCCCCCGGACACACACACACACGGGTTATTGGGTTTTGTGGGTTGTCATGGCAACTGTTGAGACGTTGTTCACGACGATTCTTTGCCTCTTTCTTCACAACAAGAGGGTGAAGGAGGATGCAAATGGACGCCGCCCCCCGCCCCCCCGACCAGCCAGACACTGCAGCAGATGATGAACCAAACGGGAACACACACTTTCCAAAATGGGAAGAAAAAGTCTCCACCTACCCCCCCCCCCCCCCACACCCCCCACCTCCACACACACACACACACACACACACACACCCCAAACACACACACACGCACGCACACTCCCCACAACAAACGCTTCTCCCACACAGACGTAATGAGCAATGAATGAATAAATAAATAAAT
Source organism: Nelusetta ayraudi (assembly GCF_046127955.1). Classification (NCBI taxonomy): domain Eukaryota; kingdom Metazoa; phylum Chordata; class Actinopteri; order Tetraodontiformes; family Monacanthidae; genus Nelusetta; species Nelusetta ayraudi. The sequence continues at coordinate 5,973,740 of NW_027466052.1, read as the reverse complement.
AAATAAATAAATAAATAAGAATCTGCTGCACAGAAGAACCTCCACTGATGTTCTGGGACTTTGTACGCTGTTATTATTAATATTATTATTAATTAAAAAAAAGGAGAAGTTCTTGGCAAACAAACACATTCAAAAACATCTTGAAAAAAGCCAAATCACCAAAACAATTCCATTTTGCTATCTGAATCTTTGACACACTAATATCTTCCAAAATATTTATTTTTCCTCTTTAGATTGTAATGGACCATCTGGCCTCCATGATTCATTTTTTAAAGGCCTGATTTTTCTTTTTCTTTGTTGCTTTGACCCCAACTGAGCTTGTTCGGCACCCTCAGCCGCTGTCTCTCTGCCAGCCGAGTGATTGCGGACGACTTTCATCTCGACGCGCCGCTGCAAAGCGCTGCAGTTTCTCTGCGCCGCGGCGTTTTCACACTTATGCAAAGAAAAAGTGTGTTTGTAAATGTCATGTGTGCGCGGGTGCACGCGCGCAGGCAGCGGACGTGCTCTCGCCGGTCGACCGACGTGGCTGCGAGGAGCTGTCAACCACACGGCAGCAGAGCTTGAAGCAGAGGCGACAAAACAACGTGCAGAAGCAGCAGGAGGCGTCGACGCTGCGATGCACACTCAGGCCACAGTGACGCATGTGGTGCAAACCAGTTGCTCTGCACTAACGGACTGGAACATCCACTGGAAGTATTTAAATAGAGTGATTGGTCACTGAAACCTGTTACACTATGTTACATATGTGTGTATGTACAGTATACATATATATATGTATGTATTTACATATATGTATATATATATATATATATATATATAAATATGTATATATAGATAGATAGATAGATAGATAGATAGATATAGATATATATTGATTGATAATGTGTGTGTGTTTTACTGTGTAGCTGAACCTAAACTTTTCGTGCTCGTTGAGTAAAGAAGTCATGTGAAAATGGGCTGCCGCCCTACGCAGTTGTGTAAGTGTGACCTACAACACACCACAAACCAAGACGGAGAGCAAGAGTGGGATGGAAACTGACACGCACACACACACACACACACACACACACACACACGCAAACCTGTGGGTGTGCGAATGTGCAAGTAGCGTCTCAAGCACGTTAAATAGAGCAGCGGAGGTGTGTGAGAACCCCCCCCATCGCCACCCTTGTGTGTGTGTGTGTGTGTGTGTGTGTGTGTGTGTGTGTGTGCATTGGTGTTCTTGAGGTGTGCACCTGCAAGACGTAGACGCAGCAGCGATGACTGACGGCGTCTAGTTTCAATGCGCCCACAGACTTGCGGCTTGGTCGTCACCATTAGAGAGATCGGCGTCGCTCTCCACCTCGAATCAGCAGCTTGAAAGACTTCGACCAAGTCCGATGAAGGCTCGAAGATTTTTTAATTTTTTTTTACCGGCCCACCGACGCCTTCGTGCCTTATTGAATCCTGTCAGAAGTGGATCGAACCTCCCGACGGAGCTGCTCGCCGCCCGTCTCACTTCCCCTTTTTCTTTTTGCGGCGTCTCGCGAAAACTGAAAGTGTTTTTGCATTCGACTGCTGACATTTCTGTCAATAGCGAAACCTGGAGCTCAAGCACACATTGCAAAAAACCAGACTGCTCATCTGTTTCATATCCCTGTTGAAAATCTTGAGCATGGCACACACACACACACGCACACGCACACGCACACACGCACACACGCACACTCCCCCGGCTTCCTGTGGATTCCTCCTATTCCACATCTCTCCGCAGCAGAGTGGAACACGCAGCAAATTGAGCCTTAAATCCAAACACGTGACATCAGAGGACAAAACGGCAGCGCTGACAGGCCTCGGACCACCCACAGCCGCTGCGGCTTCCCTCTAACTGAATGTGGACTGAATTAGACGCTGTCTCAAACCGTTAACCCCAAAGCTTTTTATTAACCACACCGGCACCAACTGCATCTGCGGCTCGACTTCTCCTTTTCACCGCCGCGTCTTTTCCACTCCTGGCCCAGTTCGGCAGCTGTCCTCTTTGTTTTCGGGGTCAGAATTTGCTGCTTAAAGACGCAGCGGGCTGCTAAATTTCTTTGTGTGTGTGTGTGTGTGTTTTGGGCGGAGGGGGGCGTGGGGGTGGCGGTGGTCACGTCAGAGGCAGCGTTGCTAATAGCCAAAGTGTGAGTGTGCGTCGGCTGCCAGCGTTAAAATAAACACCTCAAAGCTGTTTGCGAGCTTGTGGGCGTGCGGCGGTGAAAAAGAAAATAGTCAGCAGCCCTTCGGATGATGAAGCCGTGTCAAAGTGTCCCGGCGCCCCGGCGGCTCGCTCTGTGATCACACACAAGGATCACACTGAAGCGATCTCACTCGGCGATCACACTCGCTCGCATGTGTCCACGTTCCACAAACGTCTCCAGACAAAATGAACCCAAAACGAGGACAGAGTCGAGGAATACCAAGCTAACTATACTGTGTGTGTGTGTGTGTGAGCTCACACGCGCACACTCACCTCCCACATAAACACTTTCTCGCCGTAGTGGAAAATTATGGGGCTCCTGCGCGCAGCCGTATGGTTACGGGAGCCGTGGAGGGAGGGAATGGGCTATTTGTGGTGTCCTGCTGACTGGACCAAAGGAGAGGCGGTCGGCCGCTGCGGTGAGGCTTGAAAGAGGGGGGCAGGAGCGGAGGGTTGTCATTAGGATCGGGGCCAGAGACCTCCTTCACTCCCTCCACCCCTCCACCCCTCCACCCCTCCCTCCATCTGCTCCATCTGAGGCGCTGCTGCGCTGTGGAGCCGCACAGCAGGTGCCTCCTGTGCCGCGCGTGGCCAAGGTGAAAGGAGGAAATGGTGAAACAGGAAGTGTGTGTATGTGTGTCAGGGTGCTGAGGGGGCCTCTGGAGGGTAATTTTGTGTGGTTTGTTTCGGTGGTGTCAGCTTCATGTCTGGCCTTGTGAGCTGTTTGTACATTTCCTGGTAGCCTGCCGTCAGTTAGCTTTGGCTAACCATACAGTCGCTGGATGGCTCAGAGTTCAAATCCCAAAAACTCCACTGTCCACCTCTGCCAACCACCATTAGCTGCCAACCAGGAGCACAACTGCTGAAAGAGCTGCTCCTAAAAGCCTCAGCAGAAGACAGGGGGACCGATTAGCGTTGCTGTGCTATCAGAAGTGAGCGGCCTTTCCAGACTGCAAACTGTAACTGCAGATGAGATGTTTTCAATTGGAACGGCAGTATTGCCACAGTTGTGGGCGGCTAATGTTGCACCTTGAACCGGTGGGAACAGAGTCACCAAGGAGCTAAACAGAGTCCCGCTAAAGAAGAGCAACCCAGCACTTCAAATCATCACCAAACGTCTCCCTGCGGCCTCAGTACCAGTGTGGAAAAGTGCAAGATGCGCTTGCAAATCCCCGACACGGAATCAGCACGGACGCGACTTTTGCCTTGTTTTATTCCACAGCAGGTAACAAACAGTCTCAACGACGGCGAGTCCTCCCAGAAGGCCGTTCCTCTCTCGCCAAACAACAAATGGGAAGCAATAACAGTGTTTGCAGCGGCGGTATTGATTTTAATAGCCGCCGCCACTGTTGTGAGGCTCGGCCTGCTTTTTATGAGGCCGTAAAATAGCAGCGAGGAAGATGGCCTGGATACTTTCCATGTATTACAACGAAAAATTTATAAATTGCCCCATTACACACCTTTCCACTGGTTACTCTCGGAACATTAGCAATTATTTCCACATGGGTCACACTCATAAAACCTATAATCTGGTGATTTAAAGCCTCGGCTAGGGGTGTGTGTGTGTGTGTGTGTGTGTGTGTGTGTGAGCCCTTTGACTCGCAGACATCGATCTCAGGCTGATATAAGATGGACTTTGCAGGGACAAATTGCTCCATCTGAGGGCAGAGAGTGAGGGAGATAAAGTGACACTGAGATAGCGGAGAGAGGAGATCAGCCTCGTCCGAGGGTGGCTGAACTTTGAAGAACATGTGCCGCGGCTGCCCTGACACCGGGGCAGTGTGTGTTCACTGCTCCGGAACCTTCATCTTTACTTTCTTATACCTCATTTTGAAGCTGAGAGTGCGCAGCTGCCCCCTCGCCAACCTCCCCACCCATCCACCCTCCTTCTCCTCCTCCCGTAGCGATTGTGTTAGACGCTTTTGTTCCCTCCCTGCATTCTGTGTAACTGTGAGCCGGCCAACGGACTCCCAGTCAGCGCAGCGTTTATGGAGATGGATGGCCGCAGGAGAGGAGAGTGGTGGGTGGTGAGAGAGGCCTCAGCTGCAGGGGGAGGCTGCCCACCAAGCCATCATCCCATTTGCCGCTCCCTCGAGAGGAGGAGGCACAGAGCGAAGGAGGGCGGGGGGATGAGAGGAGTAAAAAAAAAGAGATAAAGATAAAGAGGTTCAGGTCTGACAGATACAATGAGAGAGAGAGTGTGTGTGTGTGTGTGTGTGTGTGTGTGTGTGTGTGTGTGTGTGTGTGTGTGTGTGTGTGTGTGTGTGTGTGTGCGGGCAAAGAGGCAGAAAGCAGGCAGCAGACGTACGTTGAGACTGATGCAGGTGACATGTGGCTGGCGGGACGCCCCTGGGTTCAGAGGAGTCGTACCCCCGTCGCAACCCGCTGTCATGCAGCCGCAAGCGTGCCGCTCCTCCCGGGTGTCAACAACACAACTGCGAAGGAACGCGCAGCAACATCCTCCTAAATGCGGCTGAAAGGGTTTAAATATTTGAGGAAGGAGAACAAGTGGCTCAGAATTAGAGGGAAGCGGCGGCACCACTCGAGCCTGTAGCACCTCTAGAGGGGAGAGAGCAGCGAGCGGAGTGCACTGCTTGTGTTAGCGCCCAGGTGTGAGTGGGTGTAGTGTTGTGTAGTGTAGGCAAGTGTGGGATTGTGTGGCGTTGGCCTGGTGTTGTGCAGCATAGGCCACTACAGTGTATTGTTGCACAGTACGATGCGATGCGGCTTAGTAACGTGCAGTGCAGTGCAGTGCAGTGCAGTGCGCTGTTGTGTGTTTTAGCAAAGTGCAGTGCAGTGTAGCATAGCATAGCGTTGTGTAGTGGGATGTAGAGAAGCATTTTGCGATGTGATGTGGTGAAGTGTAGTGTGGTCCTGTCTCTTGCTGAGTAGTCACTTGCACTGCAGTGCGCAGTAGTGTAGCACAGTGTACAGTAGCGCAGTGTGTACTCATTGTATACTTGTGTAGTGCTGTGCGGTGTGCAGTCAGTGCGCAGAAGTGCAGTGCAATGTGTTGTCAGTGTACAGCAGTGCTGCGCAGTCAGTGTACAGTAGTGCAGTGCAGTGTGTAGTCAGTGTACAGAAGTGCAGTGCTGTGCAGTGTGTGGTCAGTGTACAGTAGTGCATTGTGTAGTGAGTTTACAGTAGTGCAGTGCAGTGTGTAGTGAGTGGACAGTAGTGCAGTGCAGTGTGTAGTCAGTGGACAGTAGTGCATTGTGTAGTGAGTTTACAGTAGTGCAGTGCAGTGTGTAGTGAGTGGACAGTAGTGCAGTGCAGTGTGTAGTCAGTGGACAGTAGTGCAGTGGGCTGTTCAGTCAGTGTACAGTGTACAGACAGCCGGCCTCCTCAGGGTTTAACTTGGTGATGCTGAAGCCAACATTCAGTCCAAAGGTCCTGCGGTCTGAGCTCAGAAATCTCTTTGTTCTCTTGTTTTTCTGTGGAGAAGGAAGCGGTCGGCTGATAAGTCTTAAACGCTGCTGCTCCACAGCCCAAGCCAATAGTGCCACTCACTCAGAACTATGGCTTTTTTTTCTGCTGCGTGGAGGGAACGGGAAGATCTCCCGTTGCGGAGTTATTTTAAGTGAACTCTGCCTTTTTTTTTAAGAAAAAAAAAGAAAAAACTTGGGTTTTGTCTGAAGTCTCAGTTGTGGCGAGTCAAACGTCTTTTTTTACTCTCCCAGACTCGCTGGTGGGTGTGGAAAGCGAGCACAGTAGTGCATTCACGGAAACATGAAGTCCCGCTAAACATGAAGGTGCAGATCCACGAGCGTTGGAAAGAAAAGAGACACGTCAGACACACACACACACACACACACACACACACACACAGAATCCGATGTACACAGTGCGGTCGTGCCTGCTGCTCCCCAGCCTGTAATGAAGTTGTGGTGAAGGTCTACCGAGGAGGCCGAAGCAGTCGGCCAAGTTGGCCTGCGGTCTCATTCAGACAACCACCTCGCCGCCCCCAGCTGGCCGGCCTCAGTGTTCAGTCACTGGGTGGGATGGTCACAAGGTCTAACCCAGCGCAGCCGAGGGCGGAGCTTCTGAGGAGCACTGCCCTAGATGTGGCCGGCGTGGGTCACCAAGCGGGACCTTCACTTACTTGGTGCCACAAGAAGGTAAAAGGCAGGGGCGGCCTCCCCCCGCCCCCCCCCCCTCTCTCTCTCTCTCTCCTTTCCTTCGGTCCCGCTGGTGAGCCGAGCTCGCCGCAGACAGGACAGCGCTGTGATGGCGAAAGGAAACTCTCCAAATCCCTGCGTGTTTATCTGTGACTTCCAGAACAGCAAACACTCGAGCGGTGTTGCAAACACGGAGCTCAGACTATTACCAGATGCGGATTCCTCTCACTTTTCCACTGGAACGGCACACATCTTCACAAATATACAAACACTCAAACGGGGTCTGGCTGTACTGCAGTGGCTTACGCGCAAGCACGCACACAAACACACACTCACAAACACACACTCACACACACACACACACACACACACACACACACACACACACACACACACACACACACACACACTCAAAGGGCTGCCACAATGAGCTGGCCAGGCCTACACCGCGCTGAACCATGTGATGTATTTACTCCACAGCAATTTACCCTTTGGCTTTGACAAGTCATCATTTGTGCCCCAGCAGCGGTCAGGTTGCCACTCCCTGTCTCTCTGTCTGTCTGTCTGCCTGTCTGCCTCCCAGTCTGTCCTTCTGTCCCTCTGTCTGCCTGCTGTACAGTGTAGCTACACAAATATTCAATATCTCTGCAGTAGTTTAACGTTAGTGTGAGACATCACGAGTGCTCAGTCGGTCTTGTTTGTTCCTGCTGTCACAGCAAAAACTTAAAGGCCAAGTGTGTCACATGTAACGGGGATCCCACTGGCGTGAAATTCAATCATACAATGAGCCTCAACAATATACAGTGCGTAAGCTTTTATTTTGATAAAGTCGCTAAGAACTAAGTTAGAGCTGTTTGCATTCATCATTGATAATGATAATCTCTAATGTATCTTTGGTGAAAGCCTCTGTCGAAGAGACAACGCTGCATCCAAAGTATGACAGTGCAGCTCCTGGCAGGCTTCCCGAGAGCTCCGCCCAGTGTCCTCACTGTCTTCTGGCTGCTATTTGTGTTGCTCTTCTTTTGTTTTAGCGATAGCACCAACATTTTTTTTTTTCCAAAGAACGGCGTTTTGTAATGGCTCTAACTTGACGGAAAGTCACAGGCTGCTCACATCCGCAACCCCCTGTGCTGAAATGAATACCGCCGCTGTGTTTATTTCAAAATCCTGACAAAACTAACAGTGTTGGGAAAGTTCAGTGTGTCATGCATTGACGCCAGCGGGCCGCTTGTGTCAGAGAAGCCTTTGGGGGAAATGATCACCGCTTTGTATAGGGGTCATTTAAAAAACTTTAAACACACAATAACGAGTAAATCTCCCAGCCAGACTGAACCAGGACTCGGAGTGCTGCCAAGCACTCGGAGCTACTGACAATTTAACGCTAATAACCAAAAATGGTGAACGAAAATTCGTCTTTTTTCCCCCAGATTTTAATCGACTTGACTTGTTACTGGTTTCCACGGTCAACCCTCCGTTTTTACATTCCCCATATTAATGCACATTTTATGCTTTTATGCTTTGGATTATATTGACCTGAAGCCCCAGTGTGTCTTACGCAGCTTTAGATTCAGTCTACAGCGCTCAAATCAGGCCTGATTCCTACTTTCCTCCTCCAGCCCTGTTCCATCTCTTCCCACTGCTCACCCTCCAGATTCTTCCTCTACACCATGCGTACGGCCCGATGTAGGTTGATGTCTGGGTGTCTCGCTGAAGCAATTAGCCTCCCTTAACCTTTAATTTCACTGGATTCCTCTGCCTCAGCAGACCAGACTCCCCTCAGCCCGCCTCGCAAATCTCAATTACGCCTGTCACGTGGAAAAAAACGGTCACCAGGCTACTTTTTACTCTCCTCTTTGAATCATTTTGTCTTTAGTCTTCCCCTTCCCTGTGCCTTTTAATTGCACATCTCGTAATAACCCCGTGCAGACGGAGCGATCCCGAGCCAGGACCAGGGGAAGGCCGGAGTTCCCCACGGCGCCCTGTGGTTCTCCTGCTCCGGTTGTTGACGGCCGAGTAAAGTTTAGTCCCGCCGAGCTTTGTCTTGTCAACAATCCGGGCCACTCAGACGGCGCAGCGCTGATTTGGGTTTTTTTGGGGGGGTAACGTTAAACTAGAAGCTACGGGACTGTTTTATGCACGTAGCAATCAGCAGGAGGCTAATTGAAAGACGCCTGTTTACCCCAGTAAACCACAGCATTTACAGCCTGTGTGGTAGCGTCGGGCAAATTTGCAGTGCACGTGGCTGCCAGGGAAATTTCAAAAGGGTGCGTTTGGGGACACTGGCCCGGCAACAGGTAGCGAGTCTTTGGGCCGTGCAGGGGCATCGGGTCCAGTGTGACTGCACGATGAGCTAGCTAGCTGTGGATTGAAGCTGCAGGAAGAGGTGGAGGGGGAGGAGGAAAGCGCGCCTCCTTCGACTGCGTTCTTGCTCAATTCTCTTCCCCCGCGCTCTGGCAAGCCAAGCCCCATGTTAAGTGGCTTCTTGAGTTTATCCACCGAGGTCAGAGGGAAAATAAAAACATCACGCGAGAGCTACAATTACAGCCCTCGAACATGACAAGCGTCTGTTTTTGTGCTCTTGACCGAGGGCCCACTTTTAATGGCGGGTTCTGGCTGCAAGATAAACAAACAGTCACGGGGTGAGTAGTGTAATCCCCGTCTACGAGCCATAGCCGGGGCCTCAGCCGGGGAGGCGCAACTGCGGCTGCAGCAGCAGCAGCGGCAACTGCGGCTGCAGCAGCGGCAGCGGCAACAGCGGCAGCAGCGGCAGCGGCAGCAGCAGCAGCAGCAGCAACAGCAACAGCAGTAACAACAGCAGCAGCAGCAGTGGTTTTGGCGGTGGCATAAATTACTGCACGGAGCAAAGCTGTGGTTTTGTATACAGCGCACTCACACTCACTCACCCACTTTTCCTTTTCCCTCACACACACACACACACACACACGCACGCACACACACGCACACACGCACACACACGCTCTCGCACACACTGTGGTGTCTGTGCTGCATGCTGTGAGACCAAAGTGCGCATGTACAAAACAGACGTGCACATGGATACTCGCACACACAAACACACACACACACACACACACACAGACGCATGCACGCACACACTCACGCACGCACAGACACACACAGTAACTTGGGTGGCCCTTCCCTTTCCCTGAGGTGTCCGCGAGAGTTCCAACCCACAAACCTACAACCTTCATCGTGAGACTCTTAAATTAATGGTTCTGAAATCACACGGGGGTGGGCGGGAGGGCGGGGGAGGACAGGGGTTTGGGGGAGGCGGGGGTTCCAAAGCTAATGGGAGCTCATTATGTGGAACATAAAAAGAATCCCATCAGGTGACTTTCACATGTTGCATCATCCCGTGTCTCCCTCCAGACGGGCCTGCGGGACCGTCGGGGGATCAGCCGCAGCAGGTTCACCGACGCCTTGTTCGGAAACAAAGGGACGGGGAGGGGAAAGCGCTTTGCGCTCCTGTGGATCAGCTATCACATGCGCTCCTTTTAGCCGAGACGTCGACAGCTCTCGGTGCACTCTCAGAGAGGCTACTGCTGGATCGCTCTGTTCCTGTGGTTGCACAAAACAGACAAAGTGCACCGCTAACAGTCTAGCTTCTTTCCCCCTCTGTTTTCTTCTTTTTTTAGTTACCTTTTTTGTTTTGTTTTTTGCCCTCTTGGTTCCACGATTGTCTCACCATCGTAAGTCTAACATTGCCCATCGCTGCTCTAAAAATGACTAATAATCACCAGAATCATCAGGGTTCACACACAAACGGTTAGCTGTGTTAGCTGTGTGGCTCTGCTAGTAATTGGGACAAACGTTGAAGCTTGTCCGGCCACCACACGTCCTCGCACCTTTTCACTGTCCTTTTTTTTTTGAAGTTCAAAGTAAAATTCTTCTTCCAGCAAATCTGAAGGGGATTTGTCGCCAACTCACATCCTCACACCGGGTGTTTTTTTTGTTTGTTTTGTTTTTTTGTTTTTCACTTGCAAATTGAAGTCAATTCGACTCAGCCACGGCGCCACTTGGAGTTTTCTTCTTCTTCTCCTTCTTCTCCTCCTCCTCCTTCTTCTTCGTCTTCTTCTTCTTCTTCTTCTGTTCACACCTGCTGCTGACTTCCTCTAGCAGACGCATCCATACTGCAGGGTCGGCAAGGCTCGCACCCACTATGTCTTTTTTGTTTATTTAACCGTTTTACACGTCCGCAAACATACTGCACGGATACATGCGGATCCCACCGACAGTGTGTTCGCACATGCACACAAAGATGGAGGGCGGGTGGGCGGGGATAACACACAGACACACACACACACACACATACATACACACGCCCACACACCTGCTGCTCGTCCTCCGCAGCCCCTCCTGTTAATGGATGGGAGCCTTAATTGCTACTCTCACACTGGGACGACTTTCTCTGCTCTCGTCTCTCAGGACGTGTGAGCCGGCGCGGGTGTGGGCGCATGCGTTAGCATGTCTGAGGAGTGTCAACATGGTAACACATGCACATGCAAAAACTGCTCATTAGCAGAGTCGCTGCGCCTCACCACCAGGAACGCACTTCACACAGATCACCGTTAAACCGAGTCGTAGCCACACTTGGTTAGCTTAGCTACACCACGCATGGGCAAACTACAGCCCGGGGGCCATATGCGGCCCGTTAAGCTTTTTAATCCGGCCCGCTAAATTTGAAGAAATTATATTGGTAAGTCAACAGTTAAAAAAACAAAAAAGAAAAACATTTTTTTCAGTGTTTTAAGAGTCAATTGAATAAAGAGCCAAACACTGTGGTGTTTTTTTGTGACTATTCTGTTCATTTTCAATGAGCATTAAAGCACGTTTTCTACATATCCCATGATAAATTATTTTCTCCTATGAGGTGGGTCACCAAAACACTC
>NW_027466052.1:5872500-5957500 GCF_046127955.1 Nelusetta ayraudi | reverse complement strand
CGTTTTGTCACCGTCGCCTTTGTTTGCCTGCGGGTGGCGCCGTCACCAATCTCTTCTCGCGCCCGCCCCATAGGAGCCCCGCTGCACGGCACGGAACGAAAACAAATTGTCGCTAAAAGACGCGCTTGAGATCTTCATCGGCGGAGACAGGCGGGAAAATTGCCGTCGCACGCGGTGATTTATTCGTTTCATTAATTTATGCTGATTTGTGTAATCACCCTCGGTGTGCGCCGGGGCCCCTGAGCGCACCAAGATGTTCGGCAGCATCGTCGGCACACACCACAACAAGGTGGTATCAAACTCGAGTCGCATAATTAAACTGGAGTGCTGGATGTTTAATGAGGGAGAATTGGAAACGGGAGATCTCAGCCATGAATATTCTGTCAATCAGGATGTGAAAGTTGTATTTTCATATCGATCTGCGCTGTCAAGTGGGGGGAGGGGGGGCGCCTGCGTTTACATTGACTTGAGAGTCCAGCTTGTCGTTTTCTGAATTCAATTCCTGTTCAATTCGTGTCGACTTTTACACTCTTGAGTCCTTTGCTAGCACGTGACTCGACAGCGGGTTGCAACCAGTAGCCAAAATGGCGTCTATTAAAATGAGCGTGCAACGTTCACATGCACAAGCGTGGCATCCTTTATTGAAAGCAGCAGAGTCGAGCGGACGCCAGTGGTGCCAGAAGAAGAAGTGTTGATGCGTTTTGTCTCTCGCGTTGTTTTTCCCGAGCCAAAGGTGTTCGGAGAGCCGCTGTTCCTACCCCTTGTGCGGTTGAAGGGTGTTTTTTAGCAGCAGAACAGCTTGTGTGAACTCGTGTGCCTGCAGGCAATTCGGTTTTATCTCAGCGAGGCAACAACAAGTGGAGAAACCACAAAGAAGCTAAAGTCGGGTTGGAGAGGACGTATCGCAGCGTGGCCACTAGAGACACACGCCTTTAGGTTTCTAGTTTTCTGTTTGTTTTATTTCTTTGCTGCGTGGCCAGATGTGGGATCAGCTGAGGCAAGGTCCTGCTTTCTTGACCTGTCAGGAGTCTGACTAGTTGGTCGTGGAATCCATGTGAAATTAGGGCAGATTGACGTTGTTGTGTTCTTTTCTTGTTTTTTGCTTGCATTGCTCAATTAAAAAACAATGGCTGACTATTTCAGGGAAGACGGTACATTTTTAGAGCTTATTGATCTTCACTCTGTCTTCTGGCCTCAGCCTGAGCCAGCGCAGTTTTTATTCTTTTTTTTATTAGTTTTTTTTCTCACTCCGCACATTACTGCTTGATCACAGTCCTTTGATCTCCTTATATCTCCAACTACTGTATATTAGGTCGCACATCCAAATGACATTAAGGCAGATAATGTGGTTCAGGACAAATTTAACTGTAGTTATCGCTCCTGGTCTGGCACTCGTAACTGCCGTCCTCGCACAAGTCGGCAGTTAAGACCAACTTCATTCATTAAATGCCACCACTTTAGTCAACGCTGAACTGTGTCCTCTGGTTTGCGGTCTGTTACAAATGTGTGAGCTCATGTTGGAGTCATTTTTAGTCATTTGTTGTAGTTTGAGGGATTAATCCCGTGATATTCCGACATCCAAGAAAACCCCACCCCCTTCAATTCCAGTATAGATGTGTGGTGCAAAAACTAAAATGGCAGTACTTCCAGTTTCAGCTGCCAGAGGCCTTAAAGGTCCAATGTGTAAAATTTGGCCTGATTTACGATGTTTATATTGATAAAATCCTAACCATAAATGCATTAATAAAAGTCTATACTCACAGTACAATAAAATTAATTTTCCTCCCCATAGAATGGTTCTTATTTGTATAGAAAAATAAAATAGATAGAGCAAGGGTCTTGCTCCCAATTAGCTGCCATCTTGAACCAATGAAGAACAAGGTGTGGACAAGGTGTTCAGATTTGTGAACGCAGGCTACTGTAGTTCACTGGCAAGCTTGGGAGAGGGAGGGTGAGAGGGTGAGTACTGCAATCTAAAATTTAACCATAGGATATCGCTGTTTTTTTTCTCAAAATCTTCAAATATTGCACACTTAACCTTTAAGAAGTGGTGGCTGTGCTAAAATGACTGCCATGTTCCACTGAGGATGAACAGTCCAAGGTTTGTTGGCAAGGCGGCATCCTTGAAAACATTAGCATGCTAACTGTGTTGCCGTGGCAGTGTTGCATTGCAGCCTAGACGTTCAGAGGAGCTGAGCGTTGCTGCGGCTGCAACTGCTGGCTGGGCTTTTAGTCGTTGGGTTCAGGGCTAATCAGCTGCTATCACAGTCGCCGGGCATCTGCACATTATGAAGACACCAGCTGCCAAAGCCACTTGAAAGCAGCACGACCCCCGGGTTGGGGTGGCGCTCTCTGCGTCTGTGTATCTGTGTGCGTGCGTGCGTGTGTGCGTACGTGGCGCTTCTGCATGGGGAGAAGAGCCGGCAGCTGAAGAGCCACTTCAGCCACAGTCTAAAACATATTTGCGAGCGATACGACAAAGAGCGCGAACTCGAGTGCGCACTTGTGCCGCCGCCCGAGCGCCGCGTCGCGACCCACGAGAGGCTGTTGATCACGTTTCGTAACAATCTCATCTCCTCAGGCCCGGGAGGCTGAGCGGCTCGAGGGGTTCCGCCGTCATTCACTAACAACCTACTTGAACCGCGCTGCCAAGGAGACCCAGGTACTCCCACAATCCCAATTAATGAGAGAAAGGCTGTGAGAGGGTGTTCTTGACTCGGCCTGTGACAGCTTAATTGTGAATTTGGCGCAGCCCCTGCGGCAACAATCTTCTGCTACTTGACAGCTCGCTGCTCCCGACTGAGCTGAAAGGCCTCCTGCATATTCATTTAGGCGCGAGTGGCTGCGGTACAGTGGAAGACCATATGTCCGACGAGAGCTCGTGTGCTGGCGCTGCGTTTATGTATTTCTTGGCGGTGAGCCATTCCACACACATACTGTATATCTTCTCAACGTTTGCGTCCACAGGGTATAATTGGAATGAATGTGCGGCTGACAGAGCCACGCGGGGAACGTAAATGTAAAGCGGCATTCTGTTCCAGTCTTATTAGTTCTCAGGAGTATCATTTCAGCCTACCTGGATATTTATGTCTGTTTGTCTTCACCGCCAACCTGCATTTATGTTTGTCTGTTTTTGTCATATGACAGTTGACGAGCTGCGTAATTATTATGCTTGATGCTGCCTCCGCGTGTTATTTTCCTTATTTTCCATCAATAGTGGTCTGACTTGTAGAGGACACCTAGACTGAAAGGGTCTTCCTGTCAACCAGGGGCCTGTCAACAGCGTATTTTAAAATATCCTTTAATAAATAAGTGCTGACTGTTTAGATGCAACTTGCCGTCCGCTTATGACAGACACACAAATGTTGCAGCTCTAATGTAGTCATTCACATCACTTACAGCTGACCTGTGAGGTGAACGCTCGACTATTGAAAGCGGCTGCATGTCACTTTTGTTCAGGTTCAGGCTGGTTTTGGTTCGTGATTATTGAAAAGCTCGGGGGGATTGGTAGTTTTGTCAGGGGAGTTCACTGGCAGGCGGGAGACGCAAGCTGGATTCAGGATTTTTTATGACTAAAGTGAATTTTGCACAGCATGGGGCCTTTCAAAAGCGAACATTCTGAATGCTAAATGAGAAACAGTCTCATGACAACGTCTTCACGTCACTCTCCTCTGGCTTGAGTTGCAGAGCAGATTCGTTGTCCGCTACAACTGTCGGGCAACATCTGGAAGTGAGTCGGAACCCTGAGTGGCTCCTCATGGCAGTGATTTCAGACAAAAGAGAGGGAAAAACCAAATGGTTGTTTGTCCAGAGTCAAGAAAAGGTGAATAATTGGCGGTCCGGAAAGTAACCTGAGGAAATATGGGCCTGAAATTAATTGATCAATAATAATAATAATAATAATAATAATAATAATAATAATAATGATATTATTATTATTATTATTATTATTATTATTATTATTATTATTATATAATAATACTTTTTGCATGGAGTCCATAAGTCAGTGCGGTCGTGATGCTTAGCGAGAGACTTGGATGGACTGGGCTGCCGCTGGTATTTCCTCTGGTCTGGGTGGGTCAAGTGTATTGTGGGATGTGTCTCAGCGCAGGGCTGCTGAGGGATGAATCGTCCCTATGAAAGTGTGTGTGTAAGGGAATGAGGTGCACGCATTACTGATGCGCCTCCTTCCCCGCCAGTTCTTCAGCGTACCACAGCGTTTGGAATATTTGAATGGCAGCAATCATGTGGTTTCCAGTTGGGTAAAGCTGCTTCCTACGAAACAGTGTGTGAGCTCTTGATACAGGGGGTTTATGGATCGCGTCTCCTAAGTATGTGAAGCGCAATTTCTTCGATCGACACGTCGCCGCAGAGTTCACTGAACACAACACGCAGCCTCCATGAAACCCAAGAACCGTAGGAAATGTGCTTCTGGCTTCATCGTGTCACTAAAACACGCAGAAGTGCATCTACCTGCAGAGTAACTTTGCCGCTGTACTTAACTTTGGCCGCTGCATCAGTGGAGACGCCTCATTCAGATCATCCCAGATGAAACATTAACATCAAACCCGCGCACGCAGTCGCAAGGTGCATTAGCAGTCGTCCCTTTAATGTTTGTGGGGGCCTATTCTTGCTTTTTTTTTTTTTTTGAAGTGCACTCACACGATTCCTCCTTTATTAACATATATTAGCTTTGAAAAGACTGCAGCTAAATGCATTTTCCGTATGAATAATGGAAACAAAAAAAGAGACGCATCGACTTTTTTTTTTTGCGCGTGGCCATCGCCGCGCATCGCGCCGCTCTTCCTCTCTGATGCTGCTCGTCCTTTTAAAAGCATTTCCCTCCGAGGGTGCAGCGAGGTGGACGACCCGAGCCTGAGCAAAAGGTTATTTTCTTGAGAGAGGCGAAGCGGCGACAAATTATGAACAACTCATTACACTGAGGTGCCACTTTGTAGCGCAGCGAAACACAATCAAACGTGCAGCAGATCTCTGGGGGAGAGTCGGCAGGCGCTAACAGCTCACTGTCAATGACAAAACGAATCACATTCAATTTCCCCGAAGAGGGAAACCTCGTTAATACTTTAGCACATTTCAGATTTGAAGGTGTTATGGTGTTTGTGGAAATCTCGCAGTAAGACACTTTCAGGTCTGTGAGGGGTTTCGCTGAGCGGCGGACAGCTGGGTTCTACTGCGGGTCTATTAGCAACACGTCAACAGCAGACTGTCTTTAACATTTAAGTTTTTCATCCTTGGTGTATTTTTGCTGTTAATTATAAAAGTGGTATCAATCCACAAAGACTTCAAAGAGCAGCTGCTCTGATTTACTGATCACATGGTTGCACCGTGCATGGTTGCACCATAGACTGACGCTGTTCTTAGTGCACTACTTTACTATCTTCCTATTTACCAGAGGTGGCAAAAGTGTGCAATTTCTGTACTAAAGTATGGACAATTGTATAAAAAAAAAACACTCTGGTAAAAGTAAAAGTACTGATTAAACTCTTTTACTCAAGTAAAAGTAAGAAAGTACAGGTTTTGAAATGTACTGTAAGTAAAAAGGATATATAGATATATATTTTTTGCCATAAACCCAACAATACATTCATTGATTCGTGTAGTAAAAGTAAACGTCAGAAAAAGAAATACTCAAGTACAGATACCTGAAAAATCTACTTAAGTACAGTAACAAAGTATTTGTACTTTGTTTCTTCCCACCTCTGCTATTTACTGCTTGTTTTGATTTACTTCACAATAATATTTTGGAGTCTGCAAAACATAGCCGTTAAACACAAAGACCAAACCAAAACCAAAACAGCAAAACCAAAAAAAAAAAAAATAATAATAAAGAAAAAAATGGATGTTGTGACTCACGTCTGGACTCGTGGCGACGAGCTGAAAAGTGTTAATGAACGTGCTTTTAAGTGCTTCCTCATTTAAACACCATGGGGCTGAATAAGATCTGATTACATATAATTAAGAGCTACTTCAAGCAGTTCCCCTCAGCTCACCGCTTTTGGCTGTTGCTCACTGTTGCTGCTGGTGGTGGCGAGTGACGGAGGATTCCAGCCAATAAGGGCACTGGAAACTATGCCGTGGACGCGGAGGGGCGGGGGGGGGGGGGGGGGGGCGCAGTTACACTCCCCGCAGTGTTATCATGCAACCCGATCTGCTGTTTGTCAGTTCCCTCCAGCAGGACCGTGGGGCGAAGCCGTGTAACCCACCCCGGCAGTCCGTGGGATGGAGTTATCAGCTGTTTGGATGCTGTGGCGTTAAAGAGAGACGCTTTGTGGGCCAGCACATGTTTCCCCCAGTGGTACTATCAAATCCCTGCGGCTGAACTCCCCCACTTTGCCTAATATCCCCTGTCAACAACTGCTCTGGGTTCAGTTCTCACCACCGGTATTCTAATCAGCGTCTATTATGGGCTAAACAGCGACGCGGGCCCCGGGGCCAGCTGCTGGGCGTGTTTCAATGTGTTTATATGCGGAGGCCTGCCAGGAAGCGGCTCGGCGCACTTTTAAAGACGTCGCGATGAGGAGATGCACACATATAGAGTGCGAATGAAGACAGTTTTCAAACACACACACACATGGTTGATAGGAAGCGCACTTCCTGCTAATAGAATGCAGCCCGGACTGGAGCTGAAGTTTCTGTGAGTTCATTTTTGCTTGAGAAGTGATGAGTGACGGCGGCTGGTTTTTATTCAGCTCCCCCTCGCGCAATGAAAATTATGCATTGACGGCAAATACGCACTTGTTTCTCTTGATAACGGTGATTACTGTGAGTATATGGCAGCAATTAAGAAGGTGGCTGTTATGATTGAGAACGTTCAGCCGCCCTCACTGCGAATGTGATCTGTGCTATTGGATTAAACAGGAAGTCATTTAATTAACATGCATTCTGAAGGGTTCATATCCAATGCTGTCTTTTGAAGAATTTAAAGGGATAGTTCACCAATTTTTACATTTTTTTTTTTAAGTTTTTCTACTGGCCCGGGCCTGGGACCTTTCTGTGTGGAGTTTGCATGTTCTCCCTGTGTCTGCGTGGGTTCTCTCCGGGTTCTCCGGCTTCCTCCCACACTCCAAAAACATGCATGTGAGGTCAATTGAACACTCTCAATTGTCCATAGGTGTGCATGTGAGTGTGAATGGTTGTCTGTCTCGATGTGGCCCTGTGATGAAATGGCCACTTTTCCAGGGTGCCACCCTGCCTTCGCCCTAAGACAGCTGGGATAGGCTCCAGCAGACCCCCGTGACCCTGAATAGGAATAAGCGGGTATAGAAGAACGAATGATGAGTCTTTCTACTGATTCTTTTTTTTATACAAGTTTTTCTACAACCGCTTCTCCTCCACTGAGGGTTGTTTTGGGTGCTGGAGCCAATCACAGCTTTGGTCTTTAGACAAAGGCGGGGTTGCACCTAACCCACAGAAAGGCCCCAGGCCTGGAGATCAAACCTGCCACCTTCGCCCATAAAAATGTTGTTGCTGTTGTTGAAAATTATTTCATATTTTTTCGTCACCATTTTCTGACCTGCAGAACCATGCTGCAGTTTCACTGCGACGTGTTATGTATAGATTACATTGATACATTAAAATTAGTTGCGTGTGTGAAACTCTCCTTTTTTCCCTATAAGTGAGTGAGTAACAGAGTGAGTCAGTGAGTGAATGAGTGAGTGATGGGAGGAGGGCAGTGTGCCAGGCGTGGTGATAAGTGGAGCAGTGAGTGCAGAGAAACCTGATAGCCAGATGGCAGCACTCAGCGTGTGAGAGGTGGAGGGCAGAGGGAGGGGTCCCGCAGCACCGGCGAGCATTACTTTAAAGTGGACAGCTTGGAGATATTAACGCAGGATGAGTGCGTTAACCTTGTATCAGGCAGAGGTGGCACTCAGGGGAAGTCAGACCGGCGCAGAAAGAGGGCGTGAAACTCTTGCATGAAAGGTTCAAACTTCCTCTTGACACTTTTTTGGACTTATTTGTTACTTTCTGTTCCAAGATGAAGTTGACGGAACCTCTTGAAAACCACACATGGGAACTTTAGATACACCCTGCAATGCTCCCTCAGTGCAGAGGGTGTGTTTTGCATTGTCGCAAGCTTCTGACTTTCACATTGAAACACTGCAGTGTCATTAACATTGGTATTTTTAAAAAAAATCAAAATCATGTTCTCTGTGTCTCTGTACCCTAATTTACTTCCCTCAGAAATAAGAAAATATGTTTGTTTTCTTCCAAACAGGTGGAGGGTCCAACAAAGCATCAGTTTTACCAGGAAACTAAAACTTGAGCAGTAAAATGAGGATAAATATGCAGTTTTCTGGAGAAAACACTTTTCACTCACTTTTCAACATGCCTTGTAATGAACTACAAGCACAACTGGAGGACAGGATGTAAGTAATATACTTGCAATTAGCATACTTATTTACCATTTTTTTCCTAGTATACTAATAAGCATACTGAGACTTTGAGCTGGGCTTGGTGTTTCTCGAAGGGATGGCAGAGGATTTAAAAGCAGCTAGCTCCACTTATTAGCTCAGTCAATGATGTAGAAAAGCTGAAAATGTAAAACCGCACACGAGTGTCGAGTGTTGTCATCTTATTTAATAGCGTAAAGCGACACAAGGTGTTGCACTAGTGCTGCCTTATTTTACAAAGCTTTGAATGTTCAATGGCACATTGTTGTGCTGTTTTTGCAAGTGACGACGAGGACAGAGAGTTGGCTAGGCCCAGAGGTGCGTATCTGGCTCTGATTCACAACAGTCTACTTCACATCAGGAACTCTTTCACTCCATAGTCATATCATGTTACAGCCTCTTCACTAATGCACGTACTCAAGGAGACTTGGATTAATCGTACTCGGCCCTGTGGAACTCAGAGCTGCACTCACATTCTTCAAAGTTCATAGGCTGAAAATCTTTCCTGGAGATTAAAACATGAAAGACGGAGAAAGAGAGAAAAAAAACAACCCCCCACCCCCACCCCCCGAAAAAAAAAAAAAAAACCCTCACAAAACAATTGGACTGGCTGCAACAGCTTTTCAGAGATTACATCAGCGGCACCGCACTTCCCCATTCCCCCATTCCCGTTTCCTTGAAGGCGGTGCGATAGCTTCTGGATTTATTTCAGGGGGCGGAGCGGCGTAATTAGAGCTATTGATCTGGCTAAATGATAGGCTTTGCCCAGTGCTGAAGGGCATGTGCTCAGCAAGCCCCGCTTTTATCTGATGACCCATGAAATCAATGGCCCGGGCTGCAGTCTCCCAGGTGATTTAGCTCGTTCCATTTATCTGACGGGGCTGAGTGGGCGCACGAGCACGACGGCGGAACACCGGGCCGCGCATGCTGCATGCCTCCCATCAACACGAGTAAACGTTACACAATTCCCTTTGAAGAATACATGATCGCGAACGCCCTCGTCTCGCTGCAGTCCCGAGGCGCAGCGTGTGAGGGCTTGTTCCCTTGGAAACCATACTCTCCCCCGGTCCGTAATGAACTCTGCACGCTCGAAGCCTGCAGAGCCACTGATGGAAAAAGACAAGGGAGGGGGGGGGGGTGGCAGGGGGCGTGGAACTGCATTGCCCGGGTTGGGGGGGGGGGGGGGGGGGGGCACAGAGAAGCCATTTTAAATGTCACGCAGACACTCGCATGCCGTCGCGTGTTATTTCCAACGTTTTTGATAGACAATGATAATAATTCCGGCGACACTTGGAAACACAGACGGCCAATTAAAGGTCTCCGTTTAATTGGCCGCACAGGTGTTGCGTTCCTGCGGTTTGCGCGCCTCTCATCAGAATCAAAATGTCAGCCACGTGCTTTTCCGAGGCGCACAGATGAAGAGGTAGATCATTAAATGATGCGAGAAGGGTCCAGTGTCTGGAATGTCAGAGGCATTCTGAGGTCTCCGCCCACGTCTCCACCACAGCCTGCTGATAAACCCAAGCTGATTGCACCTGAAGGCACCTGGGGAGGACTCATTCACTGTGCGTCACACGTTAGTAACTACAGGGACACTGAAGTACTGCAAAAATCCCTTCGCCAATGTTGCCGAATAATACAAGTCTCTAACCTGGCAATGAGAAAGTCCCTTTTTGATTTTGCACTTTTCAGGAAACGTGTGTAAAGATACCATTTCTGGAAATCAGCACTTTGTGATGTCACAAAGGGCACTGATTCATCTCCTGGGTTAGCAACAACGCTCCTAGCCAGGTGCTAACTCTGACCTCTGAGTTTCTGTCACCTTACAAACATGCAATAAAACTTCAGTTTTAGAAGCAAGTCTCAACCCAGTGCTTGTTTGTTTTTATTAGGAGGCTGTAAACAAAGGGTTAAATGTGATTTGGTGGAGATGTGTATGGATAATTAATGCATGGTTGGCATTCATGCCAGGTTGCTTCACTGGGGCCTGGGCTTAAAAATAAAAGCTGAAAATGATTATAACACAGGAGGTGATAATGTGGTTTCATCAGAATGCTTTTTGAAATACAAATTAATTAGTTTTGGGAGAAAGGGACAGATTGTGGTTGTAGTTTAATAGAGACAGAGAGTGGCTTCAGTGATGTCAGTGTGCAGCTCGCCAACTTCACCCAGAGTGTTTCTGAAGAGGCTGCTGTCACCTCTCTGCTTGTGCTATTTTTTTTTATCCGCGGTAAAGTTGAAGTGGAGCTGGCCACCTCGTCACCTGGCTCCCTTTCACTCTCCAGCTGAAGGAGGCGATGAGGTCACAGTGCTTTGACCCGCCACAGCAGCCACTTGGATCGCAATCACAAAAAAAATAACAGCCAGCCACTAAACCGACGGACCGCCTGGCTCACATCAAAAGCGCTGTGATTCTTCTTTATTAATCACAGGCGGCACCACAGGCTGAACCAGCCCACATTCATCCTGCCTCTTCTCTGAACTCCTGTCAACTCACCTCACAGGGATGCTCAGTCATCCACAGGTGCTTGATATTGACAGAGGAAAGGCCCAGATTTCCAAATAGAGTCAACAACAACCCTTAGTGCAGAGCAGAGATGAACAGTATAGCTTCTCGAGTCCTTATTTCCAGAGTACTGTTCACTTTTACCTCTTTTTAATACCTACCTCATGACTGGTCCATCAAGCATATTTGCAGGTGTCTTGTACATTTAAAAAAAAATGCATAAAATTTGCATAACAAAACGTTTAATTAGTTTTAAGATTTTTTGTCTTTCTTTTTATTTGATTTTCAGTTTTCCAATTTAATCAATGATTTTTAGTTTTTAATATATAAAAAAAAAAAAATATATATATATATATATGTATATATATACATATATATACATATATATATATATATATATATATATATATATATATATATATATATATATATATATATATATATATATATATATATATATATATATATATATATATATATATATGTATATGCACATGACATCACAGACCAGATCATATCACTTAAAATACAGACTCATGGGCCTCAGTATTCAAATGCATCCACTCAGGATCATCACCAGCAGGATGAAAGGGGCCTTAACCGTTCTTGTTCTACTGCTCATGTCTGTATTTGTCTCCTTTGATTCTCCTTCTTCTGCTGCTCACGTCTGTGTTTGTCTCTTTTGATAAGGCCCCTTTCATCTTGTTTACACTGATTACAGGCCGACGAGCCACGCTGTTACACTCGGGGGCCCTTTTCATGCCTGCAGCCCCCACGAGAGACACACACACACACACACACACACACACACACACACACACACACACACACACAAACACACTGGGTCCATTGTGGAGAGGAATGTCTCCTTTCATGGCCTGAACTCGCCTGTGAAAGCATGTCAATAATCCCCAGTCAGTGGGAGCTTCACAACACGGCCGCGAGCGTCCCACACACTGGACCACCTGACTCACTGAGTCCTCCGCCACCCCCACCCCGCCCCCGCCAGCCCCCGCCAGCCCCCGCCCCGGCCTCGCCACCCAGGAACGAGTGCTTTCCTGGCGCACAGTGGCAGGAACCTCGAGGAGACTACGGCCACAAGAAGGCGCCGCTGGTTCTGTAGGAACCAATTTTCAAACCTGCTCTCGCTCAGAAGTTCTAATGTTCCATTCATGCATTTTCAGTCCCGTAACAAATTGATGGTGCTGTTACAAACTGGTTCTGGGTGAACTGTCCGGATCAGTTGGGTGTGTGTGTGTGTGTGTGTGTGTGGGGGGGGGGGGGTTTGCTGGGGATAGCCCCCGTAGATGCACCTGTGGGTGTTTTGCCTTGACATGCACCAATGCACTTTCTGTTCATATCAACATGCACACGCTCTGAGAGTGTGAACGGTCATGTGACCCTGCGGCATGGTAGATTTTGCGGAGACAAAAAGCACCAGTGTGTACGCTGCCTCTAATCCCAGTCACCACGCTGGCGGTTTCTCAACATCAGAACCAGTCGCCGCTTATTCCGCTGAAAATATAAGTCAGTCATATTTATTTAGCGAGGGGAGTCGTGTGTGTGTGTGTGTGTGTGTGTGTGTGTGTGTGTGTGTGTGAGCGGAGAGGCTCAAAGAATCCATTGGCTGAGCCCTCGCAGCGGCCGGGGTGAGAGGAGCCAATCGTCGCTCTGTAAAGAATTAAAACCACCTCTGCAAATAGCCCCAGTGTTTGGATAGCGCCTCAGAGCGGGACTTTCACAGCGTCTGGGTTTCCAGTGCAAACAAACAGTGCAGAGGTCTACAAGGGTGGACCCCCAACCCATCCTGGAGGCAAAGCCTCCTCCTTTGTTGCCGCCTAATCTGGGCCACTCTTTTTTTTTTTTTTCTGCAAGGAGATTAAGAGGATCTGTGTGCGTCTGTGTGCGTGTTTAACATTCACCGTCCTGAGAGTGTGTGAGCTGAAGCCGCATGATAATGTCTGTTTGTGTGCGCGCCTTGAATCAGAGTCTTGCCTCCGCGGGGGCCTCAGCCGTGTTTGCCAGCTCCCAGATAACCCACATCCTCACACCAATCCCAGCATCCTCCGTGCAGGGGAAACCAATAAACATCAACAACTTTGAAAAATCAACATTCCCTGCCCGCTTGTGTGGTGAGCAAACGAGGTTAAAGTGCTGGCAGTTGATTTTGGAGGACGTTAAATGCGCACGTTGTACA
This sequence comes from Nelusetta ayraudi, assembly GCF_046127955.1. NCBI lineage: Eukaryota > Metazoa > Chordata > Actinopteri > Tetraodontiformes > Monacanthidae > Nelusetta > Nelusetta ayraudi. The sequence goes on along the minus strand of NW_027466052.1, from coordinate 5,944,386 downwards.
TCATATTTCACATAGACCCTGATGACTCAGCTTGGTGCCTGGCACACGTCCACTTTGTTCCCGTTTCGTAAGATGTGACCAGAAACCCGACGGTTGGGTTTGATCAGGAAGCGTCACGGCAGCTTTGGGATCGTGCTGATGTGACACAACAGGAGGAGTGTTGCACAAATTTCTTTCACTTATCTCCAGAGAAAATATTTGAAAACAGGAGGGTTCCTGAACAAACAAACAAACCTGGTAGGTGACAGAACGAGGCACCTGTCTGCCTGATTCTTTGTGGACCAATTGGATTTCTTCACTACTTCCTATGGAGGCAGTGGGTTTCGTAATGGTGCAATGTGTGACAATGCCTGTTTGTCTGGCTGTAATCTGCGGGTTTCAGATTTGTAATCCAGCTGTCTTCGGAAGACAAAGATACTGAGGATATTCACAAATCTATACATCTAAAACTATGGACTTTTTGTATGAAGGATAAAACTTATATCTACCTCTATATATAACTCTTTGTTAGTTTCTACTGTCTGTGCCTGTGTAGGTAATTGAGATGGCAGAATAGTGTCTGTAGTATCCCGCTCAATGTTCCACTCAAATCTGGTCTCCCTCATAATTGATTATTAAATCGTTCACAGTTGTTTCTGGCTGATCCTAAAAGTCTATTTTTTAACATTATTCCAAATTGGGACAGGGGGATTTCAGTCTGGTACCGTGGCTTCCCTAATAATATTAAAACACACAATTCTACACAATAAATATATACAAGTGGGTTTCTTTTTTAATTGATTGTATTCAAAGCGTGACCTAATAAATCATTTTTGCTTGAGGGAGCGTTTACATAAAGGATGTAAGAACTGCTAATGCGAACCAGAAGCAGGATTCACATGAAACAACCCATTAAAACCATCTCGGCATCATTAGCATGCACAGTGATGGAGGTGATTTCACAGGAAATCGTAAAAAAAAAAAAAAGAGGTAATTAGCGCCCTCTGCATACTTGGCTGCATGTGGTATTTAAGGTGGAGGACGACATGCCTAGAATTAACACTGTTTGTGCCGACTGTCAGAAACCGCCGTCTATTGAGCCTAATTCCTGAGAGTACAAAGTGCAGGTCCACATGCAACCCACAGCAACTCCGAGATGTTTCCAGCGGCTAGCACGCCTCTTGACTCGGTCGAAAACAGTAGCAAAACACACACAAACACTCTACTCACGGAAATAGCCTGTGTGATGAAGTCAACGGTTCCAGTGTGCCGCTCCTCTCTGATTGGCCGACACAGTCTGGAGCCCCTTTTCCTTGATAACATCTGTTTTCGGAGATACGAGTCGCTAGGAAAAAGAAATGCTCTTAAATCACTGAGCGTCCTTCCCAAAGCAGCACTTAGAGGCAGACAAGAGCTTCTCGACGTGTGTTTGTGGTGCTGAGGGTGAAAATGAAGACGCTTGAACTTAACCCTGCATATTTATCACAGTTATGCTATATATTGAAGACAGATCAAAGTGCGGTGGGCGCCGCAGAACGCACAGGCAGCGTGTAAATTATGCCTGGATTGGCAGCCAAGCAGCTTCCAGTTTGCGATTTATGATTTACGACATTGTGTGCATCGACGTGAGTGGCGAAGTCGTAAACTAACTCCAACGCGGAAATCTAAAAAAAAACAAAAACCAAGACATTGACAGTTCCAAGAATACCCATTGGTCGTTGTCTGTTTTTTTTTTTTTAGATCATTAATATGTTAAACACAAACTATAAAACCACAATAAAAGTACATGTGTCTATACATCAGAAAAGGGACAGTTTAATGATGTGTATAAATGAACAGTCTGAAAAAAACCCCCGAAGAAGATTAATTCATTATTTCATGAAAAAGTGTCATTCTAAATTGTTATTTTTCTTTTGTGCCATTTGAAAAATGGATCAGGAAAGTTCTGAAGGAACAAACTTTCTTGAGTGGGCTCTCACTGATCTCTTCACTTGCAGCATGTTTCTCAGTGGCGCTTCTGAGATTGCTTTAAAATAACATTGACTTCCACCCAGGTTGTTTGAATTACTTCTCTGGAACACTGGCTTTGTGTACTTTACTCTACCACAAGGAAAGCAGTACTCACCCGGCCTGCAGCACGTGGGCATGAGGTCAAAGGTCAAATATGGAGGAAATTATTTTGGGTGGTAATTTTTTCCCTCCCGTTTACAGGCAGAGATTGATGCTGAGACATGTTCATAACTCCATAATGAACTAATGTTTTTTTTTTTTTTTTTTATTAACAGACAGATATAAATATTGGGAATATATATTTTTGTCATGAAGCAAATGATTGCACTAAGGGCAAACTTTTCAACGTGGTTCTGACATTTTTGCTAAAAGTCATTTTTGTGCCATTTTATCCATGACTGATACTGACTTCTGCCACAGTACTACAACTTGCAATATTGACTCGCCCTCTCAAAATACATGTTTACACAATAAAATGACTCCTGTAATCTGGTTTTAAACCCAAAGTGGATTACATGTGAGGGTGAAATTCATAATTTTAACTGATGTCACAACATTCAGAAGTCGTAATAAACAAGCAGCCTGTCTCTATAGAATGAGTAATAGTATGACTGTTAATACACCCAGCACGCTGTATGTTGGCATCCACAACCGATGGCCGCTAAACATTGCTGCTGTGACAACTGGTGCTGGGAGGAAGCCGGGATTTCAGGAGGCACAAAAAGTTTGCACAGATGGTTACTCATCCTGTTCCCACTATGATTACAGCTCAGACTAAAGGTTACACATAATGTGGGAATTTGTTGGCGAAAATCATCCCAAAGTCTCCCAGTGTGTGTAGTTCTCTGCCGTGCCCTCAGTACACCGCTTATTATCCCAACCCATGTCAGAGCATCTGCAGGAGGGATGCATTTGTTGCTAAGCAACAGCTAAAGCTCACAGCAAGCTAGCTACTGTGATGTTACAAATCTGCTGCTTTCGACTTTTGGCCACTTTGTTATGCTACAAACAGGGAAAAAGAGGTGTGAGGTAAATAGATAGCGTGATGATGATGATGAGGATCAAATAAAATGTGTGAAAAGTATTGAAATATAAAATATTTTTCATCCATGAACATTGAAACAAAGAACAAAAAGGATGAGTATAATTTATCACCATAATCACATTTTTATTCAATTGCAATAGAAATGTGAAAAATATTTCCTCGGATAAATTGTTTTAATGAGACTTGAAATAGATTAATTCCAGTCTTTTGCAAAACAAACTTACGTCATGTCCAATCAAATACATATTAAGGCAGAGCTGCTCCTTGTGTTTCACAGATCACACAGATCCTCGGGTTTAGAGGTGACAGGGGTAAAGAGGGCACCCCCGCGAACAAGTAAAATCCAACTTCAGATGAGAATGAGGGCAGGAGCAGATGAGTGAATTGCACCAATGTTTGAGCAAGGTGAAAGCTTTGTTTTGCAGTAAATGTTTTCATGGAGGAGGGGTGGAGGGATGGGAGGGGAGGGGGGGATCAAACTGATATTTAGCCCCTACTGGCTTTTTTTTTTTTCTCCCCCTGCTTTTGTTTTATGCAGGGCTCTTTTTACCACATGGTAGTGACAGATTGTTTGAGCTGAAAGGAAAAGCCATTCGAAGCTAATTAAGCAGCCATTCCAGGCACTATTCGCAGGCGGGAGGGAGAGTAGCGCAGGCATTTGTCAGCGCCGTGCCCAACGTGGGTTTAATTGACAACCGCGGCCCCTGACTGACAGCTCCCAGCGCGCTCGGCCAATCGTCAGCCGCGCAGCAAGACCGGCGGCGCCTCATTGGCTCAGGACGCTGAGTAGGACGATGTCGGGCCCCACGTGGGGGCGTGCAGAGGGAGCGACGCCTGATAGGCTGAGCTCCACACGCGCAGACGTGTTGTCGCTGAGCTAGTGCTGCTGATAGGAGACGCTTGTGGATGCTCAAGCTCTCGTTAGAAATAGGTCGATCAATTCAATTCATTCACGGGACACTCGGCTTTAGATGAGGCACTATAAACGTCTGTTTAGAAACAAACAAACTAACAAAAAAAAAATGGTGTGACTTTCTATTGTAGTTCCCGTTTTGCTTGGTGTAGTTACCGGGGCGCTTTGTACTGACGGGCAAAACTATCACTGTTTTTATTTATTTATTATTATTTTAAAAACTCGCACTTCCATCACGGTGTCACTGGTCGCAGCGGTTACACGTCAAAGCACAGGCCGTGTCTTGAGGCTAGTACTTTCGATAAAATGAACAAATCCACGTTCTTGCTATTGGACCTATTACTCTATTCGCAGTAGCACCGTCAGTTTGAATTGGCGTGTTCTTGGCTGGATTTGATCTGTAGGCGTTTACTCGTCGTGCGCATCGTTGAACTGCCGCTCTTAAAGCGAGGAAATGTACATTATTGGCTTTGTTTTGAACGAGCTGCCTAGCTCATTGAAAGTCACTCCAAGATCCAAAATGGCGAAAGCGTGAGGTCACGACCGGCTCGTCCAATCAGAGCGGACCAGCGTCGGAGCAGTCCCACGTGGGGCCCGCGCGCTGTGATTGGGCAGAGTCATTGAACTCCTTCGTCGAAGCTGATTGGCCAGGCGGCGACCCTCTCGCGGCAGTCGGGTCCTCGTGTCAGTGCTCAGTCTGTGTGTGGTACGGTGAGCTGCGGAGGAACTGGTTAGACCCTGCAGCGAACTAGTGCCATATTTCACAACGGCCGACATAAAGGAAAGGGAAGAAACACACACACGGTTCTTCGCCAAAGAGATTTTCTGGACGTATTTGGGAGATTCGAGCACCGCCATTGGATATAATTGGGACTTTCTTTTGAAGTTGTATGCGCTCGACGAGTCGAGCCAGTTGCGGGGTTTCCACCGTCCGACCGGCCGGAGGGACGCTGCTCTCCGCCGCGGGATCACCGGGCTTGTGAAGGACTCTCCAGGGGCAAAGGAGAAGGAGGAAGAGGAGAGACGTCGACGGACAGATTTGCCCCTCGAAATTTCCGAGACGATTACAATTTTGGGGATATTAATCTTCCTATCTGGATTGTATTCATTATTCTGTTTTTTAATTTTTAATTTTTGTGGTACCTGTGCTGGAGGAAGGGGAGCAGTCAGTCCTGACCAAGGTAAAAACGGGCGACGGGTAGGGCGCCGCTAACAAGGCGAGAGGTGGCGGTGCTGTGGCTTTATGGCAGCCGGCTTTGATAGCAGCACGAGCAGCAGCAGCTCCTTGTTTTCTGATCTACCCGGACCACCGAAACAAGCCTGTGTGTGTGTGTGTGTGTGTGTGTGTGTGTGTGTGTGTGTGTGTGTGTGTGTGTGTTCTCTCTGAAGAGGGAAAACTCGTTATATTTACGACACAAACAAAGCGTTGCGTCGTTTTCTTGGGTGTGATCAAAAGTACCAACTTTGCGGTCTATTTAACGGATGTGATCAAATCCACGTTGCTGGCACTGGTGTTGCCTCTCCGATGGGCAAATCGACGCCACACGTTTACGTTTATTTATTTATTTTTCCTCCCTCAACTTAATTAAAACGAAATATAACAGATGATCAATCTCGTTTTAAGTTCAGTTCAAAAGCCTCAATCCTTGTCTATTTACAGCCCGGTTTGTTGTTGTTGTTGTTGTTGTTAGTCGTGTTTCTTTCTTTCTTTGTTTTGTTTTTTTTGTTTTTAAAGAGTGGTTTCCACGCCCGTCTCCTGCGTGTCTAGGTTCACAGGCAAACCGGGTGACACATCCAGCTGGTCCGACCCGGAGCGCTCACCTCACGGCCGCACACCGACGCTTTGTCAGCCGCCATCCTGCGCTCAGCCGAGGGGGAGGGCTGGCGGTGATTTTCTTCTTCTTCTTCTTCTTCTCCCCCTCCTCTCTACGCACCTTGAACCGGGACTACGGACCGAGGCACACCACGCCACACTCCCCCCCACCCCTCCACCGTGTATAAGATGTATCCACAGGGCCGGCATCCGGTGAGTAGCTGCCTTTTGTGTCGCCACTGTTTATTGTAAACGGATGCAAAACGCAGCCTGTCCCCTAATTAGCCCGTCGGAGAAGAGAGGAGCCTCTGATCCGCACCTTACTATTTATGGTATGCATGCGCCGCTGCTGCGCAGAAACGGGGAGATCGTGTTTATGGGCAGCGAGCGCCGAGGGGAGAAAGGGGGAGCTTCTGCTCGCAGCTCACATTGTAGATCATCAACTCCGTCTCTTGTAAACCGGCCTAATGCCTCGGTGCAGCTTGTTAGTGTTGTGTTGACGGTGCTCAAAGGTTCCCTCTGCTCCTTCTGCCTCGCTTTCTTTCTTTTCTTTCTTTCTTTTTTTTTTTTTGCGGGATGTTTGTTGTTGTGCCACCCTTGTCATCCCCCCCAGACTGACCCGAGGAGAACCGCTGTTCTCACAAAGGAGGGAGGCCGGTTCAAATGTATAACTCTAATTGTCTGTCGGCGTCTCCGACCGTTTGCAGGCACCTCACCAGCCGGGTCAGCCGGGCTTCAAGTTCACCGTGGCCGAGTCCTGTGACAGGATCAAAGACGAGTTTCAGTTCCTGCAGGCCCAGTACCACAGGTAGAACTGCTGCACGCACTCTGCAGACACACCACAAAAAGCATGGGGAGGAAGGGAAGAGGAAGTGACTGCTTGCTTCTCTCCCCTCCCCCCTGCCGTCTTTCATTTCTGTGCCTTCATGCTCCAAAATGAAGAATATTCTCTGACTGACATGCACGGCTGAGCTCGCAGTCTAAAGCTTCTGTCTTTTTCCTTCTTTTTTCCCGCCCCAAGTCTTAAAGTGGAGTACGACAAACTGGCCAATGAGAAGACAGAGATGCAGCGTCACTACGTCATGGTAAGCTATGCGGATGTGATCTAGAGCCGTATCCTCCCCTTCGCCCCAAGTGAAGAGTCACAGGTGGTGTTGCCCTCCTGGTGTTTCATCGAAAAGGCCACGTTAGCATCCGCCGCTGCTAGCTGTTGTTCACCGGCACCTACGCTGCCATTGGACAAAGCCGGCTGGTGGTGGGAGGGGGCAGGGGTGAAACTCTAGCCGGGGTCAAATGTCCAGCTATTGATTGTGCAGTGTGACGACCCCCCTCTAATGCTCGGTGGCCCTTTTCATGGCCCCCTCCCTCCCCATTCCCCCCCCCCTCGTCACGACCCACTGGGGGTTAATGGCTGCTCTGCGGGCTGTGAGCGTGAATCAGAGGGTTTCCTGGATTTTATTCTCTCACTGAGAACCACAGGGTTATTCACACACGTCTTGCACGTTCGGGGGTGGGGGTGTTTCACAGCCATCAGAAGACTTTGGGTTTTTACTGCAGCCATAAAAGACGGAGGACAACGTGCTGCGGTTCATCGCTTTGAGAAATCAATACCACAAAAGCACTCTGTGTCGTATTAGACTGCTTCATTGTTGGGGTAAATACGTGCAAAATGCTAGACGTAATAATCAAACTGGAGCTTAATACAGGTAACTGTGTTTTCTCACGGTTTTGCGTAGGATCAGATGAGATATCGTCATTGCAGGAAGTTGAGGTGACCTTTTTGTTGTGCAAATTTCGACATTCAGTGTGAAACAATTATTTAATAATGAGGAAAAAGTCAGCGTGGCAAACGGTAACAATTAAAGTCTATTTTAAATCTGGAATCAGGCTTTTGGAAGCAGAACAGTTTAAACTGGTAAAAACAGAAATGGTTTCCACCACTAATAACTTTAACAGATAATTGTGATTGTGACATGTTAAAATTAGTTCAGGATCACCGGTGTAATTAAATAGTTTCTAAATGAAGAGTCTGCATCAAGGAATTTCTAGTATTAATAAAATAAAGATCACAGTACTTTGGAGACAATTGGATCTCAAATCCTCTTAACATGTTTTATTGTAGCTTATAAAAGACCCCACCCCCAAACCCCCCAAAAAAAAGAAAGAAGGAAAGAAAAGAAAACAACAACAACAAATCTTTGAAGGTCTTTGTATTTCCTGCATGTATTGTTTTGACTGGACCTGAATGCCTCACCGTGAAGCCACTGATGCACGGCAGCTCAACTGCTAGGCTTTAGTTCGTATCTGTTGGTGGGCTCACAAGATTCTGGCAATCTCTAGCAGATAGTGTCGCTATCAGAACTGCTATCGGCTTCCTCCTGGGTTTAATTTGAAACCACAGCCTGTGTGAGGCTCACAGACTGCCATTTCCCAGCGTCGAAGTAGATGAGAGCGAATCGCTAGGCTGTTTTTTGTTTTTTGGCTGCACTACAAAAAAGAAGCAGTGCTCCTAATACTCAGTGTTGGCGTATCTGTTTTAAGGCTCATCACTGCCCTCGTCCCACTCTGTTTGGATAATTTTGAGATCAAGGATACTAAATGGCCACAAATGGACCATTGACCCCCGAGCGTTAAGATCTCCTGTTCTGCCTGAATACCTCAGGACCGCCATGCTGCAACCAGATGGATGCGTTACATGTTATTGCATGTTAGCATGCAACAAAATTAGGTTAAGCAGCAATCTGGCTCAGTTGCCAACTCCTTTGATAAATAAATAAGACATAGTAATTTAGAAGAGGCAGATAAAGTCATAGATGCAGGATAAAAGTCAGCAGTAACTCTGTTCTTATTACGTCACACGCAAATTAGCGTAGAGATTCCTGCAGGCTGAAAACAGCATTTCCTCTTGTTGTGCCCCGATGGCTCACTGCACTCACTTCAACCCGACTGGCTGGGCTGCACAGTAATCTTTGTCTTCTCTCCTGCTCTGTTTTACAGTACTATGAGATGTCCTATGGGCTCAACATTGAGATGCACAAACAGGTATGTAGCCGTATCAAGAACCATCTGTGTGCAGCCACAACACGCTTGTTTTTCTTCCCCCAAAGTCGTCGAGGAGCGTAAACACACCTACAGGCAAACACACACACGCACACCTACCTGACCTTAGCTTCTACCCTCATCTTGGACACACACACGCACGCACGCGCGCTGTGGTGAAAATGCTGACAGGCTAAACAAGACGAAGGGCGCGCTGCCTGATGGGGATGGCTTGATAAGATTAAAGTGAAGTATTTGGCAGCCAGTCTGAGAGGCTGTGTTTTTCTGCTGTTTGTCCTTGTGTGTGTGTGTGTGTGTGTGTGTGTGTGTGTGACATATGCCTGCACTTTCCCCTGTTGTGTCCCTGGTGCCAGTCAAGGCTAAAAGCTCATTAGTTCAGCTGCCACCCAGCGCTGGGCAGCGGACTGCTGATGATATCTGCGGTTCCCACCGAACCACCCAAGGGGTCGACCCAGTCGACTGAATTCAGAGACGGGAGGCGTGCAGGCGTGTTAGATTATCTACGCAGTGTGTAGGATATTTTTTTTTTGTCAAAGTCGATCTCTGTTTTGAGCCCCACCTGTGCGTCTGATGTGCAGGCAGGTTGTCAGCAGTGCTTGCGAAACCTGTAGGTGTTGACTTGGATCATTGTGCCGTGTAAGAATTGATGTCACGGTGTGTATTTCTTAAAACGGCTCTTAACAGGCGAGAGCCTTTTTAAAGCAGACGCACTGCAAGTTAGTTTGACTGCATACGGGTTTAGTCAGAGCAGCAACTGCTTTGTTATATACAACAGAACCGAGCATAGAACCGGAACGAAACACAGCAGGAAAAAATATATAAAAATAAATATTTTCAAAGCTGCCGATTAAAAAGTGACAAATATTACAACACTGCAGGATCGCTGAGCTGCAGACGTGCAGCCGGGTTGTTTAAACCATAATTTGTTTGAAATTTTATTCACTTAAATTTTTTAAAGCACGCATTTGTGATTCTGAATTTTTGAGCATTTACAAATTAGAGATGGAATAGAACTGAAGAATTAAAGTCAAAAGCCAATAAATCAGATACCAAATTTCAACGTGTAAATATTCAGTGTTGAAAAATTGGCTTTTTGAATTCAAAATCAGCAGCCGCAGCACTTACCTTCCCAGCCGGCGGCCTCCAACCACCCTGTCGGTCGGTGGGCCAGCAAAGCCGGTGCAGGCACCAGCCTCCACCAGGTGGAGGAACAGTGTTGCAGCCTTGAATGGACTGTGTGCCAAAGACCACTCAGCCTGAATGGAGCAGCAGCTTTCTGACGGTTCTGCTCTGAAACATCACCCTTTGGCCTTGTTTTCACGACAAAAAAATTTGAGCCCAAGTGCTGGAATTTTTTTTTAGTGCATCAGTCGTTTTCACACGCTCTTCTAGACTGCAAATTTCCTGAAAGGCAGCGTTTCCACTGCGATTCATTTTTTGCAGGGGTAGCGACTAAAAACTTGGCTTGAGAAGTGATGGTAACCACACAAGACTAGACAATACAGGAATTGACGCAAACGCACAGGCCGAGAAAGTGTGTTGTTTTCTGTTCATGCTGCTTAGCTCAAGTCCCGGTCGGTCTCGTGGAAAAACTGCAGCTTATATAAACATTTTCTGTACGTTTGTTAGTGCACAGTGCTGCAGCATTAACCAATCTCACCCTACACTGTATAGTGACAGTAAAGAGAAAACTATTGGGGGAGTTGATCAAGGACAGATTAAAAAGAAAAGCATATGTGGTCCTTTATTAAACATCTACTTATCTGTTTACAAAGCCACATCATCGAGGAGTCGGAAAAGACGATGGCACTTTTAATATTTTGCCACGTTTGACTAATTTCACAATAAAACGCCCGTTTGTTCTTCGACTTGACTCAGCCAGTGAGGGGATACGCACAATAGTCCGCGGCGCTAATGACAACCGTAAACGAACCTTTACAGACCAAGCTGGGTTTTTCTAGAGTATCCAAACGCATCGCCCGACCAGTTTATTCAGGCAGGTCCAGAGACGGAACAGATGAACCTCAGGAGGTCTCTATTATCCTTCCTTCCCGTCCTTCCCAGGACGCGACGAGCCTTCCCGCTACCTGCCTTTCCCACTTCCTCCCGCTGCAGCCTCTCCGCCTGTCGGTTCAGCTGTGCCACGTGAGCGATGGCACAGCTGAACATTAGCTGTCATTAGCCGTGCGATTTGATGTATGGGAGTGGGAGTCGGTCTGAGAGGTTGGGGGGCGGGCGGCTTCTCGGCCTACAGATCCAGAAGGTTAATGGCATCGGCGGGAGGGTGGCTTGGCCGGCGCAGCAGCAGCAGCAGCAGCAGCACCAGCAGCAGCTTAGTGGCTCACTGGTCGCTGCTGTACCCCATCATTTTCCTCTCCTGCCCCGTTTACACAAAGATGGTATTTTTTATGAATGTGACTATTTTCCAAACCGTTTTATCTTCAGCCACGTTTAGATGAAGCCGTCTCCAAAAATGTTAGAATTTAGACGAAAGCACTCAAAATGGTGCAGTGCTTTTGCCAGGCCTTGTGTGGCGCTGTGAGTTGACTGAGTTTACCTGAAGGCGTAAAAGAAGAAGACCTGGAGCGCGGTGAATTCACGGAAGTAGCAACTCGCTAACATAGCAGCAGAGATGGCAGGGCACTGGAAAAGACTGTGAGGAAAGACAACATAGTTGAACTTTGGGTGTTATTGTCCATCATTGGCTGCAAAATAAAAGCGATAGTTCTAAAATGTACAATTGCGATTTGCAGGTGTTTCCATTCAATGGTGTGAAGCGCATAAGCTGTAATTCTCGTAAAATCTCGTCTTGTGGCGTTTTCCGAGAATTATGTTTGCTTTAGTTTGTTATCTTTTTCTAATTGATTACTTGTAAAAAATATTCCGTCTCCTCCTCCGTCCAAACACAATGTGACATTTTCACTTGAAGTGAACTGGTTACGTGACCCCGTACGCCGCATAAATGTGATAAGTGTTTCCATACGTCTGAAAAAGCCCCTCGTGAGAGCGTAAACCTCTGAGCGGTGTTTGAGATTTCCATTACCAGTGTTTAATTGCGATATTTAGGTTTTTGCGCAATTCTAGGGGTAATGGAAATGCAGCGACTGTTTCCTGCTTGTTGTAGATTGCAGGCCGATCATCTTTTGTAGCAGTAACACAAATTTGTCGCCCGTCATCGTGGGTTGTCGTTTGTTGCGGTTTCAGTGAAAAGGCCGGCTTCGTGTAAATGCAGGGTCGAAACTTCCACTTCCAACTGTCTTCGTGTAAACGGGCCCTTACTCTCTTATCACCGACACCGATACTCAAGCAGTGCTCTGAGGCGGTGAAGCTGGTTGTTCGGGGTGGATGCTGGTGGCGGGGAAGGGAGGCAAGAGGCTCCCGGATAAACGAGTTAATCGACTCGCCTCCATTGTGTTTATCAATAAGCCCAGCGGAGTCGATGCAGCATTTTGAATAATGCATCCATTCTAACGCCTCCTCCCTCCGGTGGGCGGGGAGAATTTGCGATGACATCAGTGAGGCGGCTGAGAGGCGAGGGGCCGGATTACCCGACGCAGTCACAGTGTTTTTTTTGTTCGTGAGGAAGATTTGACGAAAGACGAGATTAACGCCGCGTTGTTATCGCTTGAAGGCTGCATTTGGAAAGTTGGAATGGGCGCAAACATGAGCTCAGAAGTAACCAATAGTCCCCTCGATGCACGCACGCACACACTCACACACACATGCATGCACTTTTTCCCACTGCTGTCCAGCTGCTCAGCTAAACCAGCTAAACGGGCATATTTGACCAAAAATGTCGACGTGTGTGTGTGTGTGTGTGTGTGTGTGTGTGTGTGTGTGTGTGTGCGGCTGCCGGGGGTAATTTGTTTTGACAGTGTCTCTTATGATGTCAAAGAGCGCTGGGTGGAGGTAATCACCCTTTGCTTGCTGTCAATAAGTGATTTTAATTAGCGCAGCTCATTAGGCTGCCTTAGCAACATGCACCGCTGACTCTGTCTGCGCGTGTGTGCGCGCCACGGCTTTGTTTCCTGCTACCTACCTCTGCCGCCGTCCCTGTTTATTATTGCATGCATGCATGCAATCCCTTTGATTTATGTCGCGTTTGTGCGAGATGCGAAAAGAGAAACGGTCCCAGTGTCGCCGCCGCTTCACCCCAGGAGGCCATTTTGGAAACGGGTGCGCATCCGTCTCCTCGCCGGGTTGAGTGGACGGAGGAAGCGGAGAAAGTGTTTTTTGGAGGCGAGCAGTGTCCGTTTCCTGGCGGGATGGGGGGAGGAGGGCACACGGAGAACTTGTGCAAATGAATAATTTATACGGGATTCCAGGAATTGTTTGCCAAGGTGATGATGGCCGACCTGTCTGTAAGCCAAAACAAACTGAGGAGGACACACACACACTCGCTCCCTCCTGAGGGAGGCGGACGGGGGCCCGACTGGAGGATGTGGGAGCTGCTTTATTTTGATAGGGAGGCCGAGCCGAGGCAACGCAGCCGCGCGGGGGAGAGTTAAAGGACAAACGAGTGTCGTCTGCGTAAAGCGGCGAGCATCGGGGAGGGGGGAAAAAAATGCATAATTCACAGGAAAATCTCTGAAAATGATTGTTTCCGCGATGATCCGGAGCGTGCCCAAATCAGAGGTAATCTGCTGGAAAACAACCCGTTTACACGTGCTCTCCGGCAGGAAGCCGTGTCACTTCAGGTTTGGCGCTCATGAGCTCAGAATAGCGCGCAGCACAAACTATTCTTCATGCATTTGTAATGACCAAGATACCTTTAAGAGCCTCTTTCTTTCTCAGCTCAGGGCTGAGAATATAATTCCCAAACCCCCCCCCCCCCCCCCCATCATATGCCACTTGTTTTCCTCGCCAATTGAATCCTCGTCAGAGACTCTGCTCTCCACTCGGGGGCTAATGCCTGCAGCGACAAACAGCCAAATGGCTTTCAACACGCCATTGACAGGGGGATGCGATGGAGAGAGAGCCTCTCCAGGCTCTGGTGCTACTAGACAACCCTGAGTGCCTGTAATTGTGGAGCTGCAGTGAAAAGCCTCTGCCGGCTGAAAGGCTTCTGTTTTCAGGGGCTTCAACTGACAATAAAGTCTTTCCAGTGCCTGTCTGCGCCGCTAAAAGCTCTCTGGGAGAAAAAAATAAAAATGGTTGCCTCCAGAGTAAAGTGGGAGTCGTTAAGGAGCGGCGTGAGTCACTCGGCCGTGATGGGTTATCGTTGTTTTGGCCTTCGAGAGAAGCAGCGGAGAGCGGGAGAAAAAGAAGGTCTGACTGTCCTCGCTGTAGTTTGACTGGTACTTGGAGTGGACGGACAGACGGACAGACGGACACCGTGTAGCTGTGTGTGTGTGTTTGGACAGAGTCGTTTTTTGATCCTGGTCTCTTCTGACCACTTACTGCGACAAGCCCAGCCGGGGCTCCAGCTGACGCTGCTTTCAGTTGCTCACACATTACACTGACATTCAGCGTCTCGTTAGTGTTGCCCAAACCAGGAAGCAGCTGCTGCAGGATCAGACACAGGTTTAGGGGCCGTTCACACGGAGTCAGGTTTTTTTTAAAACCACGCATTTTCGAAACCGCACTTAAAAAAACAACAACACACGTTTACACGATGGAAACGACTGAAAATGATGTAGTACCTAAGCCAGGCCAGGTGTGGCGCCGCAAGTTTACTCCCTGAAGGCGGAAGAAGAAGAAGAACACCTGAAGCATGTTACTGAGAACAGATCTAAGCGTTTTCAGAGAAACCGGTATTCATGTAAACGGGCCCTTAGACTTGCAATAAATACTCAAGGCTCGTCTAATCCCCTCCAAGTTGTCCCCCCTGCATAATGTTTTCTTCACCCCTCGTACACCTGAGACGGCTCCAGCTGTTCTGTGCTCAGTCCTCAGATCAACTGGAGCCGCTCAATCCATCGCAACTCGGACGTCCGACTGACGCAAACTCGAGTCAGTTGCTCAGTTTGCTGTGGGCCGCGGTTTAAATTTCAAAGGGAGCCTCGCTCGTGCACACAAGTCTCGACCGCCTTCTGCGGCCGAAGCAGCTGCTTCACTTCAGGCGAACTGATCAATGTTTCAAGCTGCTGCAGGTGCTGCTCCCCTCCGCCGACATATGGAGGTTCTTCCCCTTTTGTGCGTCGGGTTTTGTGTAAATGCTTTGTAGCGAGCGTTGTCGCTCCGCTAGCCGCCGCTGTGTCCTACAAGCCACCCCCCCCACCCCCCACCCGAGCCTGCTCCCCCTTGCAGGCATTTCCAGAGCAGTGGTGTGATGCTGAGACACTCTAATCCTACTGTGTGGCATTGTATCCAGCCCCCGCTAATGATGATGGTTTATGAGTCTCCATAGAGCTCCCTCCTTCGCCCCCTCCTCCTCCTCCTCCTCCATCACCCTCCCCCCCGCTCCCAGTTATCCCTCATTAATTTCCCGTGCCGATCAGATCGACAGGCCGAAAATTCAATTTAATGACCTGCCTCTTCGCTGCATCTAATATGATTTTACAGGCTGTTCTGGTCAGGGCCCCGGCCCAATTTACATAACGATCAGCCGTGCCAGATAGCTGTTGCCCCGGCAACCGAGGAGGCGGGCGGGCGGGCGGTGTGTGTGTGTGGGGGGGGTGTTGGAAGAGGAGGAAGGGCACAGGAGGAGAGTGGTGGAGATTAGCAGGGAGGGGTGTGAGGATGCATCAGAGGAAGAGAGGAGGAGGAGGACGAGGAGGAGGAGGAGGAAGGGGCTCAGTGTGTCGAAGGTCAGGGAGGGAACGGGGGGGGGGTGAGATAATTCCTGACTGCCCCCCTACTCACGCAGCATCCCCCCTTTTCCTGCCCCTGACACAAAGGGTCGTCCAAAAAGGCCCTTTCACAGTCAAACAAGGTTAAGGGAGAAAATGAGAGGAATGCAGAAACGTATGAGACACGGCGCACACACACACACACACACACACACGCACACACACCTGCTGGGCCTCCACGCCCAATCTCTCACAATCAATTAGTTCACCTCCCCTGGTCCAGTCAAACTACATTACCGTCGTGTCAAATCACAGCCTCCTCCTCGGCCTCCTCCTGCCTCCCCCAACACCCCCCCCCCCCCCCAACCTCGTCCCTCTGCGGATGTGCCCACCAAATTTTGAGAAAGAAAACGGTTGCGGGCAGAATGTCTGGGGAACGGCGCAGTGAAAGTGTGGTTATAAGTGCAGCGCGCCGGCCGGAGCCCTGCAATATTGCAGAGCGCCGAGCGGTCGATAGCAGAGATGCTTCTCTGATAGATCGGCCCGGAAAGTTAACCTGTCGGCCCCGGCCCTCAGCCCGGCCACGCCCTCCTCTCTGTGGCCTGTAATTATGAAATATGGCCCTCATTATGGCCTCTGCAGCCAAATGGGATTAGCATATTTCAACCTCCTAATGAAATAAGGCCCATGTCTAATGGAGGCAGTAGAGGTTGTGGGGGGGTATGAGAGGGGCGGAGCTAATTGGGTTAAGAAAACTGTGTGTGTGTGTGTGCGAGCTCGCGCAGGCAGGCAGAGGATGAAAACATTTGGTTGCGCGCCTCCACCTTTGCTTTGACGCCGCTGTTAAAAGCTTCGTTAGCTTGCAGCAGTAAAAACGCACAATTATTCTAATGTTTCCTGTTTTTTTTTTTCTCTCTCTCTCTCTGTCTCTCTCTCCTGCAGACGGAGATCGCTAAACGTCTGAACGCCATCCTGGCTCAGATCATGCCCTTTTTGTCACAAGAGGTGAGTTTCTACACCAGTTTGCAAACACGCACGACATGTTTAAGTGTTTCTGTGTAACTTCTGATCAAATACAAATGCTTTGTGAAATAATATTTTGAGATACAAACATTTATGCCACTTTAAATTGGGACACATTGGAGAACAACCACGGAACCAAATATTTGTTCCGATTTCTTGACGTCATACGCGAGGCTGTACCTTGAGATGTGACAGTTGAAGAGAACCAATTGGTGATTGCGATTCCTCCCCGGTTGTCGACCAATGAGGCCCCACCCACATCGCTGCAGAGCCTCACTGTCTGTTTTCTCTCCTGCAGCATCAACAGCAGGTGGCGCAGGCTGTTGAGCGAGCTAAACAGGTGACAATGACCGAACTGAATGCGATCATCGGGGTACGTGGACTTCCCAATCTGCCTCTCACTGTGTGTATACCCCCTTTTTTTCTACTTTCATTTATTCATCAATTACCCCGAGGCCGGGGGGGGGGCAAGACTGCACGCACAATGGAGGCCCAGGCCCTCAAAGAAACTGATCTGTCGGCTTGTTTGAACCTCCTAAAATGAGTTTACAAGCTTTCCCAGCAAAAAGGGTGGTGGAATCGGGAGGAAAATCCCACCGTGTGCTAATCCAAACCACTTGTCTGTGGCTTTTCAATGCTCAGCCTGAACACAGGCTAGCAGCGGGTTCCTCTCCGCCTGTGCAGACTTGCCCCTCCGTCTCCTGTGGTTCATCATGTTTTTATTGGAGTTCACAATGTTTGCAGCACACCGTCGATTTCTGACGCCCGTTGTCATAATTTTCCCCCCACCGATTGTCGGTTAACCGTGAACTGTCGACACTCGGGCCGAGGCTCCTCGGCAGCAGCTCCGCTCGCATTTTTCTTCTCCGCGGCTAAAGTGATGGGACATTTGATACGCAGCAGCGCAGATCAGATTGAGGCCATTCCCTGATTTTACTTTGGTTTCACTTTAATTATATAAAAGGTTGGAGAGCCAACAGTGGGGCGAGTCGCAGAGGTCAGGTTGGGACAAGCAGCGTGGAGTCGACATGGATACTGATGCACAACTTTTGTGGTTTGTTGTTGTAGGTTTAAAAAAAAAAAAAAAAAACCCCATTCAGCGATAATGAGCCGTGTTGGCTTCATTTCTGTTGCTATGGCTGCAAACAATAGTTTTTATTGTGCAGTGTCTTTATGAACTAATAAACCTCTTTATCTCTCTTTTTTGTGAGACATTTTGTTGTGATGTTGCATCAGCTTTGCTATGGTCAGGGATTAACAAAGCGGAACGAGTTTAATGGACTTTAATAAAATAGAAGTTTGGACTTCAAAAGCCGGGTTTGACCTTTGAGCTGCAGATAAAAAAAAATTAAAAAAAACCCAGTCGGTCCACATGTGTCTCAGACTCTCATCTGGTTTCATTTAGAAGCCCCTCAGGTTTTTTTTTTTTGGGGGGGGGGTTTAGAAGGCAGCATGGGTAAGTGACCCTTCTGATTGGCCCTCTGTCGCAGAGGTTAGCCAGCGGTTAGCAGGTCCCTGTGGCGCTGCAGCGGGGGCGGGGTCACCGCTAATAAGAGGCAAATATCGGAATTCTATTAAGGTAAACGAGGCAGGAGCTCAACCCCTGGTTCTCAAGGTAATTACTTCCTGTTTCCTTTTCCTCTTAGCAGTCCTTCCACACTTCTCAGTGAGACTGTCCATACCAGCAGTGACCCTGCATTCACTGAGGCAGGAGGAGGGCAGAACACACAAACACAGGAAAACAGCCCTTTAATTACTGGGGCCAAGTCCTGGCAGGTGATCAATCTCCATGCGGCTGCCTCAGAGTGATAGGGGCGGAGCCACTGCCACGTCTTGTCATTGAAATGGTTTCCAGGGAGAACAGGGTGGTTAGATCAGGAGTGACACACACGCACACCTGGTGGCAGAGTGTGTGTGTGTGATCACCGCCACCACAGAGAGAACCCAGACTGACAAATGTTTCTCCTGTCTGAAAAGAGACAGCGGCCGCATTTAGTTCAGACGACTTCAACATAAACACACTTGACATGACTGGTTGGACCGATGGAACATTTTTTTAGATTGTCCAAGTTAAAAAAAAAATCTATATATATTACTCTGAACATGTATTATTATTATTATTATTATTATCAAAATAAGATAATAAAGTGTAACACAGTCTAGTGGGTTCCTGCCCTCTGTAACCTCTTCAAACAGTAGTTTACCTTAAAAACAGTGAATCATTCTCAATAAGAACCACTCATCAGTTACCAGTGAATTTGGATGAAAATTTGAATTTGTGTTTTTAAAAAAATTCCTTCTTGACCAGAGCCCATTAGCTAATTGGGAATAATTGACTTCTTGTTATTAAATCTTCAACTGTCACTCCATTGTTTTAGTGTCTCACAACTTTGACTCTGACAAGTGTCTGACAAGAATAACAATGTTACTGGCCGTTTAAATCTGCTAGTGTTTTGAAACATCAATTTTGAGGTTTGGCGCTTGGCTCTTGCCATCATTTCATGTTTGTACAAAACAATTGGACGTTAACCACATAACAAGCTTCACTATTAACAGAATGGTAGATGACATTTGGCCTCACTTGACTGTCAGCAGAGCAGAAATCACGTCTTCTTCTGGATGTTCTGGTATGAAAATAGCAAACGGCTGTCATAACATGGGAAGTGCGCCATTTATTTTTTTTTTTTGCTTTTCATGAGTTTTCCGTAGTTTTTGTGCAGGTTGGGGTTGTGGTGGTGGTGGTGGTGGTGGTGTGCTTCAGGTGTCTCTCCTCGTTCCGTCTGTCCCTCCTGTCTGAGTGTCTTCTTCCTCCTTTCAGCAGCAGCAGCAGCCGCCGCCGCCTCACGCCGTCTACCCAGCCTTCATGGTCAGTGTTCAGGGACGGTGGCAGGACCTGCACGGTCTGGTTTGACTAACACAAAGAGACGAGAGAGGTGCATGGTTTGCTGTGTTTGGTCTTTTTTTTTCCGCCGTCACAGTCGATAAAAAGTTTTTCCGTCCCTTCGTGGTCCCTCAAACGACCAGGCGCCTAATGATTGGCGTCGTTTTTTATTTTCCGCGTCCTCGACTCGCTGTTTTTTTTTTTGTTTGTTTTTTTTGGCGGCGCCGCCCCCGGAGCTGTGGGAGGCAGCCGTGGGAGCGGCCGCCAGCGCTCGCGATGAGCAGCAGACTCGGCTGCGATTGGTGGCCGGCCGCTGAAAGCGCGGGCGGGCGGGCTCCAGCTGGTTTGTGCCGGTTCTGCCGTGTTGACGGCACCTGACAGCAGCGTTCTGCCGGGAACCGGCGCCGCCTAGTTAACTTTAATTGCCTGCTTCCTGTGGAAGTTGCCTGTACCGCGGCGGCATTTACACATAATGAAAAAAGATAAGTGTGAAGGGAAGCCGGCTCTTTATCCATGAATATTGAATTGGAGGCAATTTATTTTCTGAAATTCCTCCCTCTGTCTCCCCCGTCCTCCCCCTCGGCTCCTCTCCTCTGCCACAGCTCGTTAATGAGGCTTCTTGATAATGATCCCCGCACGCTTTTTCCTCATTAGGCACACTCAATGGGGACGTCGCTGCCTCAGTCGCTCGCTCCTTCACTCCCTTGTTATTCTCTGATTCTTCCCCCGCTCTGCCTTTCGCAACAAACGAGCCGCCCGGTGCTGCGTATCGATTAACGACGCTCCGCTCGCCTCCATTGTGCCGTTTTTTTTTCTTATTTTTTTCTTTTTTTCTTACTTGGCGGTTAGGGGAGGTGTGGAGGGGGAGTGGGGCAGTGCAGCTCAGCATAATGAGCGGCCTGAATGCCGTCCACTTGCTAAATGAACCTTTCAGTGCGGTGGCGGCCAGCCACCAGATCCGTCCGTAATGAATGTATGGATGAGCTTATTGAAGTTCTATCTTGGCCAGCAGAATAGCAATCGCCTCTCTCTCTCTCTCTCTCTCTCTCTCTCTCTCTCTCTGCCGACCACCACAACCTGCCCCCTCCTTCCCTCTGCTCTTTTGGAGAGGCGGTTGATGGATGTGCTAAGTGTTATTTAACCTTGTTTTAAAGCACTTGCTTCCCTCTTGGCTGAGTGGCCATTTAACTCCTGTCTATCTACTCACTCCTAGCCGGCTGCCTCGCTCAAACAGATGTCTGCTGCCTCTTGGGAGGTGTGTGTGTGTGTGTGTGTGTGTGTGTGTGTGTGTGTGTGTGTGTGCTTGCTTGGTTTTCCAGGGTGTTGAAAGGCTCTGAGGTTGAGAGTGCGGATCGATTTGTAACTGTCCCGCCGATGGCTGCAGCTCGGTGTTTGTTTTTTTTTTTTTCCAGTGCGACCAGAGATGATAACAGCTCTGCTGTCCACACACGCACACACACAAACACACACACACACATCACTAGAGTGTCGCAACAGTGCACAATTGGCGGAGAGCGCCGATGACACCTTGAATGTGCAAACCTTTCAGCAGACGCGTCTGCGACTTCAGCTCCCCACATGTGACAGTTTGCTGCTTTTCTGTTGCAGTTAAGGCTTCGGCCAAACACTTTTTTCATTTTTAGGCTTATTAAGTAATTAGCACATAACCGGCGGGTTTACAGACCCAAACTCTTTCATCACTTTCAAACCTGCTTTGCGTGTTGTACCCGCTTTATTTATCAGCGTGACATGCGAGTGTTTCGATCCAGAAATATTTCTGCCTTCCTGTCGACTTGTGACGTCTCTTGGAGGTATTTTTAAAAGCCAGCGGTGGTGGTGGTGGTGGTGGCGACGGGGTGTCACTGAGGGGAATTCTAGCAACCCAGAGATGTTTTGGTTCTGCTGCCTGACAGTGTGAGCCACAAACAGGAAGCCTCTCCTCCTCCTCACCCCCCCCCGCCCTCCCAGACATTGAATGAGCTGGATCAGCGTGTTGGCAGCCGCCGTCAGGCTGCTATTACGCATAAACGCTTTGGCCTTGAACTAAACGCTGTCGGAGCCAGCGCTAACGCATGAGTAGAGTGCAGTCATTCATGGATTCACTTCCCAGCCGACCCACTTGTCCTCTGTCTTGTCTCCTGCACCCCCCCGCCCCCTCCATCCCCTGCCTGCATTTTGTTTACAGCAGCAGCAACTCCAGGCTCAGCACCTCTCTCACGCCGCCCACGGCCCCCCCGTCCAGCTGCCGCCCCACCCCTCGGGCCTGCAGCCCCCTGGCCTCCCCCCCGGGACGGGCGCCGGCTCCGGCCTGCTGGCGCTGGGCGCTCTTGGCAGCCAGGCCCACCTGCCTGTTAAGGATGAGAAGAACCACCACGACCTGGAGCACCGAGGTGAGGAGCACCGCCTGCCACACACGCACATACACACTCTCACACTCACTCTGCTGACAGCTGGCCGTACCTGCCAAGAGCCAGTTTAACCAGCCAGACGCAGTTAGCATTTAAAACACGCTGCTGGAAAGGTTTTAATGTTTGAGCATAAAATTTAGAACCGTAGTTTATACTAATGTGAAGAAATGTGGCAGTGTCAGAGGTTCAACAGTGAAAGACACACTGACACAGTCTCAAGGGTGTGTGTGTGTGTGTGTGTGTGTGTGTGTGTGTGTGTGTGTGTGTGTGTGTGTGTGTGTGTGTGTGTGTGTGTGTGTGTGTGTGTGTGTGTGTGTGTGTGTGTGTGTGTGTGTGTGTTAGCTGCTGCTGAAGTCCTGTTTGTCATCATCCATTGATTACATCAGTTTAAAGCCTTTAAAAAAAAAAGGGAGGAGGGAATCTCCATATCTGCAACACTCGGAGTCAAATGTTTCTTGAAGGAACTGAGCTGCTGCAGAGACTCAGAATCAGCAGGTTTCTCAACCTGAAGCCGCAGTTAGAAACGGCAGGCTCCACACTGGAAACTCTGAATGAAGCCCATTAGCAGTGAAGAAGTTGGTGGAGATGAATTGCGCAGAGCGATGAGCTGCTCACCTCTCGGCTCAGTCAAACACGCGCGGCTGCAAATCTGGCGGTACTAATTTTTCTTCTTTGCTTTCGTCCCTGCTGGACCCTCATCGTTCCACTCGCCTCTGGCCCTCCCGCTGAAAGAACGCGAGTCGAGCACGGTACGTTGACTCTCCTCCTCCTCCTCCTCCTCCTCCCCCTCCTCCTCCTCTCACTCACTGCATGTGCACTGTGACCAGGTGTGTCTCACACACTCGGAGTCCTGAGTTCCAGAACGTTTGCGTGGGAACAGACCTCTGTTTTGTCCTCTGAGGGTCGACTGAAATCAAATCGTGCCGCCTGATCCAGGAGGGGTCTGACCGCCACGGCCGGCCAAGGATTAGCTCTCAGATAGCTGCTTTTACTTCAGCACAATTAAAAGTGACTTTGACTCACTTTCTGCTCTTCCAGCACCAAGTCTTTTTTTTCTTTTTTTTTTAAATCATTTAATCTCCCAACCTCCCTCCCTCCCCTCGTACGACTTTCCACCGATGTCCTCCCTTTTGTCTCCCGTCCTCATGTTAGAAGTCCTTGTTTATGTGATTGGCTCGGAGCCTCCAGTTAGCCGCGGCGTAACGCTCTGTTGGATCCGCTCGGCCCCGATTGAGTTCCCGTCGGCTGGCCGTCCTGAATGAGGCCGCTCACGTCTGCAGGGAACCCGACAACCTCGCCGGGGGCCCCGCCCACCCCCGCGCAGTGACGAGCGGCGGCTGCCGATGCTGCGTCACCTGATCTCACCTCACACACACACACACACACACACACACAGAGTCTGCCCTGTTGTCTCCGGTCATCTGATAGTGCCGTCAGAGGCGTGCAGGGTTACTGAGTCTAAGCCGTCCTTTAAAGGTCACAGGACCAGGAAGTCAGCCAGCCCGCGATGCTGCGCAGGAGATTTGTGTCCGTCAAGACGCCGTCGTCATGCCGAGTCGGACTAAAATTCTTTGGAGGATTTCTTCGCCTCCACAGCGGCCGCTGATCCGGTTTCTGTGTGGAAGGATGTGGAAATGGCAGGAAGCTGCGTTAGCGAGCTGCTTCTTAACAGGCCTGATCAGGAAGCACAGGAGGAGCTACGCTAGCTGGGTCCGCAGACGGCGGCGAAGGCAACAAAACACCACGCGGCCGTGATGAGGCAAAGAATTAGAGGTTGCATGCGGGAAACCAAACCAGCAGTCACGCAGTAAATGTCAAATTTGGTGGACGTGTCAGTTCAGCTCCAGTTTAATGCCACCCACACAGTCTGCAGTCGTGCCTTTCATTATGGGATAACTGGAATGGCGGTCACACAAATCCATTGTTTGCATTGTCAGTCATTTGGCAACATGTGCGTCTCCATCTCCCGATTTGTCAGTGACTCCTGCACGAGTCAAAATGCAGCAGCAGCAGAAGCAAAGAGTGTAAAAACCTTTTGCAAAAATACTCTGGTGACGCTCCAAAAGGCACGAGGAGGAAACAACTGCTGCCCCTCATCTTCAGACCTGTTCCTCACCACCACCACCATCACCATGACCACCACCACCACCATCACCATGACCACCACCACCACCATCCTCATCACCACCATCCTCACCACCATCACCACCACCACCATCACCATCCTCATCACCACTACCATCACCATCACCACCACTACCATCACCACCATCCTCACCACCACTACCATCACCACCATCCTCACCACCACCACCACCACCACCACCATCCTCATCACCACTACCGTCACCATCATCCTCACCACCACCACCACCATCACCATCATCCTCACCACCACCATCACCACTACCATCACCATCACCATCCTCATCACCACTACCATCACCACCATCCTCATCACCACTACCATCACCACCATCCTCACCACCACTACCATCACCACCATCCTCACCACCACCACCACCACCACCACCATCCTCATCACCACTACCGTCACCATCATCCTCACCACCACCACCACCATCACCATCATCCTCACCACCACCATCACCACTACCATCACCATCACCATCCTCATCACCACTACCATCACCACCATCCTCACCACCACTACCGTCACCATCATCACCATCACCATCACCACCATCACCACTACCATCACCATCACCATCACCACCACCATCACAATGACCACCACCACCACCACTCTGTGCTCCTGATGAAGGCAGGGATTTGTTGGGCAGCCTGACAGTGCGGCTGGCCTCAGGCTACCCCTCCTCCTCCAACCCCTCCCTCCTGCCTGTCAGCCTGTTTGGCAGAGCTCCGCCCACCACACCAGGGCTCACCCCCCCCCCCCTCACCCCCCTGTGAGAGAGTGCCAGGCTGTGCGGGCATTCCCACTGGTCGGCACACTGCTGCGCTCTCACCGCTCGCCAAGTTCCTTTCCTGTTTTTGCTCTCTTGTCTTTCTTCCTCCTCCACTAACCGCCCCCCTCCCCTCACCCCCTCCTCAATTTCTCACTCCGCCTCTTTCAGAGCGCTCCCTCCTCGCTGCCGCCAGTGGCCTCTTTGTGTCTCGTCCAGGTCTCCTCAATGGCCTCTTTATTTCATTAGTGCCTCAATTCCGGTCGATTTTCATGAACTCTGCCGACATTTTGCGCCTGTTTTTGTCGCCGACCCCCAGTGCCCCCCTTCCCCTTAAACAGCTAATGAGGAGACCAGGTGCCGCACCTGGTCCGGGGTCGACTCCTGATTCCTAATTGCGACAAAGTCCCACCAGTTCAAGTGGCTGCAGTGCAATTCAGCCTCGGCTTTAAGAAGCTCAGCGGCTTCAGTGCCTCTATGTGTTGAACAGAGGAGGGCGGCGGCGTCCAGTAGTAACTGCAACAGACTATGTCACAGCCCCAGTTCCCTGCCAGTCTCCTGTTGTTTCCTGGTCTAAGGGCCAAAGCCTTGTTTTGGTCCGGTGGTGCAGCTCCGAGCGTGACCTCACGGCTCCGACGCTCTACAAGAGGATTAGATGGCAGGTTGTCGCTGGATTCCCGACTCTCCACCTCTTATCTCCACCTCCTAAACCTGCCACAGGTACCCCCCCCCCCTGCAACCTAATGCCGCGTCTTCCCGAAGGTATTTTGTGCATTTGCTGCTCAGTCCGTCCGTCCGTCAGCGGCGCTGGCAGAAGCGGTGCTAAGCTGTTCCCACAATCCTCCTCTGCCCCCCCCCAAAAAAGCACTCTAGTAGCGCGGCGGTGCTCGAGGTTCACAGTCCATTCTGCTGCTGCTGCCATGACCGAATGAACTCGGGAGCCGTGCCTCCTTAAACAGCGTTACCGTGTTTTCTGCCCTTTCTGCTTCCTGAGGGTTTTTGTCTCTCGTCCCGTTAAAAGCCCCACAACAGCTCTCAGACAAACTCCACAGCCAGGGTGGTTTTTTTTTTCCCCCCTTTCGCCTTTTTTTTTTTTCTTCACGTCTTTGCAGCCAACGGAGACGTTTATGAATCTGCGGCAGCGGTGAGATTTGCTGCGCCGCATCATGCCAGGATGAGTTAATACGACGCAAAACAGCATTAACATCGTTGGCCGGGCTCCATTAATACTTGATGATGCCGCACTTCTGCGCTCCCCAGTGATGCTGTGTATATTATATGGTTATTGGACAGTTTTCTAAAGGAAGCCAGCAGTCAGGAGTAACCGGAGACTAATGTGGTCTGGCTGCGTGTCGTTGTTGGCAGAATAACTCGGTGTCGCCGTCCGACAGCCTGCGGGCTGCCAGTGAGAAGCACCGCAGCTCTTCGGATTACAACCTCGACTCCAAGAAGCGCAAAGTGGACGACAAAGACAGCATGAGCAGATATGTGAGTGTCATGTTTTCTTTTCAATGCATTTATATAAATACGTACAGGTACTACCCGAAAAATTTGAATATCAGGTAAAAGTTGTTTTATTTTGGCAATTTAACATAAAAGATGAAACCAACAAATTTTATTGAGCCATTGCACGCAAATTGACATCTCAAGCAGTTCCTTGTTCTAACTTTTTTAAAACCACAAACTCACAAACCCAGAAAATTATTCTAAAATTTGAGGGTTTTTTTTAAGCTGCAAGACCTGATCAGCAAAATCCAAAGAAATAAAAACTTGAAATATATTGATTTGCATTTTATTTGTTTATATAATATGTCAAATTCACCTTTTAAGTTGAATTGCAGAAATACAGCAACCTTTTCAGTATATTCTCATTTTCTGGGTAGTACCTGTATATATGCATGTGTGTGTTTCTGTGTTGAATCCTAATCAAATCAATTGACCAATTTAAGCTGTTCATTCATTTTCAGATAGATTTTTAAAGCTATTGTTGATGTTGATGTCTTTTAAATTTTATAATACAATCAGCGAAATGTTTCTTGCTCGCTGGTTGCTGGACAGCCATTACTTGAGCATACAGGTACATAGTGTTAAAGATGCAGATGTCCTTGTCCAGGTTAAAAAGGTTGCACCGTTCCTTTTAGGAAATTGTGATCAGTTGAATATAAACAAACTGCCAAACAATCTAAATTGGTGCAACTTGTCTGGTTAACACAAAACTTCCAATTTGACTCTACTGACCTGTGGGGGACAATTTGATTTTGCCCCAAATGATCCTGGTTTAAATGTGACTTCAAACTGTTGCCCATCGTCTGACTTGAGCCCCTTCATTCCGCCGTTCCAGGACAGCGACGGAGACAAGAGCGACGACCTGGTGGTGGATGTTTCCAACGAGGTGAGACTGCCTGGTTGTCTCCGCTTAGCCGCCGTTGTTCTTAAGCTGTGTTGTGAGACAAAGAGCGCAGAGAGAGGCGTGAGTGACGGGTGAATGAAGAGTGTCTGTGTATGAAGGTAGGTAGGTATGTAGGTGTGCACGTGTGTGAGAGCAAGGATAGGAACACACACACACACACACACGGGGATATTTATCTCTGTTTGCACACGAGGCCCCAGTTTGTTTGACCTACATGTGCCGGTGGCTTTCCTCTGCTCTGTTTGCTCAGTCTCGCTCTCTGACTCTGTGTGTGTGTGTGTGTGTGTGTGTGTGTGTGTGTGTGTGTGTGTGTGTGTGTGTGTGTGTGTGTGTGTGTGTCAGGATCCGGCCACGCCTCGAGTCAGCCCGGCGCACTCGCCCCCGGAGAACGGCCTGGATAAATCACGGGTCCTGAAGAAGGATGCCGCCCCCAACAGCCCGGCCTCCGTGGCCTCCTCGGGCAGTACGCCGTCCTCCAAGGCCAAGGACCACGCCCATGTGAGTGCGGGAGAGCCGGGGAGGCGGAGCAAGCCGGGGTTTCCTGGCGGGGAGGGGGCGGGGGGGGGGGGCGGAGGATGAGCCCGACAGTCTGAGGGGCCGTTTACACGAAGACGGATTTTTTTTGAAACCGCATCTTTTCAAAAACGCTCTCGGAAAAAAACTGCGTTTACACAGAGATGCTGGAAATGACCGAAAACAATGTAGTACCTATGCCAGGCCCTGGTGTGGCGCCGCAAGTTTACTCCCCGAAGGCGGAAGGAGGAGGAGAAGACCTGAAGCAGCAGCTCGCTAAAAACATTAGCACCACGGAGAGCAGAAAGAAAGATGGCTGGTGAGAAGACGGTGTGGATAAACGAGAGTTGAACTTATGCTTTGAGTTTCTTTAGAACACAAAGCCTTAAAAGCTCCACCATGTGAAGGTTGACTGGGAGTCGTGCCAGTAAAACATTTGCTAACATTTTTGTCATTTAGGTTTCCTGCCTCAATATCCCAGTCCACTGACCCCAACAGAAAATAAATAAAATAAAAAGTCAAATAGGAGGTTTGCAAATCACTTTCCTCGTGTTTATTTTCACTTTTCATTCTGGAGAATGTGCGGTTTCAAACCCGTCTTCGTGTACACAGGGCCTGAAGCGCCTTCAGAGTGGAGCAGGGCGACCGTTCTATTGCAACAAGTCGTCGTCAGTGGGGTGAAAGCCAACCTGTCTCATGACGAACCCGGCTCACGTTCCCTGTTAGTGGGCGAGCAGTCCAGCAGCCGTTGGTGAATTCTGCTTCACAATGACGGGAAGAGCCGACGTGGGAGGAACGCTTGGCCGCCCCGAGCCACTTTCCCCTGTGGCGACTGTTCTGACACCTCCTGCTTAGAACCCAAGGAGTCCGAGGGACTCGAGAAGTCAACGCGCTCGCTGCTTCCTCTCATCGCTCATAAATCACCTCCCCACCCAAAAAGACAACGAGACGTTGAGGAAGCGGGCCGCCGCCACTGCCGGCGCGGCCTCTTCTTCTTCTGCTCCTCGTTTCTGCTTCGTCTCGCTAACCAGGCTAAAACAACCCCCCCCACCACCCCGCATCTGTTTTACATAAACCATTACGCCGAGGATTAGACTGGATTTATAGGCCACTTCTTCACACTCCGCCTCCCGTGACACCCAGCCGCTCTCTCTCTCTCTCTCTCTCTCTCTCTCTCTCTGCCGCTCATTAATGTTTGTCACTCGGCTAAAGCAGCTTCCCGCTTCCTCGACCTCCACCGACGGTGTCATTACCAGAGAAATGCTCGGGCCGCCGGCTCTGCATGTCTGGCCGCTCTTAACAAGCTTGACTTCTGAGCAAAGGTTTATGTCTCCATCCCCACCAGCACCACCACAACACACACACACACGTGCGCGCGCACTGGCTGTAATGAAGTGTCAGTGTTAGATTGGATTACCGTGAGCCGTCCACTTAGGTGTCACTCTGGATTTTCTCTGCCAGTAGGGGGAATATATATCTGTGTTTTTTGGGTTTTTTTTAACTGAGGGTCGACTTCTTTTTTTAAACGCCGGCAAGCATGCGCTGTGAAGCTAAAAGCAAAATAACATTCTGGTGAGAGGATATAAAAGCAGCTCTCTCTCCCTTCACTCTCCCCCCAGAACGACAAGTCGTCCACGCCGAGCCTCAAGTCCAACACGCCCACGCCCAGGAACGAGGCTCCCACACCGGGAACCAGCACCACTCCGGGCCTGCGACCTCTCACCATGGGCAAACCGCCAGGGATGGAGGCGTTAAGTGAGTAAACAGCCCCACCGTCACACTCAGGCCATCGGCCCATTTAGCCAATTGGGGTCAAGCAGAAAAAAAAGAAAAAAAAATAGTTGTCAACATGCTTACACAGCGAATGGATGTTCTTGTTGTTGGAGTCGCTCTAAGACAAAAATAGAATTTGAGTGAGATTGATGGGGGACTCTGGGGAAGCTGTTATTGGACACCTGGAAGATTTATGGAGGAAAAAAGTCAACAGATTCTGGTGGAAGATATAAAAGTCCCACTTCAATTTAAAACAAACTACAAAATATTTTCACCTGAAGGCCATTCTGGGACATGCAGTCACATGACGTGGTGTCACGTGGCTCCCTAATGGAGACGTCCACCTGCCACTCGACTCCGAACGGAATGGAATGGTCTCTGCAACTGGGTGCCGGCGACAAAGCTGCCGTTTAAAATAAGAAATATTGATGGAACAATTGGCAATAATCCAGCGCATTGTTAATGATCATATGTATATTAATGCTTAAATGATCACAGTTGAACGTATCGGATTGTCTAAAAATGGACGAGGAGACTGAGCGAAGTGAAACTCACTGTGTATTTTCTCGCTGCTCGCCAGCCGCCCCGGCGCTGCGGACCCCTCTGTCCATCGCCGGCTCGTACGCCAGCCCGTTTGCCATGATGGGACACCACGAGATGAACGGATCCCTGACCAGCCCGGGCGTCTACCCCGGCCTCATCTCGCCTCAGATGAGCGCCGCAGCCGCCGCCGCCGCCGCCTACGGACGCTCTCCAATCGTAACTATCTTCTTCCCTCCTTGCGTTCGGCGCTCTGAGGCTGTGCACCTCGCGCGCGCGCTCGTCGATTTTCGCACAACCGCCCCACAGCAGCGCCTGAATTATGAATCATCCCCCCCGCGCGCTTGTAGGTTATAAAGTCCTTTTGCAAAACAACTTTTAAGAGGCTCGAGCTGCATTTCCATAACTCGCGGTGAATATTTCTGCTCGGCTGGCTGCAACTTGTTGTGCCTGCCTAATGAGGAAAAAAAAAAAAAAAAGTACAAAGACGCCGCTGCTCCTCTACTTTGATGTCGGTTAGTTAGCATTCGAAAGGGTTTTTCAGAGGAGGAGGGGTGGAAAAAAAAAAAGGCTTGCCCCCCCCCAAACGGCATCTCCGTGTTAGAAAATCTCCCAGGCTTTCATTAGCATTAGCAAGTGGGCTGTTGTAGCTTTGTGTAAAGCTCCTCTGTATTCAGGGAATCGGCGCCTTTCAAGGGATTTGCCTGAAAATGACGGTACAAGAGCTCCTCGGGGTGTGGGGTGGGGGTGGGTTGGCAGATAAATTGGAGCATATTTTTCAATTTGAAAATTAGCATAATCTAATTTATCTCTGCTGGATTGTTTCTTACCTCCTTGCCTTTTTTTTCTTTCTTCCCTGCTCCCACAGGCGGGCTTTGACCCTCATCCTCACATGAGAGCTCCGGGCCTGCCGGCGAGCCTCACGTCCATCTCCGGAGGAAAACCGTAAGAACCCCCTCCCCATTGCCCACCGCTTCTTATTAGTAGTTCGCTGGCACGTCCGGCCTCAGGCTTGACCTCCTTTCCCCGTCCCCTCCGCAGGGCTTATTCTTTTCACGTTAGTGCGGACGGACAGATGCAGCCCGTGCCCTTCCCTCCAGACGCACTGATAGGCCCGGGCATCCCGCGCCACGCTCGCCAGATCAATACGCTGAGCCACGGCGAGGTGGTGTGCGCCGTCACCATCAGCAACCCCACGCGCCACGTCTACACGGGGGGCAAGGGCTGCGTCAAGATCTGGGACATCAGCCAGCCCGGCAGCAAGAGCCCCGTGTCCCAGCTGGACTGCCTGGTAGGTCGCAGACTCCCTGGATCTCAGGCCGCCTCGGCCGCCTGCTCAGATGACGCTTTCATTTCATAGTGCACCTGCAAGGAAATATGAGTTTTAGCCACTGTCCATATAGAATGTGTTTTCCCGTGGATGTATTATAAGAACTGGATACCGGACGGGCAACACCGATTTTCCCCAGTGGCTACTTGAGGTACTGCAGCAAAAAAAATCACACAAGCCCAAAAAGCATTTTTCCCATAGACTGCAATACAAAAATAAAGGCCTTTCAAACGGCTGGCAGGACGACTGGGACCTGAAGCGCGATTCATAGCAAATCGTTTCTATTGTCGATTTTTCAGTTGTGGTCTTTTAGTCGTTTAAAAACAAATAAAACTTGTTTCTGTTGATTTTCTGGCCTTTATCATTTTTTTTATTGTGACATCATGACGTCGTACATGCTGCTGTGTCTCAGCTCGTTCTGATTGGCCAAATAGATAATGTGAGTTACAGCGGCGTGATGGGAAGTGACACTGCTGTGCGTGCTCTTGGCGTATGCGCTGGGTGAGCGTTGACATGAATGGGTCTGGTTTGTCCGCGTTTGGGAGGGTCAGAGTCCATGATGGCATAATGATCTGCTGTTAAATGAATGGACCTTCATTACTCTGGACTTGGATCGGAAGTCAACACTGCACAGCAGAGTGTATACACGACAGTGCAACGCTCCAGCGACGCCTCGCCCGTGTTGCTCAGTCGCGGCTGCTGGAACCTTTTCCTCGTTCTGCCGTTGCGTCGCAGGGCAAACAGTCGCGGAGGTGTTTAACCAGCACAGACCTGCCAGCAGCAGAGCGTGAACCGCAGCGCCGCAACCGCCTTGGTCTCTCGCCAGCGAATTCCATTCAGTCTCCTCCGCCCTGTTGGTTTGTTAGCGGCTTCTTCCGCCAGGCTCCGGCTGCGTGGCTCCGGAGCCTGGCGGCGGTGACGAGGGCCCGACCCGTGAGAGAGGCACCCGGACCGGTCGAGTCGACCTTAAACCTGGGTTGTTTGAAGATTACTCTTAGATTGCTGTGTAAGCAAGGCGACCCTTTGACTGTGAAAACACAACCTCGAACCTAGAAGCGGAACAACTAGAAAGGTGCCGCCCGGTCACAGGCGTCGAAGGATCTCTCAGTACTCTGTCACCGCAACGGCGGAAACTGGTTTTGGTCACTGCGTTGTGTTTTTGTCCGTGTCGCAAACGTGTCGATCTGCTCAAACGTCGGCGATGCATTTCACCTCCTCGCTGCACCCGGTCGTCCTCGTGATGACGCATGAAGCAGCGACGTCAGAGTCTCAGGCCTTCGCACTTTCAAACTGGCTGAAAAAACATCCCAGAGGAAAATGCGCGAGTCAGTCGATGTGCTTGGGGCCCAGTGAGAGCAGTCCAGGTGTGGAAGCGCCATCATTTGGTCCCATGCCCAGTTGTTTCCCTTCAGGCGAGCAAAACGCTCTCCTCCCCGTGCGTGCGTGCGTGCGTGCGTGTCGTCGCAGGTGGAAGTCGGCAGCGAGTCCCCCTCGGACCACTCCGCCGTCGCTCTCAGCAGCAAACGTAGCTTGGCTCCGCCTCCTGCTGTAGCCGCTCCCCAGCTCCCAGCAGGCACGCGTTAATAATTCAGCAAAGTGTCTCACCGCTGCGCTGAAATAATCCTGGACGAGCAGGGAAGGGGGAAGGAGTAAAAAAAAAAAAAAAAAACCCCGCCTGCTGAGTAATGATGTTCTGATTGGCCGGCCCTGTCTGCCATTAACCAGCTCATTACTTCCTCCCAACTGCCTCCCATCGCTCATTCCGAGAGCGCGGCTCGGCGCCCGCTCAGCCCCGCCTGGCCTCCGACAGCCTTGGGGTGCATCCAGAGTGCATCCAGTCTGGCTCTCATGAAGCCGTCAGAGTGCCGTTTTAATTCCGCCGCCATCTTCCATCGTCTTATTGATCTCTCCGTCTCCGCGCTCTCCTGGAGCCTGGCCAGCAGCCGCTGCCGCACTCAACCCAGCCGTTACTCCCTTGTTAAGGCTGACAACCACATCTTCACTCCGACGCTGAAAACAGCGGCCGGAAACGCTCTGAGAGAGAGAGAGAGAGAGAGAGAGAGAGAGAGAGAGAGAGAGAGAGAGAGAGAGAGAGAGAGAGAGAGAGAGAGAGAGAGAGAGAGAGAGAGAGAGAGAGAGAGAGAGAGAGAGAGAGAGAGAGAGAGAGAGAGAGAGAGAGAGAGAGAGAGAGAGAGAGATGGGTCGCGACCCACTTACATTATCATTCATCCATTTTCAATACCTGCTTCTTCCTGAACTCGGAGTGGCTGGGCTTTGCTGGAGCCTATCCCAGCTGTCATAGGGATGCGGGCAGGTTAAAACCTGGACAAGTGGCCAGGTCATCATTTATTATTATACACACTTTTTCTTATTTCTGCTAAATCTAAGTGCTGTAAATTTAGATACAATACTGTGACATAAATTAGGGACGCGACTTAATGATAAGGAAAAACATGATGGTCCTGAGTAGGGATGTTAACAATTAATCGATTATCGATTAATTGGCGATTAAGAATTTAATCAATTAAATTAAATTAATCGCAATTAATTGAACATTTTTTACAGGGGTGAAATTTGGGTTCTCAGGATAAATTGCTGCTTCAATTAATCGTTAATCGATCGATAAGGTCAATCAACTAACGATTAATGAATTAATCGATAATTTGCATCCCTGGTCCTGAGACTCCACCAGTTGAGATCCGCTGGTCGAGATCCCCCTCCACCCCCCCGACCTCAAACCCCCTCGCGTCCCTGCACCGAGACTGAGGAAACAACTTTTTCCGCTTCCAGAACAGGGACAACTACATCCGCTCCTGCAAGCTGCTGCCAGACGGCCGCACCCTGATCGTGGGCGGCGAGGCCAGCACGCTGACCATCTGGGACCTGGCCTCGCAGACGCCGCGCATAAAGGCCGAGCTGACTTCCTCCGCGCCCGCCTGCTACGCCCTGGCCATCAGCCCCGACGCCAAGGTCTGCTTCTCGTGCTGCTCGGACGGAAACATCGCCGTGTGGGACCTGCACAACCAGACGCTCGTCAGGTCAGTTCTGCAGCTGGGGGAGGGGAGGGGCGACGTGGCGGATACACGAGTAGCATCGCTGAGCCCCGACACTCTTAAGTTGAAATGTCATGGCTGTTGGATAACACGACTTTTTGTTGCTTTTGCCTTCAGTTTGGTAAAACACAGGACAAAGATTTTAAAAAGAAAACCTGTTTTTTCATTGACTAGTACAATGCAAAACTATATAACAGTATAACAAAGTATAAATAAAGTTTTTCCACTTTTACGACACACAATTGTTTTAAAAAAAAGTCACTAGCGCAAAATGACCAAAAAACGAAAACAGTAACAATGTAAACAAAATGTAAACTGAAAGACGGTGTTTAGCTCTTTATTGAAATGGCTTAAACACTGAAGCAATGGATGAAATACTGCTATTTTATAACTTACTTGCTATTAATATAATTTCTTCAAGTTCGGTGGGCCGGATTAAAAAGCTTAACGGGCCGCATATGGCCCCAGGGCCATAGTTTGCCCACGCCTGGCCTAGCCCTGGCAGCTGGGCTGGTAGAGGGTCACATGACCAACGGCCGCCGGCTTTGGTGCTGCGGAGCAGCGTGTGGTGTCTGCTGGTGTTCCTCACCTGCTCTGCTGTGCTCCTCTGGCCGTGGCAGGCAGTTCCAGGGCCACACAGACGGAGCCAGCTGCATCGACATCTCCCACGACGGCACCAAGCTGTGGACCGGCGGCCTGGACAACACCGTGCGCTCCTGGGACCTGAGAGAGGGACGTCAGCTCCAGCAGCACGACTTTACCTCGCAGGTACGCAAGGGGGGAGGGGAGGGGCTTCTCGCTCGCTCGCTCGTTCGCTCTCTGGCGGCGGCCGCGGAGCTCCGTGTCTGACTGGGACCTGGCGTCTCCGCTTGCAGATCTTCTCGCTGGGATACTGTCCCACCGGAGAGTGGCTGGCCGTGGGCATGGAGAGCAGCAACGTGGAGGTGCTGCACCACACCAAGCCCGACAAATACCAGCTGCACCTGCACGAGAGCTGCGTCCTCTCGCTCAAGTTCGCCTACTGCGGTGAGTGCTCGGAACGCGCCAGGAAGTGCCCAGGTTTAAAGGTCCAGTGTGTGAAATGTTGAAGGAAGCCCGGTGTATCGAGGGCACCGTCACGCAGGCGGGGCCAAGATGGCAGCTGGCTTGGAGCGAGACGCCTGCGTTAAAGTAGATTCTTACACAGATGAGAACCATTGTACTGTGAATATACACTCATACCGTATTAATGTGTTCGTGGGCAGTTTGCTCAGCTTTCACCCATATAAAAATCATACATCAAGCCAGATTTTACACGCTGGACCTTTAAAGGTGGAAGGATGTGTGGGGTTAATGGATGAAATTCTTTGATCCTGTTGTGGAAAAGAGCGAAGATGCCGATGCAGGAATACTGGGATAATAAGTAATTTAATGAACAAACAATAAAAAGGGGATCGGAGCTCCGAGGCACAAAACACAGTAAAATGGGAGTGCGAGTGCGAGGAGGAAAGGAGGAAGAAGGTCTCTTATACACTGGACTGGGAGGGGAAGAGATAAGGAAGGGAAGAAGAGGAAAACAAAGCACAGAGAATCAGCACAAGCTGACACATTTACAGCCTCCTCTGGTGGACCACGAGGAGAATGTCTCGAGAAGGTTATACTATGAAACGAACAGATTACACGTGCTACTAGTGATCATATGACACAGAATACAACATAATAAAGAATAACCCAAGAATACATATTTCCCATTACAATCCACAGTGCAAACTGGTGGGATCTCGCTGCACGTCTCCGACTCTCAACAGCCACTCAAAGCACCTGTTGAGAGTCGTTTCTGCTTCCACCACTGTTTGAACATTTGAAAGATTATGACATCTTTAAAAAGATGGATTTTCTGAGAACAGTTCTTCAGAATGTTTGGCGCTTTGCTTGGTTGGTCACGGTCGGCTGGCCGATCAATTTCTGTTTTTGGACTAAAATCGAAGCCGCAGCCTGCGTCTTCTTCCAGGGAAGCCAGTCGATGGTTGTATTGACAAATCTGCGTTAAAGACTTTCCTGTGTGTGTCTAGACGACGCAGCTGCTGCTGCTGCTGCTGCAGGGTCGGAACAGATGCAAAAACTCCCCCGTCTGGCCGCTGGGCCGCTGATTTCTGTGAAATCAAACGACAACAGCTTCTGAGGAGAAGATCTCATATCTGACAATGTGGTTTTCGCGCTGCTGTGCTGCTGAAATCTCCGAGCAATTTGCGAGCTGTTTTTTTGTTTTCTTTACAAACGGGCTCAGTGGGTGAAATTCGTCACGGCTTCCTCACTCGGGATCACGCCGCCGCCCGCCACCGCTTTCAACTTTAAGACGCAGATCAATGAGACTTTCCACTTTCCACTCCTCCTCTTTTTTTTTTTCTTTTTTTTTTTGGGGCCGTGACCGTCGACACCCTCCGCCCTACATTCCCTCAAGCAGCGTCTCAGTCAGCCACCACACAAGTGGATGATTCAGATGATTCTCAGCGCCTCAGAGCTTTTGTCTGCTGCTAATTAAATCATTAGTGGCTCCAGTCAGTTTGGTAATTAATCAGAGGCTGATTTGAGTAATTACCAGAGTGCAAACGGCTCGAGTCTCCTTCACGACGTGAGTGTTTACGGCTATTAATGTAATAGAATTCTATTCAATTAATTTTTCATTCAAAGATTTTTCTGGATGATTTGGTAGTTGCAGAAGAACACGATGATGATGATGATGATGATGATGATGATGAGGAGGATACATCTGGAACTTTTCCAACAATCCATGCGGCCGTTTTTTCCTCGGAGCTCCCAGAGTTTAGCAGGCAGCCTTCATTTGCAAAGCGTTCATTCTCCGCCGACGAAGCCACCCCCCCCCCCTTCCCCCTCCGGGGAACGGAAAGAAAAGCGGCGTCTCGGCACACCGGCCCTGGTTTGATTCTCCACACGTCTGCTCTTTCTGCAGGTAAATGGTTCGTGAGCACAGGGAAAGACAATCTGCTGAATGCATGGAGGACTCCATATGGCGCCAGCATCTTCCAGGTAACTGAACACA
Source organism: Nelusetta ayraudi (assembly GCF_046127955.1). Taxonomy (NCBI): domain Eukaryota; kingdom Metazoa; phylum Chordata; class Actinopteri; order Tetraodontiformes; family Monacanthidae; genus Nelusetta; species Nelusetta ayraudi. The sequence continues at coordinate 5,906,940 of NW_027466052.1, read as the reverse complement.
CACACACACACACACACACACATACACACACACACACACACACACACACACACACACACACACACACACACACACACCCAGCTCAGAGGAACACCACGGTGTGCGTTTTGATTTTTTTATAACCGGAGACGAGGAGGCGGCCATTTAACACAGCAACAGGCTCCGTTTGTGTGGAGCGGGAAGCCGAGCAGCAGAGACCAAATGAGTTTGTCCTGCAAGTCGCTGGATTAAAAAGCCAAACACCAGACCAGGGGTTCTAAAGCGTGACAGAGGGGCCGGGGCAGCAGCAGATGGATGGAGTGTTTTTTGGTGACCCACCTCACTGGAGGAAACAATATATCATGGGATGATTAGTAAACATGTGCTTTTAATGTCTACTGAAAATTAACATTAACCTTCCAAGCCCCACGGTGCTTAGCTCTTTATTGAAACGAGCTCTGCCAAATAAGAGACTTGGTCTGAGAAAGATAACGAGAAATATACAAAAATGGGCAAAATACAAAATAATGCACAATGCAAAAGCAATGGAATTTTAAAAAGGACAAACGTAAACGTCAATGTAAACAGACAATTGTTAGCATGTGCAAGCCGTGCGGTTATGGAGCAATGTCGTCCCTGATGATTGCACTCCCGTTTGCCGTTTAGGAGTCTGACTGCAGTAGGAATGAGAGTTGCAATACAGCTATTTTATGACTTACTCGCTATTAATAGAATTTCTTCAAATTCGTTGGACCGGATTGAAAAGCTCAACAGGCCACATATGGCCCCCGGGCCGTAGTTTGCCCATTGCCCCCTGCACCAGACACTTGACATTTATTTTTTCTTTTTACAAATCTCTCCCACAGTCCAAGGAGTCGTCGTCCGTCCTGAGCTGCGACATCTCGGCGGACGACAAATACATCGTGACGGGCTCGGGCGACAAGAAGGCCACCGTCTACGAGGTCATCTACTAGGCCCGCCGGCCTCCTGCTTCTCTCGGCCACTTCCGCGGAGACGCCTGCTCCCGCGCCATCCGCACGGAGGATTACAGCGGGCAGAATTTTGGGAAAACCCACATATTGGGAATTAATGGAGACGATGACCTGAGGATAATTTTCCAGGGGAAAATCCATTTTTTTTCTCTGCACTCTTTTTTTTTTTTTTTTGTTTTTGTTTTGTTTGGAAGGGTGTTTTTTTTTTTCTTCTTCTTCTTCTTCTGGCTTTTTTAGGTGGCGCTTGGTTTCTGCGGCCCCGGCTCTGCAGACGTGTACAGACGTGTACATATCGGATTAAATGAAAGACGTTTTATATATACTCTATAAAAAAAAAATCTCTATATATTTTCATGTGGCGGGTTGTTCTTGTTGCTGGTTTGTTTCTGGCCCGCTCGGTGGATCGCGGCGGCGTCGGAACATCGTCGACGTTCGGACTTTTTCTATGGTACCGACGGCCAACTTTTTTTTTTTTTTTCGAAACGGAGCGCACATGGCGAGACGTTCTGTCGGGCCGGAACTCGGCCTTCATCACAGTGCTCTTACTGGAAACCCTGAGGTGGGGGAGGCGAAATAAAAAAAAAATCAAAAAAGACTTTGCCCGGTTCGCACCAGCGTCTGGGACCGAGCGGGACGCTGCCGTCCGGGACTCGAGAGATGGATGTAAATTTTCTCGCCGAGTACGAAAGAAGACCTCCTTTCTTTTTATTTTTTATTTTATTTTTTGGAAACGTGTACACACTCGTCTGTACTATCTCTCCCTCCCCGTTTGTTTTACCTTGTTAGATTGCAGTCGATAGGAAACGTTTCATGTTTAGCCTGACCCTTGGACCTCAGTTGGCAGCAGAAGCACAGCAGTGAGCACAAACTGAGGGGAGCGTGTGCTGTTTTTGTCAGCGTGACGTAACGCCGACGGTGAATTGCACCATTGATTTTCTTTGGCTACAGACTAAACTCAAACAGTCCAAACTGAGCTGTTGGAATCTCTCCGCTCCCTTTTTTTTTTTTTTTTTTTTTTTTTTATCTGTATCTTATCAATATTCCTGGAAAATGTCTGTCGGCCACAGGGGAGCGAATCATGGAAACGTTTGCGAACACACACGGGAAAGAGCGACGGAAAGAGGCACGTTTGCAACTGTGAGTGTCTGGATTCAAAAAAAAAAAAAAAGAAGAGGAAGAAGAAGAATAGTTTTGGTTTGTACACTGTGCTGCTGACACTGTCAGCATTTCCCACAAGAACATATATATGTTTAAAAAAAAACAAAAAAAAAAAACAACCCAGGGGCAAACTGTGCCAGTCCCTCTGAATCACACCAAAGTATGTAGCAAATGCTGTCAGCACTGAAATGAAATGTACAGTTGTTAATAAATCAATAAAAGTTTTGTAGGACGTCCCATTTCCTCGTGGTTCACGCCCCCCACAATCCCCTCCCCCGATGTATTATCTGAACTATACAGCAGCACTTGTAAAGGGTCCGCGTGATGGGAAAGATCTGATTGGAGTGATTACAGGAGGCTTTGGGGCGTTAGATCTTGAGACAAAAAAATATAGCAAAAAGAGTGAAAGAGCTTCTTTTTTTTTTTTTTCAGAAGTTGGCTGTGAAAATGTGCCCAGAATTCTCCTACTTCCACTGCTACGCTGAGTAGTCCTGCTGGCTAGTTAGCGTGCTAATTCTTCTTTGTCACCAGTGAGGCATTTATGACACATTTGGAGCGTTTTGAGTGTCAACAGCCTTTGCATAAAATGATGTACTCCAATTGTTAAGTGCTTAGTAAAGAAGGTCTAATGAAGAAAGATCCAAGTAAAGCAAAGTCTGGTTGCGAAAGCGTCTGAAACTCATCAATCAAAAGCAACAGTAAACTGTTCCACTTTCTCCGGCGCCGCACAATATTTCTTGAATGACTGTTTTCACAAAGCTTTTCCCTCGCCCTCACAACTGAACGTTCAAAGGAGTCCGAGGCTTTACAGAGTAAACAAGTGTCAAACTATCTGGCTCTTGTCTGGGTGACATTCATACAGTAGAACCTCTGACTGGCCGGCTGCGTCTTTGAACGCAGCATAAAAAATACCAAACCCACAGAGATTATTTTAGTCCGTCGACACGTCACAACCAGTTTCTGTCGCTTCACTGGAACACTTTTTACAACCAGCACAGAAAGAAAAAAAAACTATTGTGGGAAAACTAGTGTTGGCAATAGTTCCTGCCAGACTTCCTATTAATCAAGCAGTAAGTGCTGCTATCACATCGTCCCATCATCAGTTGCACAATGACTGAGGTCCTGCCAATTCTGTGTACAGTCATGTCAGGATGTGACATGAAAAAAATCCCCTCCGGGTTGGTCGCCTCAGGCCATCGTTGAACTCAGAAAAGTCGGTCAGAAAATTTCAAAACGTGCAATTCTGCACGTCAGCCTCGTGTCATGAAGCAAGGCTTCTCTAATCAGACTGTGAAATATAATGAAAAATTCTGAAAATCCGAAATTCAGGTTTTGAAAAAACAAAAACAAAAAAAAACAAACCGCAGTTTGATTCAGTGATAAACGAAAATTTGTCCAGGCAAATATTCTGCCTTGATTACTCTTGTACACCAATCACCCAGTTTATTTCCAGTGTGAAACAAGCTACTGCAGCACTGGACAAAGAGGAAGTGGAAGGGATGGGTTTTGTTTCCAAAAAGCAGGATAAAGGAAAAAGAAGCAAACCGATTGGCTGCTCAGCAGTGGGTGGCCTGCCTTTGTCTGTCTGGTACATTTAACAGCTGGTCAATTGTGTTTTGTCGATCCCCTCATTCAACAGAATAGCTGGTTGCTAAAACATTCAATATCTTCAGCCTTCTGAAAAATAATCCTCCAGGTGAAACTCCTCTTCTTTAAACTCTGCTCACTTTTCTCCCCCCCCCCCCCTCCCCCCCAAGAGGATAAAAGTTGATGAAAACAAAACTTTCAAGAAATTAAATAACATTTATTTAACAGGATTTTTGCTTTTCATTCCAAACAATACAAGTTTGCTCAGCCTCCAAACGCACACCACACAAAGTGTCAGCGTCCAAAAAGACCAAATGCCACGGTGATAACGCGGCGGCGTTCCTTTGTCTTCCCTCGCTAAAAACAACACCTAAATGGCACCGTTCTGACACGCACGCTCCTGACATCTTTGTCAGCGCGCGCGCACACACAGCACACACACACACACACACACACACACACAGCACACACACACACACACACACACAGCACACACACACACACACACACACACACACACACACACACACACACACACACACACACACACACACCGCCGCCAAGGCAAGGCGAGGCGAGGCGAGCGTGACGGAGCGTGAAGATCCGGCGCTGAGCGAAGAGGTGCGAGAGGAGACGGAGACGCCGGTCGCGAGTTAATGGCTTTTTGTTTCCAGACGGGATGGTTTGTGGTTTCAGGCCCGCTGACGGGAGCGCACACACACAAACACACATACACACAGTGTCACACTCGAGTTTACACCCGTCCACACACACACACACACACACACACACACACACACACACACACACACTCACACCTGAGAAACAGACAAACTACTTAGGGAATGTGTGGCTGTTAGCGGTGGTGGTTGGGAAGCAGGATCCTGCACTGGATTATCAAACTGCTTCTCCTGTTTCGTGTTTTGACAGGCACCCTGACACATCTACCATTTTTTTCTTTCTTTCTTTTTTTTTTTTTTTTTTGCGTCTACCGAATTGACTGACTCGTGGTCCTGAACGAACCTCCCTGGTCTCCGCTGCTCGCACAGCGAGTGGCGAGTTGTCTTCATTTTCACCAGCGTGGGGGTGCTGGCTGCCAGGCTGCAAGTTCGGACTCTGTGTTCGAGAGAGGACGGGGGAGATGCGGGGGTGGTGGGGGAGGGTGGTGAGGGGGTAGGAAGGGTGTCAGCGTGGTGGTGATGCAATATGGGTTCCAAGGAGAAAAGTGAGTGGGCAGGCGACTGCGTGCATACGGCTCAGCCTTGTGTGCGTGTGTACTTTCTTTGAGAACGCCGTCACCAGACGCTCTTGTTGAAGCCGGTCGCCCATACTGTAAGCTGCTCTGTCAGAGGGGCTGATGATGTTGGCTAGTTTCTCCAAGCCCAAAGCAATGGCGCTGGACTAGACTGGACTGGACTGGACTGGACGGCACTGGTTCAAACTGGTTCAGAGTTTTGGGGTGTGCACGGCTCTTGATCCCTCAGGCCACTTTTTGGTTAAACCAGCCACTAAGTGCTGTGTGATATTGACAAAATAAGCCTCAGTGTTGTAGTAGTAATGTGTAGTGTTTGTGTGTGTGTGAGTGTGTGTGTGAGAGAGAGAGAGATAGAGAGAGAGAGAGAGAGAGAGAGAGAGAGAGAGAGACAGAATTCAGGCATCAATTCATTCATAACAGTTCGCTATAACTTATGTACACGCACACACGACCAACATCAGTGTTGTGCGTATTAAAATGTGATTACAGCATCAGTGCAAATGAGAGAAAGTCTCAGCGTCAGACCCGACAGAAACGTCTTCCCCGCGTCGAACGCCAAGTGTGGCGTCTCACCGCCTTGAAAGGCGGAAACGTCTCAGAGTCAAGGTGTTTTTATTCTTTTTGACGGCGGAGGAGTCCTTGCTGCGTATGAGGCAGCGAGCTCTAGACACCCCCCTCCCCCCCTCTCTACCTGTCAGAACTCTGATTTCATCCGTCTTTCATGGCAGCCCAGAGAAGAAGCGGCGAGTGATACGGCTGGGCTTCTTCTCCGCCTCTGCTCGCCGAGAGGAGCCTTTTATGTTTCCATCTGCCTCAACCGCCGTCTACATTTCTGCCTCCCATTGTCAGCGGTTACACCCTCCACACCTATCTTTTCTGGGCCTTCTGCCTCCCCGCACCCTGGAGCACGCTGATTGGGGCTGAAGCGGGTAGCCGAGGCTAGATAAGAGGTGCGCCGTGCGAGGGTGCCGCGCTTCTTTGGTAGCAAAGAGAGAGGCACATGAAAAAGAGAGAAGTCTCTGTCGGTCCCTGGATAACCAAGTGTTTGCTGGGAATCTCCGGGAGATTAAAGGCAGCTTGTGTGGAAGCACAGAGCACCGGTGCTTCAGCGCTCAGAGGTCTTTTGGGTCCCTTTGATAGCGTTCTGGGCCTCGCCTCATTTTCTGACCCGTCCTTAAGATGAGAAGCTTTCATCAGTCTCTGCCAGACACAAGAGCCACTCAGGATCAGGGACTCAAATTAGAGAAGGGCTCCAGGTGTGTGTGTGTGTGTGTGTGTGTGTGTGTGTGTGTGTGTTGAGTCTCCAAATTGTTTATGTATAATTCAGTGCTCTAGCTATAAAAAACAAAACAAAAACAAAGCCCTGTCTCTTTGTCTTTGATCACAATGATTGGTGGAAACAACACTGTTACTGAATTTTATCAAGGATTTGTCGGAAGGATGAGAAGGGATTTGAAAGGCTTCTGAAAGAAGAAGGAAAGCTAAAGAGTGTCTGTGGTGAACATACAGTGTCTGTGGACAAGAATATCAGTGGTTATAATTATGAGAACCTGAGAGAAAGGGAGGGGGGGGGGGCTTATAGGGTTCTAATTCAGTCGTTCACAATGATCCATAACCTAATCCACCGCAACCCCAACCCTAATCTCAGCACCAGACCTAAATTTGGTTGTAAAGACAACAAAATGTTTTTTTTTTGTTTGCGAAAACTAAAAAGAAAATGAGGCTCCGAAGTGAAAGGAGCAAACTGAGCTCGGAAACAAAGCCAATGAGCCTGGAAGGAGCGAAACTCTGAAATGTTCTTCACAGCAATCGCTTTCACTGTCAAGGTGAACACGAGGGCTAACAAGCTCTGCAAAGCAAATAATTGGTACAAATAAATAATTAGCAGAGTGAAAAGGGTTTAATCAAATTGTGAAGGGGCACTAATCGTAATTACAGACTTCCTTCCTTCCTGCTCCATCAGTCGAGGCTGTAACGAGGACGTTCTCAGAGATAATTAGCGGGGCAAAAGTGCCACTTTAGGCAAACGCAAACATTTCAACAGATACACAAATACTCGCTTATTTCTTACTGTGGGGAAGAAAAAAAAACAAGCTCACAGTTTTTCTTCATTTTATCATTATCCACTGAACTTAGGTATGTTAACAGTGAGTCCCCTCAGGCGCGGTGATTCGACGTGTTGCTAGGCATGAGCCAGAATGACATTTCTTTTGTAATTAGTCCAGACAGTATTTTCCAAGGGCGTTTCTCAACGCAAAGGAAAATGACTCTGACGGAGGCCTTCTGTAACTAACTCCAAAGATCTCCAGAAAACAGCATCTCAACCACCTGTTTACAGCTTCGAGCTTAAACTCTGGACAAAAGCTTCAAGCTAAAGCTGATGCTTTATTGTACCTTCCATTTGGAAGAGGATAAAAACATGGCAACTACAAGGTGCAAGGAACCAAGAATTTTTCCAGAGTGGCGTAACTGATCCGGCATCACATTTTCAGGACTGAGCGTTGCAGCACGCACTTTCTAAAAAAGCAGAGCAAGCAAAAGAAGTAAAGGGTGGACGCTTGAAGACAAGGAGGCAGTTTTGAAAAAGATGCAATGTGTGTGTCTTGGTGCAAAACTGCTCACGCCAAATTAGAGTAACCACAAAATAAGCACGGTTAACCAACGTAAACTAACAAAATCATGTGATGTGGAACATAGTTTTATATAACAAGTCGGAAAAACCAGGAAGTGGACGGGGGAAGGTCACTCTGTGAAGAGGGAGAAGTGAAACACAGTCGGATGGACGACAGAAGAAGAACTCAGATCTTTGTCCATGGAGGGGGCGGAGTCACTGCGGCAAAAAAAAAAAAAAAGACCAGAAGAGAACAGGGTGCTCAGTTAATGCGTCGGACAAAATGTGAAAGAAAGCCCATTCCTGGCATTTCAATGGCTTTCATGCAAAGCAGAGGGGCGAAAGGGGAAACGGCCAATTGAGTTTGGCAGCCAGCGTGGCAGACGGACGCGCTGAGCAGCAGCAACTCAAAGCAGCAGCCTGAACACCAGGCTGAATAGAACTGTGGATAATAGAATCATCAGCCGACTCTCTACACCCATAATTAAAACTCGTCTGTAAAGGCTTATTCTTTGCAACATCGCGTTTCCCCGCTCTGACAATGCATGCATCTTTACACATGGGCAATTAGGAAGAAATGGAATGCATCATCAGAACTCATTCAACGTGAGCGCACGGCCGCTAGCCTGCTTACTGGCTCTGAGCCCGACTGCTGCGCTGCGGTCCAGCAGTTTGAACATTGCCACGGTTCGCTGCGCAGCTCGTTGTTTGTATTTAGATATGAATGAAAATGTAAAGTGTTGTGACGAGGAAGCGGCACTTCTCGTAACAATATCGTCAAATGCAATACGGCCAATACAATACGATTTGCACACGGCCAAAGTGACTAATGTTGCTACAACATCGGGCTAAGAAAGCGGGCTCCTTTCTCCCCCAGGTTATTCTGTACCTTGAAGGTTAAGAGTGTAATAATTGGAGATTTTGTAGAAGAAACGGCAACATCAAGTGGTTACATTTTAGATTGCAATGTCTTTCACTCTCCTTCCCCCTCTTGAGCTTGCCTGTGAGCTACAGGCTACAGTGGCCTGTGCACACAAATCTGGAGACCTTTTTCCACCTTCTTTGTTGGTTTATTAGAAGATGCGAGCGTTCATCATAATTATGAAACACGCTGTCAGGTGGACTGGATTGTGCACACCAGGCATATATATATACACATGTATATATATATGTATATGTACATATACATATATATATATATATATATATATATATACATATATATATATATATACATATATACATATATATATATATATATATATATATATATAGACATACATATACACATATACATATATATGTATATATATACATATACACATGTATACACATATATATATATATACACACATATATATATACATATATATATATATACACATATATATATACATATATATATATGTATATATATACATATATATATATATACATATGTATATATACATATACACATATACATATATGTACACACATATATATACATATATATACATATATGTACACACATATATATACATATATACATATATATATACGTACATATATACATATATACATATATATATATACACATATGAGAACCGTTGTAAATCTGGGAAAAGCAAAAATAATTTTATTGTACTGCGATTATACACTTTTATGTATTTATAGGCATTATATTGCGCTTTTACCAAAATAAAAATTATAAACCACGCCAAATATTACACACTGAATTTCTAAAGAGATTGAATCAACAAGAGGGCGGAAACACACATAGCAGGTGAAAAAAAATAAATCCTCAATGCATTCAAACACACAAACAAGGCATCTTTAAGTCATTTGTTCAGACAAAGAGCCAAACAGACAAACAGCGAGTTCTGCAGGAGATAAAGATGCTGCAGCAAACCGAGCGAAGAAATTAGAGAACAGCAGAGGCCAAACATGCTTCTCTCGCCGTCACGCACCCTCACCCTTCCTCCGTCCCTCCCTCCCTACGCCAAACCTGTCTCACACGCCATTACCCCTGTGAGGCGAGGAGACAACCCCGGGCCGGGTGGTGTGGTGGTGGTGGTGGTGGGAGGGGATCGGAGGGGAGCGGCATTGTGGGTAATGTCAGTAGACACATGTCAAAAGTACAGCCGGTGTCCTGAAGAAGCTGTGTGCGGTGTGACAGCGGTCCGCCCGCCGTGAACCCTGACCCCTCCCACTTCACCGCTCCATCCAGCCAAGACAAAAAGCTTCCTGCGCTTGCCCCCCGGGGGAGAAAGAGAGAAAGACGGGAGCCGCGGGGAGGGTCATCAGCGCCGCTCCGCTGGGATAAATGCTATTTCCTCCTGTGGTCTCACCTCACTGCACAGCTTCTGTCCTCAGGAGGAGTGTGGGGTGGTTGAATGTGTGTCCTTCTCAGTGTGTGTGTGTGTGTGTGTGAGATGGCGATCATGTGATCATGTGTATACAGGCTGACAGCTGGGTCACACACACGCGTGCGTGCGCACACACCTTGGCTTTCTCGACTAATTCCACAACCATCACTCCAATAAGGACCTTCTCAGTGTCCGCCCACCTCCAGTGGTTGATACTTCAAGTTGATGTTTCCAATCCTCAGATGGATGGATGAGTCGACCTAGTATGGCAGCTGGATGGCTCAAACTTCATCTAAAGTCTCACGCACCCACTTTTGCGAACGTCAAAGCCTTTTTCCTCATGAAAACAAGCGCTTCAACAGTAAACTATTTGGTTTCCCTGATACAAGCAGCAAGGAAAGCCTGAGATAATCCATCTTGGATTGTCTGAACTTGACTTAACCGACCTAACTTCGTCCTCAGTAATGCATCAGTAATATGGGTTAGGGTTAGATTTAGAAATAAGTGAGTTCCACAGCATCACAGGGACAGAAATGCACCAGCAGCCAAAACTACAGTGCTATCTCATAATGTTTCCTAAACACCATCTGAACTTCCTGGTGAAGAGAAGCAGAAATACATTCACACAGAGCACCAATAGACAAGATAAGAAAGTGCTCTTTGTGTTTTCCTACAAGCAAACCTTCTGCACACTGGAGCTGCTTGTCTTACAGCTGGTGCTCCATGCTTTGCAAAAAAAACAACAACAAAAACAAAACAATTGAAATAACATTTTTTTTCTCCTCCTCCCTTAGACAGACTGGGTCCAGTCGATATTTGCCCTCCATGAAGGCTGACAGTTCGCAGCAGCTGACATCCTCGGCCCATCCAGAGGCAGGAAGCACAATAATGAGCTTGTGGTGAATCACTATTTCCAGCACATGTCAATAAAACATTTTCTTTTAAGCCCTTCCTCAGACTTAGGCACTGGCACAACAAGCGGGGGGAAAGAAAACGGAAAAATCAAAACTCATTTTCTTTCACGTCCAATCAATTTCCGCTGATCAGTTCCTGCTCGAAAACCCTGGAGTCCCGCGGAGAAGCAGCGCTGAAGGAACATTGTCATCTCGGTTCAAATTGACTCCCGACTCTACCAGACTAGACTGGTGTACGTGCTTGTGCGCGCCTAATGCACGCATTTGTACCGAGGCGCAGACAATACGACAGAGGTGACATCCGACGGTAAAATGTGCGGCGTGTGCGTTGAGAGGAGCCTCCGCCGAGTGTCGCCTGGTGTCAGACACACGTATTTATCCGCGAGCCGGTTTCCTCCAATCTAAATGCAAATGAATTCAAATGTGCCACTCGGATCTCATTAAGAGGCGGCAACAAGCCGAGAGGTTTCAGTGGCTTTGCGCAGCTCGGGTTGTAATGACAATCACAATTTCGAGGTGATGGTTGCTGAACTTCTACATGATCATCATCATCATCGTCGTCGTCATAACAATTACCATCGTCGTCATCATCATCACACAAAGTGACACTGTCGCTTGCACGAGAACTGACTTCTTGTGCCGCAAAGAACAGAAAAATGAGCACAATTGGTGTAAAAACTAACATTGTGCTGATGTTAGAAAAGTGATGCATTCGTATAGAAGTATATAAACAGGTGTCCAAGACCAGCCAGCATGTCTTCTTAAGGGAATTCACATCTTTAGAGTAGTTTCTCGAAACAATATTGCTATCTAGCAATAGTTTGAAGCAACGGAACGCAAAAGTTTGTATATTTGCGTAAGAATCACAGCAAGTTAGCAGCATTTATCTGTTTCGGTTTCTATCCCTTCATTCATATTTCTCCCCGTGTGTTCAGTCCAAATTCCTGCCATTTATCAGTCTGTCCCTCTCTCTTTAGTTGACGATGTGCTAGCACGCTGGGATGTTCTTGATGGCGCGGACAGCGGTGGTGCTGCAGCTCATTTGCCAAAAAAAACAAACAGCCGAGTGCGTAAAATGAAATGCTGACACAAATTAGACCAAGTTCAACCTAACGCACGTCTCTGTGTGTCTGCGTCTACGGAGAACAACAGCTTGTTTTTATCCCCCGGCGCCATCACATGACATTCTTTAATCTATTACCTCCAAACACTACACATCAAAGCACACAAAAGTCATCACACTATTTATAGGGAAATATTCTAATACTATTAGAGTATTAGTAGTATTTGTCATATTGCACATTCAGGCCATCAACAGAATATGAGGCGGCGAGCCCGGATACGTTTTCTCCATGCGCAACTACACAACTCACACAACCATTGTGCGACCGCGTCCAGTAACACAGGATACAATGTTTCATGCGGAGTGGAGACAGTGCGTCTCAGGATCACCTTCACCCGACGACCTCCATCTACTCGCCACTGGACCAATCAAAACGGAAAGGAAAGAGCCGCTGTCCTTCACGTCCTGATGGAGTGTTGATGCACTCGAGCGATCCATCGGCCGCCTGCTCCAGCCTCTCCTCCGCCAGATTAGAGAAGGCGGCGAGCCTCACAAGAGCCGCAGGTAATTGTCCTCATGTCCCGCCGGCCGGAATAAAGCTAATGTTCCGGCTGCTCTTAAGCAAACTGTTGAGAGCCGGTGAAGGATTCTTCAAGGCTGGGGGAAATTACATTGGGAGGCTGACGGTGGATGTGAGTTTCTCAATTTCTTCCCCGACTGGCTGAGACAGACGGACAATATTTTCCAGTGCAGCTCGTTGTCGGATCGGTCGGTTGGGTCATTTCTGGCCTCACTCGACCTACAGCAGCAGGGCGAATGTCGCCTGAGCTTTTCGGGTCATGGCAGCGATTCCCCTACATGACGAAGGCTGGGTTTGCAATGATTCTGTTGACTTTGTGGCAAAGGATGTCTTGTGCAAGGTGACGCTTGACTCAGCGGTTGTTTGACGCCAAGTCGGTCGTTCTGCACCAGTTATTGTAACAGATTGTATGTTCTCTGCGTGGGAGAGCGCAGGGCTAGATTTGAGACTTTGAATGCGGGTGACTGAGCCTGGTGGTATTTTTAAAGAGTGGGCGGAGCCTGTTTGCTCAGACCTATTTGGAAGTGTGTAGTATTTGTAAGTTTTGAAGAAGCGACATCAAGTGGTTACATTTTAGATTGCCGCGTCTTTCACTTTTCCTCCCCCTCCTGAGCTTGACAGTGAGCTACAGTGGCCTGCGCACCCAAACCTGGATTCCTTATCCACCTTCGTCTTTGTTGGGTTATTTGCCTTCCTTAAAAATATGGCGGTGCAACTAACTGGGACCAAAGCCCTTGCTATATGTATATTCTTACATATACATGAGAACTGTTTTAAGGGTAGGCAAACCAAATTACTTTTGTTGTACTGCAAGTATACACAACTATTAAAGTATTTATGGACAGTAAATTAAGCGCTTAAATCACAAATCAAGCCAAATTTTACACACTGGACCTTCAACAATCAACAGTGAGAAATCTGTAGAACGTCTAGGAACCCCAACCCCGCCCACCCCCAATACCCTGATCAAACAAACACAGCACAAACACTGCAGCAACATCCAACACACGAATGCGACAGCAAAACATTCCCAATCTCCGTCCTCCAAAAACACAGCGGGCAAGAATCTGAAACGCCGCCTCGTCGCCCCCTTCAAAAGGCTCCGAGTCTGACGACCGTGAGCGAATGGAGCGCAAGGGTTCAAACCAATCGCAACCCAGATAGCTTTTGCATATGAAAGGCCTCAGAATAGAACAATCAGAGAGGTGGCTTTGGCTCTCATTCCAGGGGATGTTTAGCCCCCTATTCAGCCGTCAACAAAAGGCGGCCATTCAGACGGGGGGGGGAGGGAGCCACTGCTTGCCGAGCCGTCACAGAGCTCATTTGTTCTCGGCTGTTTACTTAAGCCCCCCCTCTCTCTTTCCCTCCCCTTTTCCACCCTCCCTCCCTCCCTCCAGAGGTTTCAAGCATGGACGGGTGGGTGATTGGGAACCCTGCTTTCGCTCCATCCCAGTGGGAGAGATAAACAGCTATTTAAATGACAGTCGGAGAAAGGTTCTGATTTGCATGCATTTATCGGTCAATCAGCGCTGCCAGCAATCACGCGGCGCACTGTTGCGGGGAATTATTTATTTATCCAACTCATTCCGCTTAATCCTTTGTTCAGCAGTCGCCATTGTGCGGGTACTCTGCGCTCCCATCTGCGGGGGGAGACGACGTGCGCGGGCGTATGCGTGCGCGGACGTCTTTTGAGTGTTGACTGTTTGAGTGTCTTTTAGTCTGTGATAAGGAAACACTTGATGAGGGCCCCTCCTCCCCGCCGCCCCCCTCCTAATCTGATTTCGGTGGCCTCCCACCTCCAGCCTCCTACGTGTTTGCACAGAGATTGCTTCGGCATTTGAAGGGAGAGGTATTTGTGATTGCATTGGTGGATTAGTGGGCTAGACTCGCAGGCTAAACGGACTAGCTCCGTCGCGTCTGAGAAGCAGGGGAGGTCAGGTCGGACGTGCGCGCCGCCTGGGTTTCAAGCAAGGTGCTCCCACACTGTCGGCTGTCAAGATCAAAGATGACGCAATAATTGCGCCTCGCTCCTGTAGCTGGTGGAATCACTTGAGAAATATTGTTTGCTGAATGCTAACGAGACGTAGGCGATGAATCTCTCTCCCTTGAAGGCTTAGTGTAAATCTTTTTCAAGGGAAGTTCTGGAGAAACTTTATCGAGGAGCCAGAAAATACAATCCTACAAGTTGCAAAAAAAAGCTAGTAGCTACTTTTTTTTGGCTTTTGTTTCCTTTTTTTTTTTTGGCTGTTGCACAATTTCTTAGCCACTGTTTGTCAAAGTCAGATCATTTTCCTTTCATACTAATGTATATATTATTAACTTCATTGTTTATTTATTTTGCTTTGGTTTCCAATCCCTCCTATAGAGAAATGGAGACATTGGTCCAAACGCAACTTCTGCACAGTCAAAACACTGGGCTCTGTCCAAGGTGCTGAATGGGATTCCTGAACTAAGGCCTCATGCGATACCATCTGTGCGCGTAAAGGACATTTTGCCGCACTGTGTGTGTGTGTGTGTGTTTCTATGTGTGAGTGCGTATTCATCCACCAACAATAAAATGCATCATTTAATTGCTTCCAAAGAACGACGTAAGTGATGACATTTTTAATAATGCTAGTTTGCAGGTTTGGTGCTGCAACAGCAACATCTGAAGCATTTTTAACTGTAAAGCTGTATTGCCAACACAACACAGACTGGGAGGGACAATGCAACAATTGACAACAACACCTAGCTGCTTGGAAAAGCAAAAAACAGAACATTACGTTTGGGAAAGAAAATAGTTCCATTGTGACGGCTGTGTCCCAGCCTGTGAATTACGCTGAGAGGATTAGGTCGCACGTCGCTGTAACACTTTTCTCACTCGGTAATCACACTGAGGCAAACAAGTGCAAACCTTGTGGCAAAGGTTAGGTGGTTTGTAGTCAAGCCTCTTGTATCTGGGCCTCAATCTCTTTATCCCTGGACTGATCTGCCTCTGGCCCGCAGCCTGTTTCCCATGCTGTGTGTGCGTATCTTTATCCCCTGGCAGGGAGTTATCTGGGGGTAGAGGGCTCACCGCTGTTTTTACATAAACAAAGACTTTTGGGGATGAAACAGAGGGAGCGTCGCGGCCAAATCCCCGGGCCTGGCTGCCTGCCGGCCACTGCCGCCTGCCAGATTCACCTCGGGCACTGCGCGGACACCACGCTGGTCCTGGTAATTAAGCGGCGCAGCACCAGCAGGCAGCGTCGGTCTGCCGGGTGACAGCAGCGGAGGCCGAGGCACCGAAACCCTGCGAGTCCGATAAAAGTTTCCTCTAAGAAAAAGCAACAAACAAACAAACAAACAAAATTAACCCCTCCTGACGTCGATGGCTTTCCCCATACAAATCCTCTTGATATGACCAGGTGTGTGATTATGAGCAGGATTTTGAGTGGTGGCCAGAGCCACTGGAACACCTGTCAGCCTGCGTTAAGTCACTAGAGAGAGGCGGCGGCAGAAACACACTGCTGACTCCACACCCAAAAGCAGCCGCCGTCACGCTGTTGTCCCGAGGACTAATGCGGAAGGAAGCCAACGCCCACCAAACAACGCCCCCCCCCAGCCCCTCAACCCCACCCACCCAGCGCCACCCACTCCTCCTCCTGTCTTCACCACGCACGTCAGCCAAAGTGTCTTTGACACTCCTAAGGGGTGGAGCACTGAGGTAGGGACGCGACCGTTGGTTTACCGTGTTCATATTCTGCTTATGTTCAAAAGCTTCCCGTAGTATTTTTCAATTTCAGGTGATTTTTTTTTTCCATCTAGGATTCCAACAGAGCAGCGTCAGCAGCTATTCACCATCGAAAAGCAATAAATAGACGTGCAGGAAAAAGGACCAGAGCTGACGTTCAGCTTCCTGCTGAGGCTGAGGCTGTGTTTGACCTTCCAGGTGGGGACAAAACAGCCGATGATTTGGCGGAAGTGCCTTCGACCTCTGAGACAGGACGACGGTGTGGTCTAACTCAAACACCATGGGCGAGAGATCAGTGCCTTTTGTGACATCACAAAGGGGCAATTCTCAGAACTGTGTATTTTATCACAGGCTGGGAAGTGGAGCCAACAAAAGAAGATGGACTGTCCTCATTATTGGTATTAAACATGTTTAAAAGACAAACAGATAGATGGATAGATGGATAGATAGATAGATAGATAGATAGATAGATAGATAGATACTTTATTGTCTATTTTTTAGCATTAAAAATTAAAAATACACAAAGACATTCACAAATGTAAAAGAGTGCAGATTATTTTTTGCTGTTCAGAACAGTTATTGCAGACGGGATGAATTTTTTGTAGATATTTTTCCGGGCCAGTGGGGTTTGTATATTTGTATATATACATTTATCACTAATACTAATATATCAACTTTTCAGGTTTCCAAAGGCTAATACCCAAAATATACGCTGATGAATCCAAAAGCCGAAAGATCGAAAGATCAAAACAAACAAACAAACAAAAAAAACCCGTGAGTACAGTGATCCTAAAATCTGAATCGTCTCCAGGCTTCCACTGCAGACTCACCTCTGCAATGATCCCACATGTGAATCAGGCATTCCTGTTAAAGCCTAATAAGTTATTAACCCCCCCCCCCCCCCCCCCCACCACTACCACCACCACCCCTTACTGCCAACAGTGACGCTGAACACAATACGACAAGGGTTGAGCCATAAACTGATCTTTTCTTGTGCGATTGTCCCTCCGCTGCAGGGAGCCAATTCCCCCTTGACAGACAGGGAACTGGAATAATCATGAAGGCAAATATGCAAAACCAGTCACTTCAGACCAAAAAAGTGACCTTTTTTTTTGCTGTCAGCTTGAAAGTGACGACTTCATCGATGGTGTTTTTCCTCATGGGGTTGGCCGCTTTTATGAAGAACAGAAGCCGGTTCTGCAATAATAAACGGAAACTGACAGAAGGCTGCCAGCAATACAGAACTTAAACTAAAGATGCAACAATTTCCTCGGCACTAATAAATAATAACCAAATTAATAGCACAGCACGTACTCAACTATTGACGGTTCACAGGGTCAACAAGCACTCTTAGTGCACATGCATGATTCACATCCTCCTGAGACACACACACACACACACACACACACACACACACACACACTTCTATTGGAAAAGGGCCCTGCCAGCTGGCTCCCGCTGAGAAAATTGCTGATGATTGACAGGTTTTTGTTGGCGCCATGGAAACTGGAGATGAGAAAGGAAAAAAAAATATATATATATATATATATTGGAGCAGTAACAGTAATAGCCGACACAAATGACTGTTGCCGGGGCTATTGTGTGTAGGTTTGTGTGCGTGCTGAGAGCCGCTGCACTTTTCCCCGCACCGTCAAAGCCCAGAGTTTGTGTCTGTGTGTATGTACGGTCGCTGCGAAACGCTTATTTGCGATTCTCTCCGTCTGTTCCCGTAACGTTGTCGGCCACGTCCCGCTGCTGTATTTAACGTCCGCTTGCGAGAATCTCCCGGCAGCCATCTGTTATCTGCCATCTATGCAAAGAGGCGGCTGGCGGCACCTTTTCCACGTTTCGCATTCAAAGCACTTTGTTTGCATTTTTTTTTCCCCCTCCGTCTGTGATCAAACAAGCGTGACATCATCGCAGAACAACCCCGGCATGGGGAGCAACAAGGGGCCTGAGGCGGAGCGCGTGTGCACACACACACACACACACACACACACACACACACACACAATAAGTTTGGATGAATCAGTTTGTAATGTACTTAAACAAATAAGCATTAGGTAGCAGTGTTTAATCAATGTATAGTTTATTAGCCGTATACTGAGCAGAGGTGAAGGTGTGTGTGTGTGTGTGTGTGTGTGTGTGTGTGTGTGTGTGTGTGTGTGTTACAGCGGGTCTATCAAATGAACGGTTATAACTCGGCAGCTGTTTCTCGTTCAGGCTAATCAACGCGGCCTCGGCACAGTGAAGCACGTACAGGGAATTTCCATAAACAGCTACAACTCCGAGGTTTGGAAAGTTCCGTGTTTGTAGACAGAGCTGTCTACAAACGACAAAAAAGAAGAAGAAGAAGATGAAGAAGACAGTTAGTGGTTTTGCTTGTCAGGTCACGTGTTTTGTTTTTTATGACTATTAGCTTTGGGCACGGTGGAAGATAGGTAGAAGGTTCTCAAGGAAAAAAAAACTTCCTAAAAGCTGGAATGCAGCAACGCGTCTTTTGAAGCCGCGTCTGTTTGTTTAAGAGCTGCAGCTGCTGGAGAGATAAAAAAAAAAAAAAGAAAAGGGGAAGGACTCGGATGTGTCGAGATGAAGAGAACATCGCCAGGGCTGTTTAGTGATATGCAACGGGTGTAAATACAGCAGCTGTATTCAAAATTCCCAAACTGCCTTTATGACCTCTGACATCCGCCTTCCGCTTTTTTGTTTAATTACTCGTCTGATTCAAAAATGGAAAAAAAAAGACTTGAGAGTTTCCCTCCTTCAAACTGAGATACGTGAGGTAATATTTTTCTTCCAACGGCCACCTCTGCGACCCACCTCTGCGACCCACCTCGGTGACGCACGGTCACAACACTTTTCACACGTCAACGGTGAGGCCGTGGCGACAGTGAATCTGCCACAACTGGAACATTCCAGTCAGAAAGTCCAAACCACAGCGGAAGAGCGCAAACTAAAAGCCTGAATCACGTTCCGCATGTTGTCACGCAGGGTCAAACACTCATCTGTTTCGGTGTCATACTGTGTGTGATGGCCCCGTTTTTTCACATATTGACCGACACGACGTGCATTTCTTGGATCTTATTTGGCACTCGTCGCTGTAATTTTGTCTCTGCTGACGGGCGGGAAACCTCATCTGCTCATTAGAAAAAAACAATACAAGAAGTTCCAACACTTTCCTCGAGGCTGAGCCCTGCGACTGAGTGCGTAATCTTGTCAACGCCTTGGAGGTCACAATTAGAATTTCCTTCAAACAGCCCCGGACCAGTTTTGACAAGAGATTAGATCTTGTGCTCCTGGCAGCGTGAGTGAAACCCCCATGAGGGTTGACTCAGATTTTAATCATCGCCCACCAAAAAAAAAAAAACAACCACAAAGTTCGTCCCAATGGGATCCTGAAGGCCGTGGCTGGAAGCAGCGCCTCCTCTGGCCAGATTCCGCAAACCTCCTGAGGGGCGTGTCCTAGGCTCCTCCACCCACCTGCGAGACTGGAGATGATTGCGACGCCTCGAAAAACAAAGGAAGGGGCTTCTAACGGCGCCTCGCGCGGCGCACATCCAATTCTTCAGATGTGCAAAAACATCAAATTCAATTTGATTTTCATTCAACAAGCTGCGCCAGAGCGGCCTTGGGTCACAAATCGTGCTTTTCCTCCAATTCCCTTTTGGCATCCTTAAGAATCACCCCCGTTTTTTTTCCCTTCTTCCTCCTCACCGATCTTGTTAAATTAAGTATGATGGCTCAGCGCGAGCACCGGGCTCTTTGTAAAGAGGAAAAGAATTGAACTGTCACTCAACTCCCCTCCCATCCCTCTGCAGCGGCGGCGGCGGCGGTGTTGTGTGTGTCTGTGAGAACATCTGCAGAAATCCACCAGTCTGCAGCTTGAAAAAGATGGACGGTGAGCGTGATCGACCAGACGTGGCACAAACAAAGGCTTGATTTGAGGGTGCGGCTCACGCCGTGCCCCTGCGACTCGAGGAAAAAGCCTTTCTAGTGCAAATCACAGAGAAAAGAGCAGAATATCTGCGGGTGATTC
This sequence comes from Nelusetta ayraudi, assembly GCF_046127955.1. Taxonomy (NCBI): domain Eukaryota; kingdom Metazoa; phylum Chordata; class Actinopteri; order Tetraodontiformes; family Monacanthidae; genus Nelusetta; species Nelusetta ayraudi. The sequence continues at coordinate 5,886,705 of NW_027466052.1, read as the reverse complement.
CTGCTCTGGCTGCAGCAGACGCCAGATGAGGGTTTGTTTTTTTTTGTCTGAGCAGCTCCAGAGGGCAGATTCTCCTCCCAGACAGTGGACAGAGTGTTTTTATGAGGACACAAAGTCCTCTGTTTTCTTTCTAAATCTCCTGCTGACTTGTCTACAAGCTGCGAAGTAGAATAAATCATCCCCGGGGGATTACATCCCTCTCCGCAGAGTGCCAACAACCACAACAACCACAAAAAAGAAAAAACCCTCCCACAGCCGCCAGCGCCTTTTGTTTGGCTCTTTAGTATTCAGCAGAGTTCGAGGAAGTATCGCTCTCTTGACGTCAGGCGGGGGGGGGGTCCACAATCTTCTCCAAAAAGATTGAAAAGAAATTAAAATAGGAGTAATTTTAATATAAATATGATCCATCCAACATCTGATGATTTAATAAGACCTAAACCTGTGTACACAACATCTACATATACACTGCATACAGTATAGACTTAAATGGGTTGAAGCAGTGAGAAAACTCTTTTTGTTGACTCTGTTATTTGGGTTTTGATGAGAAGAAAAAAAAGAAAAAAAAATAATTTTTGGAGCACTGAAAGCATCTTTGTGTATGGAGGATATGTAGACATTTACATGCATACATATGAATGTGTTTGAAAATGTGACTACAACCTCTATGGATGCAGTGGGACGTCTGTCAATCAACTGCTCTCCTTTGACTGAACTCTCCCTTCACTTTAAAACGTTGCCCATCTTGCATCTTTCTGTCGGGGATCCTGCCGTCTGCAGACCCAAACCCTGGAGTCAACAGCTCCACCCTTCAGCCTACAAGCCGAAGCTTCACCGGCAACGCCTGCGTCGCCTTTATCCTTCGCAAACCTGTGTCAAAATCAGTGGAGGACGATAAACAGCAGCTGATTTTCTCTCCCTTCTTGATCCTTGCGGGGGTTCAGAGACTCTGGACCTGCTCGGAATAATGAAGCCTGATCCTCCGACTGCTCCCTTGTCTGCTGACAACCCAGACTGGACCTTAATTCCTTAATCCCAATAAGCGCCACCGCGCGGGTTTGTTTGGAAGAAAGAGAAGAAGAAAAAAAAAAAACAGATTGAAAATCGAAAACTTTCCCCACTGACGTTCAACACCTTTCCTTCTAAAAGCCTTCGCCAGTCGGAGCCCCCGACGACCTCGGGGGAGGGCGAGGCCGCTCCGCCTCACTGAGCAAGTGGGCGCGTTCTCCGCTCCTCATCAGGCAAGACACGCGAAGACTTAGCTCGCATGAGTCCCAAATCTCAGGGTAAAATAATCTGTCTCAGTATGTAATAATTCACATGGTATGTCTTTTGATTTGGATTAGCGGCGCGCAATCCTCTTAGCCCCCCCTCTCCTCACAGCACCTACCCACCCCCGCCCCTCCGATGGCTCAGCGCAACTTCTCGCTGACAAGTTCACAAGTCCGCGGTTGCGGCTCACGCAGACGCTCCTCTCTTGGCCATTAACTCTGGCGGCTTATAGGTAATCTGCTTAAATCTGCCTCTGACAGTTTCAACATGCGTCTCGGGGTGATATTGTAAACAAGGCTGCTCTTATACAACCCGACAGACGGCCCGAGAGCAGTGGCGCTCGCGCTCGCACGAATCAGATGGAAAACACCTCAGCACGAGCTTCAACCCCCTCCCCACCCCCCCGTCACCGCAGAGATCAGTGACACTCTGGATTACCAGCGAGTGGGAAACACTTTACACTTTAATACCCGAGAAACAGACTCCAGCCGGAGCCGAGTCGGCGTCTTTAAAGCGGGTTCTGCATCGGGTGAAAAACAAAGTCTGTCACAGCTCCGCACGCACGTCACGTCCTTTAACACCATCCGCCGCTATCAAACAACTCGCCATAAGACGGGTGGAGGGTCGGGGGGGGGGGGGGATAACCCCCCCGAATCATTCAAATCCTCTGCTCAATATTCTTTATCTCTATCCTTTAAGGTTCTTTATAATTTAATAAACAGGATTAAAGTCATTCGGTAGAACAGGGCTAAGCAAGGCTCGTTCCACATTTTCTGTTTTAGCGCCGAGCTCGGCGCGCCGAGTCTTATTAAGCCCTCGCAAGATTACAGCGCCTTAATCTCGCCGAACACATGTTGTGAAGAATAAAAGCAATTTTATTTGGGAAAGCAGAGTCCAAGTTTAGCAGGAAATGAGCTTTCTCCGTAATCTCATCTCTCTGCACCCCCCCCCCCCCAAACCCCCCCCCCCCCCCCCGCCCCCCCCCCTCCTGTGTAAATGAAAAGTCCCCAGTCACAGGACGCCGCTCTCGCTCGCCCAGTCTGTATGTGTGTGTGTGTGTGTGTGTGTGTGTGTGTGTGTGTGTGTTAAAGAATTAGCTGTGTATTGAGAGTGGTATGAATGTGTGTTTGTCCCGCTTGCATGCGCGCGCGCACACACACACACACACACACACACACACACACACACACACACACACACACACACACACACACACACACACACACACAGTGTGCCGGCTAATTCATAAATTCGGCTTTACCCGCCGAGCTGGCTTTGATTTCCCAGGAATTTAAATCCACCTGTTTCTCAACAGACCGCCTTTCACGCAAATGTGTTTACTGTCAGTTTGTCCGTTCCTTCTCCAAAAAAAAAGAAAAGAAAAGAAAAAAAAAACTCTCCACCAGCGGCACCCCTCCCTCCTCCACCCCCCCCACCCCCCTCTGCATTCCCACTAAATTCTATGCAGATTGCTGGCCCTGCGCTCACTGCACTTTCAGAGAAAGCTTCGTCGAGATGACGATAAGCTAAAGCTCTAAATCCCAGACTTAGCTTTCTTATCGAAAGCTGCAGCAGCGAACGGAGCGCTTTAATAGAAGATGTGCGCATTCCAGTGTGTGAGGGAGGGAGGGAGGGAGAGAGAGAGAGAGAGAGAGAGAGGGAGAGAGTGGGAGAGATGGATGGTTGTCTGGGTTGTAAATGCAAATGCACCAGGAAGCCCCTCCGCTCCTCCCCGCTCGCCTCACTGGCACGATTTCACAGGCGCTGTGAAGCTAAACCCGTTTTAAAAGGGAATTAAGACACTCGGCTGTAATAAATTTGATTGACAGCGCGAGGTCAGAGCGATGTCAGCAGCAGCACTTCCCTATATGGAGATCCGTCGCGCGGCGCAATGAAATTGACTTGTTTATAAGGTTTTGGGCCTGTGCTGCACTTTTCCTGCGGTGGCCTTTGGCCGAGATGCTGCTACTGCTGCTGCTGCTGCTGCTGCTGCTGCTCACTCAGGAAGCGCTATCTGGAAATGTGACCAATACGCACTGCTGTCAACACACCACCAACGACATAAATTGATCATTTTGTCAGCACATTACATTTCCCAAAATGCCCCAAACCCATTCCAGATTCGGTTTCAATTCCACAATTTCAATGTTTTTTCCAGCACAGGTTCAGACTAAGAGTAACTAAGTGTCCAAATTACATTCCACAACTTAAGGCCCCATTTAATATCAATAATCAGATTTTGTTTTTTCATTTTCCCCCTCTGGAATCTCCACAAACTCATGTTTAGCCCTCTGTTTACAGCCTCCAGCTGAAACCCTGGGCTCTAGCTTCCTGCTCGTTGGACCATGCACATGTTCGGCGGCGGAATGCAACCAAAACTCTCACCTGCCTGGTGGTGTTACTAACCTGGCAGACGTATCGGTGCCCCTTGTGACATCACAGCCCAGCTTTTATGAAAGCAGCGCAAGCTGAAGAAATATGGAGAGAAATATTCCCAAAATCAATATAGGGACTTTGCACAGAATGGTCACGGGACCGACCCTTTGTGATGTCACGGAGGGACAAGCTAAACCCTCCAGCCTCCCACCAGACCAGCAGTGGGCACAGCAGTGATCGTGTTGGACAGAGACCACCTGACGGCTCCGGCTCAGCCGTTGGCCCGCGGCGATCTGGCAGCCACACAGGGGTCCAACCTCTCTGCACTGCCAGCCAACCAAGCCACCCACCAGTCAGGCCTCAGCTATCAGTTCTGGCACGCACACCCTCCCCCCCCCCCTCCCCCTCCTCCACCACCTGGCTGCCTGATGCCTGTCCTGTGCACTCAGGTGCACGCACATCAGCGTAATGAACTCGGAGGTAGACTTTTACCACTTCACTGGCTTCTCACAAGACGAAATGCCAAAACAAATCTTGTCATAATTAGGCATAATCCAGCTCATTACCGCCTGCTTAATTATCCTATTAATAACACTTCCTAGGCGAGCTTGTTTGTGGCAGCGGCGGCGGCGGCGGTGGTGCACACGGGCAAATGTTTGTTCCTAAATGAGCAAACACAGAGAAGACAACAGCATTGTTCAAACACGGGGGCTCTAACAACAGGGGAAAAACACACACACACACACACACACACACACACACTCACACACTCACACACAGCCAGGATTAATAATGGAGCACAGAGCTTATCTCCCCTCCGAGGCCTCACTTCATCAGTGCGGCTGTGGGGGAAACTCACTGAAGAGCCCTGAATGCAGGTGTTTATCAACAGAGATTTAATCTCTTCATTGAACGGCGGCGACAATCAATTAAGCAGCGGCGGCGGCGGCGGCAGCGCTAATCGGCGGCTCATGACTCAACTTGGGACACGACGACTCGCGGTTCTGCAAGGGGTCGGCGCAACACGTCCGCAGGGGGGCTCTGCGCATTTTGCTATATTTCTATGTAAATACTTTGAAGAACAACCGGACACTTCTGCTGTTTCTCCTGGGTGCATGTTGAGCGGTCCGCTAATCTGTCATTAGCGGCGGCGCCCCGAAGCATTCAGCGATTGGTTTTGTATTCGCCGAAAATAACTGCTTCTGGTTGATCTGCCTTTTCCTGTCTGTGCATTAAGAAAAACAATCCCCACAAGTTCCTTGGCGGCATGTTTTCTCTGAGGAAGTGCGGCAGAATTCCTGCAGTGAGTCCGTCAGTGAGGATGACCTGCCCACCGAGTCCACTGCTGCCCCATTAATGTTTAAAGCAACATGTTGATGTCATCGGGCTTGATTAAATCTCTTCTACTGTCTGGTCTCTTTTGTAAAAAAAAAAAAAAAAAAATACTACTAGTTTACCTGTAAACAAATCCCACACTTGTACACTGTGAAGAACATTGACGATTCAGTCTGCAATTGAGATAATTAAAGCGCTTCATCCTTTTATCTCTTTTGCTACATCTTCAGGCCGATGTTTCCTCCCTCGGTGTGAACGGTTTTTCTTCTGCCTCCGGGGACGAGGAAGGGGAAGCCTGGTTGGAGCCACAGTCTTGGCTCAAACACTGATTCAAACACGCTTTACTCATCAATATTTAACCCAGCGTTGGTTTTAATCAAACCCAAATCCTATGCACTCCCGAGTGACTTCCACACGTGAGCTTGCTTGCTTCACATCGAATTTGTTTCCAATATATAGCGCAGCCTCTGCGCCAACGCCAACAGCTTTCACCACTCAGGCAGCAAAACCCCCGAAATCTGCGTCAGATCATCTGAAAGATCGTGTTGCACACTTGTGCTTTTGATTGGGAACGGGTGGGAAAGCGAGACAGGGCCGACGTGTTGGGGGTGCTTTTTTTTCTTTGCTCTGATGTATACAGAAAAGAATGAGAAGAGAGGAGGAGCGAGGCAAGCAAACAGAGGGAAGATGGGAAAAAACAGAACGGGTGAAGGGAGAGACAGCAGCGCTGTGTCAAAAGCATAAAGAGAATTAGCTATCAAGGAAAAAAAGCAAAACAAAAGTGAAGAGCGAGTTTGCTTTATGATGGAAATGGCAACCAGCCAATGTATTGAATTTCTATTACGGGCTGAAAAGTGAATAATTGATGTTCTTTAATACGCCCCACTCCACCTTCCCCACCAGGCCCCAATCATCTGTTGTTTTTACAAGCTCTTGTAAATCTATTAATAATATATATGTAAAGTCTAGAAAAAAAAATTGCTCCTAGATTGGCAAATTTTACTGGACGTGCAGTACGTGGATTTAAGTGCACCACTGAGATCATCCATCCATCCATCCATCCATCCATCATGCAAACTCCACACAGAAGAGCTCTAGATCTCTAGAAGAAGAAGAAGAAAAAAACAGGGGTTGGAACAGAGCTGAGGAACAACGCTTGTCGTCGACATACTCGAGGAGATTTCCAGCACGAGAGGACGACTTGCGAGCCTGGAAACACAGGATGCGTCAAGGGCGCTCTTGAAATTCAGGCAGCAGGTGCGAGCTGTTGTTCGGCTGGTAGCACACGTGTCCCGTTGACGGGCGGCGCTGTCCTTGATGCAGAGGCCACCGAATAACAACGGTGAACCTGAAGTTTGTTTGTGCCGCTGACTCGCGGTAACCTCTCCCAGATTAGTGGGACGTCTTGTTCTCCACAGACGTGCAGTTTGGGGTGGGGTGGGGGGGGGGCAGTTAATTGCGTCTGACAGCTCCGATAGAGTCTGGGGATGGAACAGAAAATGTTGGCCATGAGGGGGAAGAGGCGCACACACCCACTGAGGGGTGCTTGTCGGAGCCACTCGCCTGTGCTACGTTTTCTGCAGCAGGTGAAGAGTTGGAGGCCTGGATAAGAATTCAAGCACTCTTGTGACTGAATGGAGTCAAAAAGTCGCATTTTCAGAAGTGTGTGTGTGAGAGAGGTTGACTGGCTTACACACACACACACACACACACACGCCCGCCCACATATGGATATCTCACCTGCTTTGTGTTTGTGGTGCATTGAAAATTCCCCAGCATTCAGTATTAATCAAAGATTGATAACAAAAACACACAATCATCACGCTGAATAGCAGGTGCACAATGATGCAAATCCTTTTCCAAGTATTCCAAGGCAGCCCTGACCTGGGTGCAATTTATACGCGCGGGTCCACATATTGAAAGGCCCCATTAGAATTGGAGCATGTCTGGGTCTAACTCAGTGGGAGCTGCCGGTGACTCGATGACAATTATATTTAGTACCAGTGTTCTGGTTCGGTCCGGTCCGGTCTGGTCAAATCTAGTCTGGTCCGGTCCAGTCAGGTCTGTTCCCGTCTGGTCTGGTCTGGACCGGTCTGGTGTAGTCTGGTCTGGTCTGGTCCGGTCTGGTCTAGTCTAGTCTAGTCTGGTCTAGTCCGGTCCGGTTTGGTCTAGTCTGGTCCAGTGTGGTTGGTACGGTGTGGTCGGTACAGTGATATTCTGCAGACAATGGATATGTCCAGGTTCTCTTCATGCGGCCTGAATTTTCAGATCTGTGAGATCCATAGTGGAGAAAATGACGTGCAAATCTGGACAAAACATACAGAAACGCAAACATCAAAACAGCCGCACCGAAGGTCCGACAACACTTCTGATTTTCGGCTTCTGACGACAGCCAGAGTCGTTAGCTGGGTAACGTTCACAGAGCGGCAGCTCCGCTCTCTTGCGAGGCACAATGCTCCGGTAGCCACAACCCAGAATGCAGTGCGGCCTGGCGAGCGGGAAGCAGATGGGTTGGCTGCCCTTACTGAATAGCGGGGGCCCGATGGTGGCACTGGTTGTTGTTTTTGATGAGCTGTGCACATACGAAACCAGAACATCTGGTCTGACCATGTGGCACCTCCATTTGTCCAAGGCCCCTTGAAGCAGGCGTTCATACACACACACACACACACACACACGCACACATGCACACACACGCACACCTTCCGGTGCCAGCTGCACCTCACAAATGTGAGCTGAAGCCAAATGAATGATGCATGTTATTTACCATGAGGGTTGTGAAGGGGCGGGGCCGGACCAGCGGAGGGGTGGGCGTGGCAGGCGCAGCGTCCTCTCCAGCGACTTTGATTAAAAACCTTCCCCAAACAACTCATGAATATGCAGCAGCAGCAGCAGCAGCAGCAGCAGCAGCAGCAGCAGCAGCAGCGCGTTAATAAGCTCCCCTCAGCTAAAAGCAACTGATTTGTCAATTGTCTGCATTTCAACAAGATTGAGTAACACCTCGAGGGTGTTATAATCAAAAGCAGTAAAAAGAAAAAAAAAAATCCACCACAAGCACAACCACAACAACAACAACGCGCAGACGAAGAAGAGGAAGAAGAGGGAGGAAGGAGCCCGCTCACCGTTAGATTGCCGCGTTATCTTAATCATTAGGCTCTCCGGGACCTTAATTAACGACCTGACAAGAGCCTGGTAGAGAATTTGGAGTTGATTGGTTGTCGGAGGTGTTGAGTGAGTGTGCGGCGAATGCCAAGTCAGGGGAGGGAAACGAGCTGAGATCACAGGAGTGGCTGATTTGCTTCCGGAAGAGAGAGAGAAAAAAAAAAAAAAACACAGCTCGGCAGCAGCCGCGGAGATTATTTTAATTAAGTGTAATTACAGACGCGATTACAACGATGGGCTTGATAACGGGTATTAAATCATCCATCCATAACTGTTATGTCGAAAAGGGACGGAAAGGGGAGGAGGGAGGCGGCGAGCGGAGGGGCAGAGACCCGCAGAGGTAGAAATGAATGAGTGGGCGAGCTGAAGAGTGATAGAGGGGGAAGAAATACAGAGAAGAAGGAGGAGGGGAGATAAAATTTCCAACTCTGAAAGGCGAGGAAGGGGTGGGGGGGGCGGTTCTGCTGGAGTGCCACCAATTAGTTGGATGTGCTCGATTGCAAGAATTCTCCAATGTCGTGACTCATGATGACAGGTGTTCAGGGAGAATTATTTGTATTGGGGAGGCAGAGTACACACACACACACACACACACACACACACACACACACACACACACACTGGAACGCACAAAGCTGGCTCATCCCATGAACCGCCGCTGATATAAATCCAGCATGTTTATTGCGCCGGTCGGCAGGAGAAAATGAGATTGGAGCCTCTTTCCTCCACCGCCTCCTCCTCCTCCTCCACCTCCTCTTCCCTCTTCCTCCTCTCTGCTGACTGGCCGGCTGGGTCATTTTTAAATGCCTTGTAAATTTGTCAGCCATATTAAGTGGCCATTAAAGGGCACCGAGCTGGAGGAAAGGAGCGGCTCGGACGGCCGTCCCTGACTGGCATCGCCCCTCCATCCATCCAGTTTAATGGTGCCTCCGCCCACCGCAGCAGCAGCCGGGGGGGGGGGTGTTCACAGCCGTGATGTATGGTGGCTCGGATGGACACAAGCTGGAAAGGGGGGAGAGAAGCGACGGCGGTGACCGGGGCTCAGAGAGGCCGTCCCCATCATAGATTCTCTGTCAGGACTTTGACTGCGTTACAAGCGGCAGGTCGATGGGAATCAGCGGCGTTTTCAGCGCTGCAGTGATCACGGCAAGACAAAGACGCTTCCCACTACACAGATTCAGCCCCAATGCAACTCCGCTTGACTCGGCTCCTGTCGTGTTCTAGAGCAACTGAGAACCCACCGGAGTCGTCAGATAAACGGCCGTCCGTAGCCTCCGTAACATTAGCGTTCCAAATTCCTCCCCTCTGTGAAACTCCAGAATGGTTGTGTGGATTCTGATCATTTCATCAGATTCTTCGTAAACAACAGTATTGAAAATATTCAAATCAATCACAAGAATGTGGCGAGAGACTTCTGCAATATGGAAGGTTGAAAAGGTGGCGACAGCCCGTCAACGCATGCTAATGCAACACATTTTGAACATTTTCCATCTTGCGACGTCACCCCTTTGTTGCTCAAGTGGCTCCGGAACCCCCACAATAAAGGTGGATTTGGTGCATCAAGGCACTCCCATCGTTCAGAGAGCTAAGCAGTGGTGGTCAATTGCGACAATCCATTACTGAGCACCGCCTGGCTACATGTTTTATCAGCGCTGGGACGGTCAATAAATCTGTGGAAAACCTTGCAGTCAGAGTCCATTTTCGAACCACGACGATCAAAAAGGCCACTTTAGTAAATCAATACAGAGACTAAATGTTTTTTTTCAATGTAGCTTTTTAGTGCACTTTATTGTGCTTTTGCGGAATGGTTGGATTCTAAAGAAAGAACTAAGGGGTAGATCCTCAAAGAAGGGCGCGCCCATTTTCGCCCATTTTCACGTTTGCGTCCCCTCTGAGGATCGGATTCACCGTTTTTGGCGCCATCTGCACGGATTTTCTGGCGCCAAAGCCGGGCGATCGCTTTGTGGATCTGGCCCCAAGTCCAGTCGCCTACAACTCAACTCTCAATAGCTATGTTTACATGCGCAAATCCGGAATAATGATCGGCATTAACCACCTCTCTCTGACCGAATCGGATCAGAATCTTCCGATTGACGTGTTCACATGAAGTATTTTTAATCTGATTGGGCCTTTATTCCGATTATTTGTGTCCATGTAAACATGGCTAATGACCAAACAAACCTGCGCAGACAAACATAGTTATCGTACTATATAATTAAAGTTGATCATAAAAAAAAGTCTGAAGGTTTTGGAAAACAAATCGGTCGGGCGTTTTGGCGTACGAGATCTGACATGTCGTCTTTTCCGAATTCTTTGGTTTGTCTGCGGAAAGACAAATAGACATAAATTGTTCTGCCGAACGCCAAGTTTTCCCAACGTCTTCTGGCTTTCTACCCATCGCTCCTGTTGCGTCTCGTCTCCCTCTAATGAAGCTGTACGCCGCTCCCAACGCTGACACTGGTGATGAGAGAGAGCGAGAGAGAGAGAGAGAGAGAGAGAGAGAGAGGGAGAGAGAGGGAGAGAGAGAGAGGGAGCCCTCAGAGTGGTGGCAGGCAGCGCGGGGTTCTCCCTTCCCTCCCACTAATGAGCTGAGCTTTCAATGCGCCCACTAATTAGTTCATCTATAACTCTAAGCACTCAATTACTCTCCGGCAGCACCACCACTGAGTGCAGAGAGAGGCGATAAGACTGACAAATGCCTCGGAACACACACACACACACACACGCACACACACACACGCACACACGCACGCACGCACACACGCAGCAGAGCGGCTTAGAGCTGTGAGGCCCAGGAGAAGTTTTTCTAAGCTTCCCACGCTCAAACATGCAGCTCAGGCAAAACACACAGATCTATAGTTTCACACTTTGGCTCCCTCTCGCCCTCCCTCGATCAGTTTCACACTCTCCCAATCCCTAAATGCGTGATTCATGGATTAAGAGAGATGAGCGCGCTGACAGATGTCCACGAGCATGTGCAGTGAACGTGTGAGCGTCAAGTGTGATGTCGATGAAACGCGACGCCGCCGGCACCAAACGGGTCGCGCCTTGCGAGGACGACTCGGCTGCAGCACTCGGTCCACTGCAGCAGGATCTTAAATTACTGTGGCGCAGTTTGCACGCCCAACCAAATTTGCCCTGTAAAAGAATCCAGTTCCACCAAATGGCTGGTATCGATTGCTCATTTTTTTTTTTTTTTTTAAACGAAACGATTGCTTGTTTTGTCACCAAATCTGTCTATAAGGAAAACAGATGTGCAGGTGTTTGTTTAATATAAAGTATTTTGCTTTCTTGCTACATTTTATCAGGCTTATTCTTCAACGCGACATTAAAACTGCTACGGTCGTAATGCAACTGGTTTATGGTGTGTGAGCTTTCACATTTCTGAAGAACCGCCCTCTTTTGCACGTCACGTTGATTTGTTTTCGTGCCCGTAAACACAATGAAATCCTCCTATTAAATCCTGATATCCTGAAGAATAGAATCCAATAAAAGCTCCAGGTTTCAGTGGCGGGTAACTGGAGGGCTCACTTGTGCAGCATGAGAACATGTTGCGAATTTTCAGCATCTCATTGTCTAGCTAATGGCTGTGCTACATTCCCCTGTCCCCGCCGACGGGCAGCTTGCAGCCTCCTGCGGTGTCACGACTGACAGGAAACCGATTGGTTTTGGAATCCGTTTGGAAGTGGGAGACCACTTGAAAACACTTTGTACTACTTGTTTGAGACGGGAAGCTACCGCCGCACCAAAGCCTTGTTGTGCTGAACTTTTCCTCCTCGGTGTGTGAACGTGAAGCAAGTTGGAAGTGTGTTTAATTAAGATATGAAAAGTTAAGTTGCATCAGCTTTCATGTGGGTACTGATTAGTTCCTGTGCTTCTCGGGCTGCACGGAGAGCTAATGGTATTTTCATGACCCACAGGCTGCTTAATACAGCCCTGTTTCCTCTCACTTCCTTCAAATCCAACTATAGACAGAAGACGCGCGTGTGTGTGTGAAGTAGTATTATGGCATGAATGAGACGGCTCGTCTGTGTTTGCGCGCACACACACACACATACACACACTCATGCATGTGCACACGCAGACACACACGCGCGCGCTGCATGGTGTAATAGGCTACGGGGGTGGTGTTCATAGTCTTAAGCAGAATGGATGCAAAACCCACATTACACAACACATTCCCATTCCAGAATGGTGATCCATCAAGCTCTCGCACTAAGCATCTGTACATAAACCTCAATTATGCTAATGCTAATCCCTGGGACATTGACGTGAGTAGGCAAGGAGGCTAACAGTTAAAGACTTTGATGTTTGCTGCCATTTGGCAGGGCCTCCTGAAAGACTCGCGTTGGACCCCGAAATCCACCAGGGCTTAAGGAGGAAAAACCAGCCGGGCCTCGTCTGTTCCTCTACTGATTACAAGGGCTTAGGGGGCTTCTTTTATTTGCCTCTTTGGTATGGACCCAATCTCGAGTGTCAGTTCTCTCCAGCACTGCTTGGCAGTATTTCTGCATTCATTTTTTTTTTTTTTTTGGCTTTCTTTTTTTCTGCACACTTCTCTCAGCCAGACTTTTGCTTTCCTTTGTTTTGTTTTTCCATTTCCATCTTTGGTTTTGCTCTCCACGTGCACATTTCCAGCTGACACCTTCTGTTTCTCATTCCCCATGTAAGAAGAAGCTGACAGAACGCACGGGATCCCGTTGCCTTGCATTGAAAGGACGATTGACTTCCACAGATTAAACATTCCTCGCACTGTTTCAGCAACCGCGGCCACACCAGTGGGATCTGTGTGTGAACAAATGGAACTATGACTGCTCCCCATGGTTCAGCATCGTCAGAGGGCAGAGACCACACAAACCTGCTTCATACTCAGGCGCAGGAACTGCACTGACTGGTTATTTATACAGAAAAAGAGAGTCGCCTGATTACGGGTTGCCTTGTGCAGAGCCGGCACACGGCTCTCACCCTGTCTTTTAATGGAAAAACAAATAAAAAAGGCGGGCCAGGAATTTCCAGGCAAACAGGAACTGTTGCGAAAAGTGATTTTGCTCCATTTAAGACGTTTAAGTATTTGTTTGAAGCACTTTGTCCCTCCTCGCTCTCGTGTTCTAATTTCCCTGTGCTTTGAGGAAAAAGAAAACCCTGCCACAAGAGAGGGATTACAGCTTATTTTCAGTGAATGAGTCAACATGTGGAAATGGGGAAAGCACTTCAGACAGTTTGTAGAACAAAAGCGATTATAAACATTTAAGAGGGATTTGTTGAAAATAATTGGGGCTTGCCGGGGCGACTTCAGGGGGTGATGGTTATAAAACAGCACGGCATTGTACGTCTTGATGAAGAGAGACTCGAAACTTGCGAGGGAACACGGAGGGACATCTGAATTGTAGGTTCGTGAAGGCAACAAGAGGAATGCAGAAATTAAGATTCTTTGAAGAAGAACCCGGAAGAGAAGATACGCGGATTTAAAGATCACGAAACGTTATGATCCTCATGATGCCTGTCATGTCAAATTGTATCACCCTAGTTTCCCAAATAAAACCAAAAATAAATGATATTATCATACAAAATGTGCACGCAGATAACTCAGGAAAAACCGGTTATGACATTATGAGACAGACTTTTTTTTTAACGATATGCAGCTGTTTTGTGTCTTTCTGTCTTGGCTGTTAGAACTGCAGCAGCTCCCGCTTCACCTCACGCTAAATTCGGTCGATAGTGGCTGTGGACGCGCAAAGCATGACTTATAGCCCCCGAGACTGGAGGCCCAGAATATCTCCAGATATAGCGAGTTAGCCCAATGCTAGCCGCTGTCTCAAATAGAAAACACGGGCTTGGAGTAGAGGAGCCAGCAAAGAGAAACGACTGGCGCTCACATCTGGCAAATTGTTTTAAACGAGCCGAAAAATGACGCACAAAAAGCAGAGCGGCAAATGGACCTTTGGCCGTGGTTCTCCATGACAGGTTGCATGTAGCACAACAAGTATGAACCATCTGATTAGAGGCTCAATGAACTGAAAGACTTCAGCTCCTATCCCTCGCTCGAGGCCTGCAGTCACTGTA
>NW_027466052.1:5842500-5870000 GCF_046127955.1 Nelusetta ayraudi | reverse complement strand
GAATAGGCCGCTCCGACGGTGGCGTCAAAGAAGCGCTTTACACAGAACGCAGACTCAGCTAATTAAAGGGTCCTTGACTGCACTTACAGATCTGAGGGGGCCTGTGAGGGGGGACGTAGAGGGTGGGTGGGGGGGTGGGGTTATGATGCTAGGAAAGTACAGGAAAAGGGAAAAGTCGGGTTTCATGACAATCTCTGGCTATCATTTTTCAACGTGGTTGTGGGCCGCTAACGTAATGACAGCGGGATGTGACGGTGATGTGACGGTGATGTGCGTTGATAAGAATATCTAAGACTGACAGAGACACGAATTCTATGATCATTTTGACCTGGGCAAAAGTGCGGTGCATGTGAGTTACAATCCCGTAGCTTTTAAGTTGAAGGTTCCATATTTGGTTTTTTGACACAAAAAAACCCAAAATCTCCCCTTGACCAAATTTACAACTCAAACTTGATTTTGCAAAGCTTGTCGTTTCTTTTCAGTCCCTGCACTCATCTCTTTACTCTGACTCTATATTTCCAGCATGCAGGAGTCACCGCTTGATAAAAAAGAAATGCAACCGTCTCTAAAAACATGCGTTTCACAATTCCGCAATCTGTTTAGTCTCCAAACGTTGAAGAGCTTCTGCAAACAAGTGACTGGCTGAGCGGATCCGTGCGCGCGCCGAGACGGCGGGGGTGTGTTCCATCATTAGGAGTCTGGCGAGCAGAGATGACTTTTTTTTTTCTTTTTTTTTTTTTTTTGCGCCCGGGAGCGATGCAGCTTTAGATCGATGCCGGTGGCAGGAAATCAATGAGGGATGTTGTAACGGGGGGGACTCGTCTGTGAAGAAGACCCCTGGGAGACACTGAGATGAGGCAAAAACACACCGAGCGCCGAAAGTGATAGAAATAGATGAGACGATCGAGAGCAGGGAGGGAGAGAGAGAGAGACGTGAGGAGTGTGTGCACTGACGAATCAGAGACAATGACGCCCGGCCTCGTTTTAAAGGGATAGTTTACTCCGAAAAAAATCCAGTTGCGACTCCCCTTGGCCAAGACGAAAGGCTCTGCTTTCTGAACCACGAGACAGTTCTGGAGTTTCACAGCAGGAAAGAATTCCGGGCAAACTCTTTGACACGGCGGCAGATCATCACAACAACACGCTGTCACCATGGAGGCGTTAACCTGACATACTCCCCGTTTAACAGTAGGGGGCAACAGTGGGTATTTGAGCTAAAAACACCAAAGAGAAGCAAATGGAGCCCGCACGGCCGTCGTAGCTCACATTGGAAAACCTATGACGGCCGTGGGTGAAATTCAAAATAAATGTAAATGGTCACATGACGTCAAAGGAGTTGAGCGGACGAAGCTGGCCGAGGAAAAAAAATTTCAAACACGGTGGCGGCGGAAGAGCCGCGCATGTGATGAGGCAGGTGAGCCCCTTGGCAGCACTTCCTCTCTCTCCTCTCCGGCTCTTTGTCTCCGTCGCTTCCATGCGAGGGGCGTGGTCAAGGCGCAGGGGAGGGGGAGGGAGGAGGGGAGCGACGGACGGCGGGAGTCGGAGCGTGAAAAAGGTGAGGGAGGAAAAAAAAAAATCACATCAGCGGCCGAGAGAAGCGATGTGAGTGTACCTCGGTCCTCGGGCCAGATGCATTTACTCGGGTAATGATAGTCATCTGGACTGACACGGCCTGCGTGTGTGTGTGTGTGTGTGTGTGTGTGTGTGTGTGTGTGTGTGTGTGTGTGTGTGTGTGTGTGTGTGTGTGTGTTTGTCCTGGATTCGGGCATGGCTGAATGACTGTCTGGCTGAGGGCTTTTTGCTCCGCTCACAGATTTACTAGCTGGCCCTCGCCTCTCGTTGTTTCCCCTCTGCTTTCCATTTTGTCCCCGTCTCTTTCTGTGCTGTTCTTCATCCTTTTTAGCCCCCCCCCCCCCCCAACCTCCTCTCCTACACACACACACTTTCCTCGTCTTGCTACCGCTGCACACTTCTGCCCTCCTTCCATCATCTCTCGCCGCTCTGCTTCAAAAGTCACCTTTATTAATTCATGACAACACATTGCACACATGATTGGCTTCCATATGCACCAGAGCATTATTCTGCCTCACCACACACACACACACACACACACACACACACACACACACACACACAAACCTTATCTTCCCCCTATCTTCCTGCTTCCGACGTCTCTCTAGTTGAGTTGTGCAACCTTTATTCCAGATCTTTCAGTGTTACGTCATGAAATGAACGAGTCGGATATCTTGTTTCTCACCACCTGGTCATAATCTTTTTGTTTTACCCGCAGCTTTTAAAAAAAAAATATTTTGTTACAAAAAGAAAGAGAGAAAGAGAAAGAGAGAGAGAGAGAAACTTAAACAAAAACATCCAACCTCAAAAGCAAGACAGTGGAAGTCAGGTCAGGTCATCTCCTCCAACATGAAAAAAAAAATAGACAAGACGGTGAAACAGTCTAATCTGTCTTGAAACACAGAGTGTAACACAACAGTGGTTACACTTTGTAAACTGGAGGCCCTTTTACCAACCACTGCATCTTTCACCTCAGCTCTTTTCTTGCAAATTGTAAAGGCAGTAAAAACACATGTGTACCATATATGGACACCCACAGCAACGGCACACAACAATGATACTGCATTATTATTCTACGTGCCGTCCTTGAAAGCGTGCGAAACTAGACGCTAGCGCTGTCTAGCGTGCTAACAGCAGCGCGCCGATTCCGTTTCATCACCAATACGATGCTTGCTGGGTATATTGAGAGTTTAGTTTTACTTACTTTTTATCTAATATATTTTTAATGTGCTTGTCAGTATTCTCACACTCTCCATTCTGTTGTACTGAGAAGATCCAGCGTCTACTGCAGGAGTGAGCGAGTTGGACAACGGCTGCAGCGAGCCGTGTCCCTGCAGACAGTCGGATGACGCTACACAAGCAGCAGGACGGCTTGTCGCGTTTTCTTTCTGTTTATTTTTTCTGTTCCGTTACCCTTAAGTGCACAGCTGCCACCGCTGTCCTCCGTCATATTGCCACCAGGTGGAATTCTTTCCCCTCTGTGAAACCTCGGAGAGGTTACCCGTTTGCCACCGCGGACTCAACTTGCAGAGCGGCGAGTAGAAAATTGCCGAGATGTCAATACCGGGTGAACTATCCCTTTAATAAATGAAAACAAAAAAATGATTGTGAGGGCATGAAAACAGCCGCGGCACAAAAGACGCCTGGGCGTGACACTTTCTAACCGACTTATCGAAGGAGGCCAGACGGAAACCCCCCCCCCCCGGGGTTAAAGAGGCAAGGCGAGCCGTCCTGTCTGAGAGGAGCAGGGCGGAGGAAGAGGAGCAGGGTGGAGAAGAGGAGGAGCGCGGAGGGGAAGAGGACAAGCGCGTCGATACGCAGCGCCTGGATGGAATTAGAAACATTAGCTGCAGGCGGCGCGTCTCAATCCCGATGATGAGGCTGCGAGGGGAAAAGGGCAGAAAGCTGCTGCTGCTGCTGCCAGCCGCTGGAAAATCTCTTACTAATGGCATGAGCGAGGGAAGACGGAGATAACAAGAAGGAGGGAGGGGAGCGGAGGGCGGGAGGTTGTCGCACAAATGGCTGTGGGTGAGCGGCGGCGGCGGCGGCTATCGAGACAATGCACTATGAAACAGAGCCAGGAGCCATCCGACCAAACATCATTACAAGCAGCTTCGCCAATGTTATGCCTCTGGCACAGCGAGCGGGGGAGGGGGGAGGGAGGGAGGTGGAGCGGGGGAGGGAGAGGCGTAGGGGGTGGGGGGGGGAGGGGCTGGAGTGGGAAATAACATGCGAGCTTTCACACTGTGGCGGCCGCGTTCCTTCCCACACGTGTCTGATGTGGTCGAGGCGGTTCAGGCCGGGACACACACACACACACACACACACACACACACACACACACAACACACACACACACACACACACACAGAGTCGGTCAGATGTGTGAGATTCTGCTGTGATCAGTCGGGAAAACCGAGGAAACCGCAAACTATCACGAGACATCCGCCCTCAAATTAATCAGCGCACTTATTCCCATCCTAAATCAATTCTGCACCGCATTCTTTAGGATACGCAGCAGATGGTTAATTAGAAAATTAGGCTCTGAGGCCACACTTTAGAAATGTGTCTTTTTTCCTCCTGCTAATTTGCCTCCCTCGTTTGAAGGCGGCTGTAAAAAAAAAAGAGAGAAAAAAAATCCCCTGATGGAATCCACGCCCCCCACCCCCCCGCTGTCCCCACTCCCTCCCTCCACCACCCCTGCTCCTCCCAGGGGGGATGAATGGAGGCATCTGACATCGGCTGACACGGGCTTTAAATGTACAATCCGGCCGCGCCGCGATCTGAACAAATTAATAAGTGAATGTTATCTGGTGAGAGCAGAGCCGGCTGCCGTCTTTTCACCGCCACCACAGAAGGTACAAAGAGCAGGGGCGGGGATACTGGCGCCCGTTCTCTTTCTGCGAGTGCAACACCTCCGTCGCAGGAGGGACGTGGGGGAGCCCCGCTGGAGTTGCGACGCATCGTTGTGGTAATGTAACAGCGTCGGTTTATCTCCCCCCCCCCCCAACCCGCCTTTTTTTGTTGTTGTTTCTTGTCCTGTTCAACTCAAACCCCATCGTGGGTTTCAAAAGTCAGCGAATCTTGAAACTTCTTGCACGTGACTGTAATCTGGCGTTGTGTCATGTGACCCTCCCAGGAGTCAATCACAGACTCTTTCATTTATCTACTCAGGCAAACAAAAAGGCATGTAAGTAGTATAAAGCGGACAAGTAATTGATGGTCTGGGAAGAACTGCATGCTTTCCCATTAGGAGGACAGCGAGTTCTCCCAAAAAATTCTGCCAAACAACCTTTCAAATTAAAATCTGTCAGCCATCATAAAGATCAGACAGATCTCTGCTTGTTATTATGGCCAGACAGGACAAGGGGCGGGGGGGAGTTCTCCCAAAACTGTTTTTGGGTTGTTGTTTTTTTGGTGTCATATGCACAAATTATACAATTCCGTCCCCCCCAAAAAATAAAAGATTTTCATTGCTTGGTGCTCTGAACGTTTCTGAATGTGTGTGTGTGTGTGTGTGTGTGTGTGTGTGTGTGTGTGTGTTAAATAATTAGCTGTGTATTAAGAGTGCTATCTATGAATGTGTGTACAACTTGCACGCAAACACAGCTCAACATACACACACACACAGATGCAGATTGTTCAGTGGGCCAAGCAGTGTGTGTGTGTGTGTGTGTATGTGTGTGTGTGAGAGAGTGTGTGTGTGTGTGTTGGAGGTAGAGGAGGAGGTGATGTTATGGCTCCTGAAGTATGAAAAAAAAAATGAAAAGAAAATGCTATTGTTCCATCATAAACAGTCCGAGGACGGGACAAACATCAGGTGGGGGAAAAAAAAAAAGAGGATTGAAAAACGTAATATGAGGAGGAGGCCGGCGGAGCGCCGCTCGTCCGTCCGCCTCGCCCTAATATCAGCGGCGGCGGCTGGCGAGAGGCGGCAATCAGCGGGAGAGACGTGTCTCCGAGATGAAAGCGGGGAAGGAGGAGCAGGAGGAGCAGCAGGGGAGGAGTGGTGGTGCTGGAGGAGGAGGGGAGGAGGAGGAGAGGAGGAGAAGGAGGAGGAGGAGGGCCTCTCCAGGCGCCTCCATCAGACGCTCGTTAGGAGGGTAATGAACCCGCCGCCGCCGCTGCCAAGCAACCGCCGAGGCACGGGCGAGCGAGGGCGCACGCGCTCACACGCGCCACTTATCGACTGTGCGAGGGACAGACACGTCGCGATGACAAACAGCCGGCACTGCGTCTCTTCCATATCCCCACAATCGACCCGCGAGGAAACTCCAGCGACACGGTGAAAAACGGGCCGCGCGTCCGAGAAGCCAAAGAGCAGCCCCAGCAGGTCGGCAGCCCCCCAGGTTTGTTTACGACCACCCCCCCACCCACATCCTGAGTGTCGCCACCCGCCTGTAAATCATTGCATGTGTTCGCATGGTAGCGAATCATAAACGGCCCAACACAACTTCAAGAATTGATGCTTCGTCGCTCAATTCAACTTTAATGTCTTTTTTGTTGTTGTTGTTGTTCTTGTCTTCTTCATTGATCTTCTCTGATCAATAAAATACCCATTCAAAATGAATGAATACACAACGAAACAAGGGGCTGGGCCCAGAAAAACAAACCAGAAACAACAGCTCCTAACACACACACACACACACAAAAAAAATAAATGTTGAACTGTTAAGACTCAGACACAGCTTGCTCGTGTCACATTTGAATCTTCTGATGCTTCAGCCCACCAACGTGTTTGCTCATCAAAGGACGGCCATCCCCTCACAGCAGGCTGCTGCTTTTTTTTTGCAGCCAACTTGAAACTCGCATTTCCGTCTTTTAGCCAAGTTGAAGCTCAACGGATAATTTATTCCAATTGAAAAAACAAAACAAACTTTGCGCATGTCAATATGTGATTTGCAACACTTTTCTCCGCCACCCTCCTGGACTCTCTTGGCCCATCGCGCTTGGCTGCAGCTTCCAGCAGGGAACGAGAGGTTCTGGCAATAATTGAAGATTAAACCGAGTCCACCAGCCGAGTCTCAAAAACCTCCCACCGACACGACATCATTTATTCAGCCCGCTCCAGCCTCTTTCCACTTCCCTTGCCAGGATCGTGTTTGAGCCTCCAGCCATCATAATTAAAATATAAAATGTAGTCAATCCCTGCCCACGTCCGCTCGCAACTGCAGTTTGCACTTGTTATTCCACAGATTGCCGGGACAGCGGAGGATGCTTTTAATTGCTGAATGAGGAGAGAACACAAACCTTCTGTCGTCTCACCGACGGGGAAACAAACAGACAGACTTGAAACAGGAGCAGTCGGTATTTCAGCAGCAGCAGCAGGAGGAAGGCGGTGGCTGACCGAGGCTACAATACATCCAAAGAATTCTCCGTTTAGCATTTCTCTCATTCCTCCTCCATTCAGACATGACTTGGACGTCATCAAACGATCATTTTATGACTCGACATGCATTACATTCTACGCTGACACTTCTACCGTCATTCGCTTTATGTAGCCAGAGATAAGCGTCTCATTTTAACAGTGAACGGTAGAAATATGCCTCACCTGAAATGGATGTTAGGTGTACAATCCCACTGATTCACTGCTCAAAATGTCAGGTTTTTTTATTGCCCTTTTATAGTTGAGTAATGTTATTCACTCAAAGTGACACTGATTCCATAGTTTATCATCAAGACCCCACCTGAGAGCTCAATCAATTAAAGTCAGCTATTTTCAGAATAAGAGCGTTTGCAGGACTGAGGAAAGAAGAACTCGACACACCGCTTTGTTATATTAGACAACTGGAAATGTTAAAAATAAACTGTGTGATCAAGTCATCTTTTTCGCCATATTTTTAAGAAGATTTTTAAAGTTCTGAAGACACGGCTCCATTTCCACACACTGCACGGTCACGCCGAGGAGGCTGCTCAGTCGGACGAGCGGTGGGCCGTGGCCGCTGACCGGCGACTCTGCCGACGGAGTCTCCGTCTCCGCCGGCGCTGCTCGGGCGGGCGGCGCGGCGGCCAGACTGTGGCGCTGATTGCGGCTGACAGGGCCACTGCTGGCCAGAGGGACCTGCGAGTGTTTGCGTGGCAGTGGGGAAAGGTCACCGCCGCTGCACTGTCGGCATCATCAGTGCGACGCCGCGAGGGCGGCGCCGCGGTGAACAGCAGGACGATTCACGTGGACTCGCTCTCGAGCTCCCAAATCTTCCTCTGATCGCTTCCAGAGGTTGTTTTTGTGTGTGCGCTCGTCTGCGACACAGTCACTGTGATCGTTTAGTTTATTAGAAGATGACAGGTAAAGGTACAGCAGGCGAGATGTTCACATATCTCCATGACCAGACTAAGACATGATGGTGAACAATCTTAATGCAGTTAATTTCATGGTCCAGTGTGTAAAATTTGGTTTGATTGAAATTTTTTTTTTTTTTGCTGTTAGCAATTTTTATATTGCCAACAGCTTCATATACTGTCCGTAAATATATCAATAGAGTGTACACACAGTATAATGAAAGTAATTTGGGTTTCCTACTGATAGAACAGTTATATATATACGGAATACACATAGAGCAAGGGTCTTGCTCCCGGTTAGCTGCCATCCTGCATAGACGTATTTCTAAGGAAGGTTTCAAAGGAAGGCTTTGTATTTAGGGTAAACACTCGTGTCCTCAAATAAACAATGAAGAAAAGAGGTGGACGAGGTATCCAGGTTTGTGTGTGCAGGCCACTGCAGTTCACTGGCAAACTTGGGAGAGGAAGGGTGTGCGAATAAGCGCTGCAATCTAAAATTTGACCACTAGATTGACAGAGTTTTACACACTGTACCGTTACTTTTCACTCTGAATAGAAACAATAAAAAATAACGTGGAAATGCCTTCCAACAAATACCATCCTAACCAGGTTCATATCAGAATATTCCTTTGCCTCTTGGCACGCTCACTGTGTCTCAATATACATTTCATTCATCGTCATATTTTCTCGCCCAGGTTCATTTCCTCTGAGCGGAGCTCTCAACCGAGCAATTCCATGTACGCCTGCCTTTGTGCTTTTGTCTCTCCACTCTGCACTCCCCGTCCTTATAACTTGTTGAGCACAAGTGGGAGCAGAGGGTAGGAGGAGGGAGTGATTGGAATTCATTATGGTCAAATGATTGCAAACCCTGGAAGCCAAGAGGCTTTTCTAATCACAGCTGAATGGGCTGCAGAGTTAATGTGGGCAGGCGGTGGAGTGGCGGGGGAGGAGGGGGAGCGGGGAACTCCATCTTCTGTGTAGCGCTCTCCAGGGCTCTTCACGCTGCTCTAATGGTGGAATTGTTCTGACACTGAATGGATACGTGAGAAGCCGAGCTTTGCAGACTTGCAGCTCCCTGGGCGGTTGTGCGACTGTTAAAGGTACAGTGTGTAAAATTCTGCCATCTAGTGGCTAGATTTTAGCCCAAGATCCATTTTACCACTTCATGGCCGACTACAGGGCCACAAAGACAACTGGCCAGCTGGTGCCCTGCTGCATTAAAACTGCAAGATTTTATCAAAATTGAATCCGTATCACTAACAAAGGTGATAAGCGACTGGAAGAGTCTTGAATTGGTCATCGGTGACGAACGACGAGCGGTTCCCGACAACAAACGATAAACTTTGTTACGTTAGCGTCTCGAAACAAATATGAAGGTTTGTTGCGGCTCAAGATAATAATGCCTGCAATGATTTACGACAAAAACACTTCTGTTAATATCCTCCCCTCTGCCCAGGGGATTATTATTGTTCCTCCTTGACTCCAGTGGAGCATTCTCGCATGAGTCATTATCCGAAAAACTCTGCATACTGCAACAGAACTAAAAGAAAAAGAAAAAGGGGGGGGGGGGGAACAGTCAAATGCTGCATATTCAGCCCGGTGGTCATATCGTCCTGTTCAGGCTTTGTTCCACCTGCACAAAAACAAGGCAATAGGTTCATTTGCAAGGTCACATTCTTTATCTGATTGAATTGTTTCAAATTGAGAGATCAGATCGCTCTGTTTACATCACTATGTAAAGTGATCAGATTGAGTTGTGGGTTCCCATGGTCGGGCGCTGTGATGTAGCCCATTAGACCACACGCTTCCATGCACAGATATACCAGGAAGGAAGCACAAGAGCTGTTAGCCGAACCAAGGGAGATTGTTGCGCTTTTATTTAGACAAACAATGTTCCACCACCTTTGATCGGAACAGCCGTTTAATCCGATCACAGAACAAGTACCCGGCTAGATGACGTCCGCATATCACTGTATGCTAACGTGACTTTCCAGACATAGCACTACATTCGGAGAAGTCGTCCAAGGAAAAGAAGCCAAGGTCGGTACTTTCCTCATTTCCAGGAACTCAGTGACAGGGTAAAAGCAAAACACCGTATTGTGATGAACATCACCTTGTCATACTGGTTCAATTTATCATTATTAATATCATAGTGACACATCGAGCTCAGTGTCATGTGACCCGCCAGAGTAGCTGGATGGCTGCAGCCCTGAAAATGTTTTGGCCCGGTCCTGGAATGACTGCACCGGCTGCAGATCTGACAGCGGAGCACTAGTGCTTCTCAAACCCTGCCGGGGTCTCGGCGCTCCTCCTCTCCCCGTCTGGCCATGTTGGCACCCGTTACAAAGGAGCTGAATAGTTGGCACACGGTGGGCATGCGAGGGCCGGGGATCAGAGGAGCGGAGATCACTCATCCTGCCATCAAGTTGGCGCAGGCTTCTGGGAGCAACTCGCTACAGATTAGCCTGCAGCGCTAACCTGTGCGACTGCAGACCGCTGGCAGAGCACATCAATGGCTAAGTGACTCCCCGTGGACGTTAAAAGACATATGTGCGCATGGCAGATCAAATTGAAATGCTGACACTGAGGCGGTTTCATCTTCTGGCTCTAGTCTTCCAACGAGCCACCTGCCCGCCCGGTGCTGCGTGTCTGCACTCACCACGCAGCCCTCATCGCATATAACTGCTGGTGTTAGCCTGGGAGTCTTTGGCTCGTCAACCCGGCACGGCCATATGTCTGTTAGCCTGCGCATAATATGGCATTTATTAGACAACTTTCTGCTCGCTTCCTGCTTCTTGCACGCCTCGGGGCTTTGTGATGTTTGGCTATAAGGAGAAGACTGGAATCACTCCGGCTTGGATAAAGCACATAGCATATGCCACATGCATACATATATACCACTTTCAAAAGACCCGGGAGTATGGGAGTAAAGCAGGGATCATTTTTAAGGATTTAAATTTAGGTTTAGTACCAAGCTGACTGTTCTTGGTTTTTACCCTGGCCGTCTAAGTCAAACACACCAACAACAGATGCGGTTAATATCACTTAACAGCATGAAGCTTCACACACACACACACACACACACCCCAATCTTTTACAACTGACCCCCACAAATAGCCACTTTCATGATATAACACAAAACAGACCCAGCAATTACCGCAAACTCGCGCTTGTGGGCGAACGGCTGTTGTGATCAGAAGGCAGCCTTTCCTTCCTTTCTTCCTTCCTGGTGTAATTCTAGACGGTGTTAAACTGCGCCGTAAATATGAGGTCCCCCGTCGCTAATGAGACGGTTTAGCCCCAAGGAGGCCGCGCATAACTGGAAAGCCTCCGACTGATCGCGCTGCTGTGAGGAATTTATTGAAGCTGCCGG
The DNA here is from genome assembly GCF_046127955.1 of Nelusetta ayraudi. Classification (NCBI taxonomy): domain Eukaryota; kingdom Metazoa; phylum Chordata; class Actinopteri; order Tetraodontiformes; family Monacanthidae; genus Nelusetta; species Nelusetta ayraudi. The sequence continues at coordinate 5,858,776 of NW_027466052.1, read as the reverse complement.
ATCATATTTTCACACTCTGGGAGAACCTGACTCCAAGTGCTCTGTGACTGTGTGTGTGTGTGTGTGTGTGTGTGTGTGGCAGCTGCACTTCATTGTTGACGGACACACACAGATTTACGGTGGACCAAATGCATCTCAGGAAACGTGGACTCAACTTGGTTCCGCTGGTCCACGTCACGCCCCCTGGTGTTTGTCACGGTAAGGCGGGCATGCTTTATTATTAGGGGACAAAGCAGGAGTGCGGTCAACTGCAAACTAATTAATACGCATTAAAGTTCGGGCCGCCTACCCTTTTGTGACGCGACCGATGCCAAATCACGGGGCAATCTGTCACTGATGCTTGAAATAATGTGGACGGGCGACCTGAACGTCGACCTGCGACTCCACTGACAAATGGGTGAAGATTCACTTTTGGGTCAAGGACCGTGCCTTTGACGTGACGCGTCGCAAATGAAAATTGTTTCCTGTCTCACGACTAAAAAAAAACAAAAAAAAACAAAAAAAAACCCCTGGCGTCTGAATGGCTAAAAAAGAATAAGATTAATGTCGCAGCCAAACGTCATCCAAGGTCAGAGCAGTTGATCCCGTCGCTAAATCTGCTATGCAAACATGGCGGCACTTTAATAGACGCACACGCGGCCCATAAAAGTGGATAAAACCAAGAGCGTCTGTCGGTAAGCGGCGACAGCGGCGGCCCGCACGCCGCCCTATGTATAGAGGTGTGAATGCCTCGCCGTGGTCCGCCTCCAAACATCTGACAATGCAAATCTAATCCAAGCAAACATGCCGCTGTCATGTCCTGCCTCATTTTAGGTCGGTACCGGTGGCCTTTAAGCAGGAGGCCGCTGCACTCCGCAGGGGAGTGAGCGGCGGCCGGTGGACGACCGGGGGTTTAAGAGGGAACGACAGGTGGAGGCGCGGGCGCTGAAACTTGGGTCGCCGACGGCGGCCTGCTAGTTTCATTTGGGATAGCCGTGTTGTCACCTCCCCCCGGCCATTTGACTGCCAACCTCCCGCCACTCTCCTAACCCGCCCCACCCCCCCAGCGGCGCTCGCACTCCTGTCTGGCCCTCCCTCACCCCACCGACAGCAGAGACCCCCGGGCAGCTGGGAGCTGATGACACTTGTCAGCGGTGGGATAGTGTGTCCACTGTGTCTGACTCAGGATCAGCCTCCCTTCACCCCCCACGGCCCCCCCACCCCACCCCCACCACGCTCTATCTCTCCCTGTGACTCATGCCACCACATTGAGAGGGCGCCGACGTCCAGGCGCACACTTTTGCCCGAGAAAACCCGGCGCACTCTTGCATTCAGATCTGCAAGATTCTGGAATTTCCCCTGAACGAGCAGGGCTGCGTGATACACTTTGAATCGCGGCTGAATAATGGAAAAACTAATTAGAAAATCGACTTCCCTTTGCCGTACGGCTGTCTTTTTACCTCTTGCTTGTGTCTTATGTGTTGCATTGCAGGCTGCACAAGAGAACAGACAGACTGGGAAAAGCATAAAAGTTTGCTTCGTTTCCAAGCACGACGTCTGCGGTGACGTGAGCGGCTCCTCCAATCTTCCAAAGTGGAAACATTTCACAGTAGGAAGTTGCTGCATTTTTCCATTTAAACACAATGGACTGTTGTTTTGAAATAAATAAACAGCAATCTGCATTAGGTTTCTTTAATCCAAAGCTTGTGTCAGACGTGTTATAGACATAAATATGGCTAAAAATATTTTTTTTTAGGGGGGGGGGGGGGGGGGGAGGACAACGCACGAGGATGAAACGTTATTAAGTCTACTCACTTTTCAGCCAGCTACTAATGCAAGAGGACACAACGCGCGCATCTAAATCATTAACGGGCACTTTAGCAGCTAATTAACCGCAAGTGTCCATAAACATTTTATGACATTTATAACGAAGGTAACAAGAGAAGTGTTTTTAAGGAGCACGTGACAAAAACCTGCCTCGCTTACACTCGCGACCTTTATCACAGCGGCACGGCCCCAGATTTATGTCCATTTGGTATTCCAACAGCTGCCTTTGCTTTGGAGGGCAGCCAGGCTGGTAGCAGCGGCCCGGCTGCCCCCTGCTGTCTGTGCCAAAAGGGGGGCGACGATAATACCACTTGGACCGGGCCAAACCACCAATTAAATAGAATTATTGCAGCGCAAAAAAAACAAAAAAACTGTTACCGTGATGTACGGCTTTAGCCACGCACGGCATCTAAATGGGCCGGCACGTACTTGACTTCCCCGATTAGGACAAAAGGATCCATCGACTGCGAGCCCAGCGACGGAATGAAATTGGACCCGTTGGCAAACTGGGTCTGCGGCAGGAAGTCGGACGTCGGAGCGAAGCCAAGTCGAGACCCTTTTCTGACCCTGGTCATGTCGGACCCTGATTGGCTCCAGATACCATCCAATCACCAACATCCAGAGACGTAACGGGCTGATTGAAAATGCCATCAGACGATGCGCCGCGGCAGCGCCGGCGAGCTTTGGAGAATTTACGCATCCTGGTAAATAAGAGTTTGTTTATAAACGTGTGGGTTGTATCTGCATCCGTGTGTGTTGTTGTTTCCTCCCCCCTCCCCCCCCGTCTCCTCGCGCTCTTCATTAAACCTAATGGTTTGCGTTTTCTAATTTATGTTTACGTTGCGTTGGCTGCGAAGCTCCAGTGGGAATCTCGTGCTAAAAAAAATATATTGTGCGCCGGGCCCATAAAGCTCTCGCGGGAGCCGAGCCAAGAGATTCACTTATTAAGTCGCACCCTCGTGTCAAAGCTTGTCGCTATCGCCTTCCCTCTCATCCATCACCCGACTCCTCCTTCGCCGGAGGAACCAGGCTGCCGCGCAACACAAACGGCCTCGCCTTAAAACAACGGCGTCTCACCGTGGGGACGTTCCAAGAGGCGGTTTTAATTAGCAGGTGAGACGCCAGGAAGTAAACAAGTTGGAAAGGGGGGGGTATTTTTAGCACTCCCGGCAAACACGCTGTTTGCGGTTTGCCCTTTCCGCTTCCAACACCTTCCACCTCACCCGCCGCACTCGGTGTCGTCTTTTCTTTTTTTCCCCCCCCTCCTTTCCTGTGCATCCGCGGCACTTTGCAGCTTGTTAGTGTGGGCAGGGTTGCTGGTGCAGCGCCCCAGAGGCAGCAGCAGCAGCAGCGTGAAGGTGACATCTATCACTTTAGAGCGCTGGTTTGCTATAAATACCAGGGGCAGGTTCCCTGTGGTGCCGCCACCCCCCCGCCCCCCTCTGACAACTATAGCTTGGGGATGTTCAACACAGAGATCTTTCTTCTCGCGTGATTGTGAGTGTGAGGATCTCAGTGACACTCTTCAGACGGAGTTTTCACACCGTGCTGCCCATGAGCAGATGAGCTGCATGAATGCAGCGCTGCATTCAAACAATGCACAAGACCGATGGTACGTGCAAAGGAAATGGAGTTTGTCTAACGGAGTCTCATGGAGTTTTGGAGTTGGACGTCTTAGCAACTGCAGATTTTTTAACATTTTTTAACAAGAATGGAAAAAAGTTGTAGTTTCAAGGTTTGCTGACTCACGCTGCGCAAACCCACTTTGTATTGAACCAAACTTTTGTCCTTTGTGGACATTCTTCTTTTAGGCTGCTGCACGCTGCTCTATTTTATCTGTCTGTCAATCACCCATCTATCTATCCATCCACACATCCATCAGTCCATCTAGACAGCAAGCTCCACTTCACAACCTGGGCCGAGTACACAGAAACTGCACCTCAAGCTAGGACGCGGGCACTGCATCATTTCCACCGATTGGGAGGCTGACGTACAGCAACACCTGCAATATGAGATGTTTATGCCAAACATTGTCATTGCATTTTATGGCCGCAATCTCCAGACAGAGGACAACAGCCATCCTTGACCGTCTTTGAGCCAGGTTCAGTCATCAGGACGCAGAAAGAGAACGTAAAGCTCGGTTTTGGCTCAAAAACGGCTGAAAGCACGAGGGACGGGAGGTGGGCAACGGCCCGGGACCAGATGTTTCAACATGGTGGACACACTGCACACCCCCATGACTGATGAATTACCTGTAATACCCCTAATCTGTTTAAGCACTGGGGTTAGAGAGGTTTAAATAGTCTGATTGCAGCGGATCTATCTATTTGCCTGCTCGGTCCATTTGCGACAACACACCGCGTCACTGGCAGAGTCATACCGACGGCCAACAAAAGATTTTCTTTTAGCTCCGTAGAGTCAAAGAGGCTGCCTCCGCAGCTGTGGTTAAGGCTCTTTTCATTTGAAGGGTTTGGCAAGCTTAACAAAAGATCACTGTTGCCTTTTCAACAGGTGAGCCGCTGGTAAACACGCAGGCGTTTCCTACGCCAACAAACCAGAAGAGGGATGTGTACACACCTGCCCTAATAACAAGCAGCGTCTCACCGCCGCCCGTCTTTACTGCTATCCGTCTTTCACCTCCGGCCGGCACCACATTCATCTTTCAGCAGATGTAAAACCTTAAGCGGGCAGTTTCCAGCGTGACAAGCCTGCGGTGCGACTGTGGTGCGAGGCTGGTACTGTTTGACTGGTTCGATTCCCATAATGAGCGTTTTCAGAGACGCTGCTAAAGCAGACGCCCATAAACCTGGTTAGAAATTGCAGTTTCGGTAACAGATTAATAAAACATCTGGCGCACTGTCACAAATCAAACTGACGTGTTTTTGTACTTCACTTCAGATGACTTCAGGGCAAACATAGAACCAAATAGCATAGATACAAATATGGTCGCATGCTTCTGCTTTGATACATAAAGTTTTCTTGATTGATCGTGTTTTCTTTTTAAAATTGTTTAGCTGAGCAACAGTGTTTTGTGACATTTCAGTGCATTTGACCATGACAAATAATTAAGCTAGCAATGTTTCTACGCTAGCTCGTGAGAAAACTTACTGGTTGCAGCCCACTTGCATGACCAAAAAATCCCAAAGCGGAAATTCCCTCCTGATACTATTTGCATGACGCACGTCGTGTTTAAGACGCATTGAATTGAATTGGAAGCCTTATTGTTATTATAAATACATATCTAAAAAAATAAAACAAAATCACAAAGCTGCTCCTTTGTGCTTGATGCAACAAAAACATCAACCCTCTGAAGAGTGGCGACACGCTGCGATTCTCCTGACACTGAATGGCAACATTCTGCATCTCTGCAGGCTAAAACAGGATCGACAGCCTCTGACACGCCTTTGGCAGCACCTCGCTTGTCGTTTAACAAAACACAGGCACCGATTCAGTGGTTACGGCAGTGCCTGACATGGGTGGCAAATATCCTTCAACAACCACTTTGATCACGTTCACGAAATACCTCATGCGAAGGTGCTTTTCCAACAAGCGGCTGTGAGACGTTGTGGACGGCTTCGCTTGCGTATGCTGTCATTTTAACTTACATAATCAATGCATCGGGTGGACACTTTACACAAAGTGAGCTTTGGCCCGTTTGCCATCGTAAACGTCTACATATCTCAGACACACACACACACATCAACGTTATGAAGAGCCCGATGAACGCCTGCTGAAACGTGACGTCCTTTTTTTTTTTTCAGGGCAAAGTTCAGGAAAAAAAGATGTTTTGAAAAGTTTCAAAATAATTGCACCCTTCGGTGCAGATTAATAAATGTATTGGGTTACTTTGATCCAGCCAAACGCACATGACCTTCAACACAGTAAGACCTGGCCTCAAACAGGCCTCATTTACTGGAGTTAGTGTTGTAGTTTTTGCGCCTTGGGTAAACACAAAAACAGCTATTGATCCAACACAAACTAAAGGCCGGGAAACGCAGACACTTTCATTTTTGGCCCACAAAAGTGTTTCTTCATATAGTAAACCTTTTGTGTGTCTGTCTGTGTGTGTGTGTGTGTGTGTGTGTGTGTGTGCAAGCAACAGGCTTGCATGTTGCGGTGAGCGTGCGCTGAGGTACTGAGGAATTCCAGCCAACCGCGAGTTTAAAGAAATTAGGGTTTTCCAACTTCTTACAGTCTTTTAGAGAGAGAGAGAGAAAAAAAACACCATGTTTATGTTCCAGCGTTCAAAAACCCCAGCGAGCATTGTGGTCGGATTTTAAATAACTGTGGTTTGGCTTTCAACGTGCTCGCATAAAAACTCTGCGCCTCCACTGTTTTGGCTGAACTTAATTTGAACAGATGCAGTAAAATTTCGCTTCAGTGGGCGGCCAGCGCTAACTGAGGTTAGCAAACTACTTTATAGTGCTGTCATGCGAAAGCTGAAAAAGTCACAAAACACAGCCTCAAACCTCAACCACGGCAGTGGAATAGCATCGAACCTACGGTCAGCCCTTAAACAAAAAACTTGAAAATAACACTAATACAATTCCAGATCTAGATCTCACTCATTGACATATTTACACGTCAAAGCCCATGTAATCCTTGAATCAAATTCTACAGAAGCCGATCCAATAAATGACAGAATTATTGAGGGTCTTATCTGCCAATCCACTTGCTCACTTTGTGTTTGCAGTCTGCCAGCAGAGAAGGGGCTGGCAGATGAAACGGAGAAAAGCTCCAAATTTGATAGTCATAACTTTATGCGGATGATGGCGTTTTAATTGGAAGTGGGAGACTTTGGCACGGCAGACGCGGAGATTCGTCGAGACGGCAGCACCGAGCTGTGGGTGTGGCAGAAGTATGTGGGCAGGCTTAGCGGATAACAAGTTGAGAAACTTAACATTTAACTTAGCTTAACATCGTGGTAATAGGATTTCGGCATTTACTTGTTTCAAAAAAGAAAAAGTTGAACACTGTACTTAAATGACTCACAGAGTGAACCAAACATTTTTCTGTCTTGAAACAGAAAATAGTTTTGCCAAATCAGTTACCATTTAAAAAATATAAAAAAAGAAACTTTTTTTTTTTGTAAAAAAAAAAAAAAAAAAAAACTATTTTTAAGCGGATAGATTGGCCTTGCCTTGACCAAAAACCAAGGCGAAGCCAAACATGTTCTCAATAGCAAAGATACTCAACCACCAAGCCTTTGAGAGCCGCGCACATTAAACAAAGGCTGCATCACCCAAAACACACAACTCCCCCTCTTTCCAACCTCTAATCATTAATATCATATTTTCTTTGATTCAGATGAAGGATGTCTCTTGAAAAGGGCTCACAGAGGAGACACTGAAATATTTTTCGTCCAAATAATTCATGGTATGAAAAAATATTCCCGCACGGAGAAACCTTGTTTGCTTTGAAAAAAAACGCTGCTCTTTATTTTTTTGCAAAGCACTTATCAAGGGAATTTCAAGGAACTTCTCTGCAAATGAAGCTTCAGAAAGGTGAAAACTAACTGCAATTTGGCAACAAACTAATCCAAAACCAGGCCGAGTGCACGCTGCTGCCTATTCTGAGTCAGAATTATAAGCACTGGTTAGACCAAAGTGTGAACTTTTCCATGTTCATGTTTAATAAATTAAATTCTTCTTACAAAAGCTGAAAAAAAACCTAATTTATTTGCCACCATAAGACGTCCAAAGAGAGAGAGAGAGAGAGGGGGGGGGGGGGAATTGATTTTCACATCTGCTTTAGTGGCTTAATCAGACGGCAGCGCTCCAGCAGCCCTGGTCTGAGTCCTGCTCAATAATTTATAGAGCAGGATGTCACCTCTGCTGCTGCCTGGCTAGCATGCTGCTACGGAGGGCTGCCTTCTGCCATTAGCACGGCTCTATCAGATGAACACTTTGGCCCCGAGCCAACAGAGGGACACAAGAGAGAGAGAGAGAGAGAGAGAGAGAGAGAGAGAGAGAGAGAGAGAGAGAGATTGAGTCCCCGGGTGGCATGGCTCAGGTTTGGCACGACACATTTAGCAAGGGTGTTTTTTTTTTAATAGAAGAAGAAGAAGATGATTGTTTTAGTGATTTTTACAACAATGCTTTTATTTTTTTCACTGGGCTATAAGGAAAAACAAGGTGGGTTTTTTTTCTACAAGAAATAAAGATTGGTCAAAATCATAGAAAATGATGAATGAAAATTGAAAATTGTAACACCCACACATACGCAGATGCTAACATTGATGAATAAATATAAATAAATAAATCCTGCATTTTATCTTTGAGTATATCTGTCATTCAAAATCACACACAGAACGATTTTGTAGCATTCCAGAGAACTTTTTCAAATCCTACGAAAATTTCAAAAAGGTGAACTGGAGAGTGATCCTGCAGCGGAGAGGGAGAAGAAGGAAAGGAGAGGAGAGACGTTAGCGGGACGCAGGTGAAGCCGCTGCCAGCAGACGGAAGCCATGCAGGCGGCTCAGGACAGGATTATAAAATCTAATCGCTAATCTTGTCCCTGGGCACGTCATTTGTTTATTGGGGGTCTCTGCATCGCTTCAAAAGCGTTGATTCTGTATTTGTTTTTAGAGGCTACCAGGGGAGCAGCTGAGCACTTTGACGGGGAGCAGAGCAGCAGAGAGGAAAGGATGATGATCTATAGGCTGCGGTGGGGAGTTGCCACATGATGGATTGCAGAGGAGGAAGAGAAAGAGCGAGAGTGTTGGGGAGGGGTGGAGGTTGACAGCCCACCACCCCCAGCTCCCCCCCCGCAGCTCCCTACCTGCGGTGGAACAGATTGGGGCGGCTGCTGGCTGCCGAGCGTTCTGATTGCCGCGGCGACTGGGCGTCAGCTGACAGATGGCTGCCTCCGAGTGTCGGACGCTGGGCCGTCTGCACGAGTCCACGCACAACAACACACAACCAACGCCGACAACCCCCGCACGCACGCACGCACGCTGGCACGGCCCGCAGAAAAATGGCAGAGAGCGAGAGTGGAGCAGGCCGAGCCGGTTCCGATCCGGAGAGGAGAAGCTTCGAGTGTTGCTGCTCTTGTTGTTGCGCGCAAACACACACACACACACACACACACACACACACACACACACACACACACACACACACACACACACACACACACACACACACACACACACGGGTGCGCACGCCCACGCAGGAGAGGAACTCGTCCAATCTGGTCGCACGCCAAAGCTCGCCAGCGACTTGGACATACGGGGAGACGCGGGGAGATAAGTGAGGAACCTTCGCACGTCGTCGCAACCGTTATGTGCGCGGGACAACGGAGGCCGGAGTCGGGAGTTTCCCGCGGCACAAACCATCGGGCGCGGCTCCAGAGGGCGTCTGGATCGCGGGAGATCTCCCCGCCGAAGCGACCCATCCGCACGAGTGCCTGCGTTCCTACGAGGCCGTTAGAAGCGCTGACGCCGCTACGTCCTTTTTTTTTTGTTGGCGCTAAAACTGATATTTACGGAAATCAGCCGTCGCTGATGCCTCTCCCAGCCAGGCGTCTGAGACCTGCTTGTGTTTAGAGTCCCCTCCAAAACATGTGGAAGGTCCAAGGAAGCATCACTCTGAGCAGGAAACTGAAGCCGCAAGCAGAGGGCTAACTAAGCTGCTAGGATGTTATTCTGGGGATCCATCTAGTCATTTTGGATCATTTCCCTTGACAGGTGATGAAGATCCGATGGCTCATGGTACGTCGCAGTACGGGATGTGCCATGACTAAACGGGTTCTCTCCACGCTTTGTTTTTGGCCACTCGAGAGTGTTTTTGTCAAAGAATCCGTGTTTGCAAAAATGCCGGTGTACGCGTGGACATGGCCTCAATCCTTTGCGTTAGAAACACCTTCAAACTATCCAGTCAGCGAATTCACACAAGTGTGAAATAGACAAAACTGAAGCATATCGCAGAAGCCATTTCCCTACACAATTCACATTCTTTCTGCACCATTTAACCAGTCTGTTTTTTCCCTTTCTTTCTTTCTCTCTCCCTCTCGTGCACACACACACACACGCATCAGAGGGGAATGGCTTGCTTGTATTGCACGCTTCTCACCTCTTGTTTCCATAAATATCTTGTTATGAAATGCAGGTAATGAAAAGTGCAGCTCTGGTTCCCCATGAGTGAAGCCACTTTCATGGTAGTTTAGCTGCCGTTACCTCGGCTGCTCCCCAACGAGCACAGAGGCAGGCGGCCGCCTCGGCTGCTACACTTATTTGCAAGTGCATAAATGCATACCGCGCACGCATTCCCTCATTTCTTCCATTTTATGTTTGGAAGGATTTTCTTTTTCTTTTCTTTTTCTTGGTCTCTTATTTTCTACACTCAGGAGCGCAACAGCAATGTGCGCACCACGATTGCAGGGCACACAGTTGTCTGCCGTCGGGGAAGTTTTGAATTCCAAAACTTTGAGGGGAATTGTGGCAGTGGATGTCTCTCTGAAATACAAATTACCAGCGAGTAAACACTATTTTCTGAGTACGCAGAGCAGTGCAAGAAAAAGGTCAGCGCTCTGAAACAGTGGCACCTTTAAAAGCTCACTGTTCACATATCAAGCAGCAGGAGAGCAGAAGTAGGCAAGCAAGTCCATAGCGTCACTCAGAGTGACTGTTGACAGATTTCTACTGAACCATTTCATGTCTTTCAAATGGAAGAAATTGAATAATTCCAGAATGTCCGTAGAAGCTCTGCAAACCCCTCCCGCCCGACTTCAGACCGCCAGTCGCCACTTATTAAGGCATTAATGCGCCATACATGCAGGTTCAAACTTACATTTCAACGCGGGTTCAGGGACCCCAACCAGGCTGACAAACGTGAAATTGTGACCCGCCGACCGAAAGCCTTTGATCTCCTCCTAATGCTGAGGGAGAAACAGCCCTGGCTTCACCTCGCCTCGCCTCGCCTGCCCGCGTGCGTCCCTGCCCCTCGGCAAACGGGGGGGGGGGGGGGGGGGGGGGGTTGGCTCGTCACAGGGCGAAGCATTGATCAGGCTGGATTGCAGGAGACAGCAGCTCAAAGCCGTGGTCCTCAGCGAGACCCTCTCGCACGGTCTGGCACCTCTTCCAACGGAATGGATAATTCTGGAACAGCAGCTCGCTCCTCGAGCTCGTGCCAACAAAATTTACAATTCAAAAATGGGCCAAGGTGCTGAGGAGGAACGTTCGAAGCACTTTGATTTGTTTCTGTAAGAGGTTCGACACGAGTCCGACGCCGCAGAGCCTCGCCCACGTTGAACTTTGAAGGAAGGAAAGTTGTGTTTGGTATGCGCGCCTCCACATTCAAACGCCGCTGCACATGGTTGTCTATCAAACATATATTTTCACATCTAATTCTTCTTTTATTCAACCATTACAAATAAAATAGGACAATTTAAATTATCAAATCATTTCATTAATCAAATATTAGAGCTTAGCTACAGCTTTCACAACTGTATTCTATTAGCTTTTCAAGGATTGCGACAGAAAAGACAATAGCCGACTCTCCAATACCGTTTTTCGCAAAATAAAAGCAAATAAAATTTCGTCAAAGCACAATTGTGATTTGCAGGCGTTTCCATTAAATAATGGGAGGCACATAAGCCGTAATTCTTGTAAAATCTCGTCCCGCGAGACCCCACTCTGAGGAAGATGGAGGTACAAAACATTTTGCGATTTGGAACAGCTATTTCAGTTTTCGATGTTTTTTTGCTGTCAAGAATGCTTGTTATATTTTTCTCTTTGATTACTTGTAAAAAAAAAATATTCTAACCCTCAGTCTCCTCCTCCGTCCAAACATAATGCGCCATTTGCATTTGTACGTCACGTCTGGTGACACGTAAATGCGTAAAGAGTGTTATTACCAGTTTTTTATTGCGATATTTAGGTTTTGCGCAATTCTAGGGGTAATGGAAACGCAGCTAATGATATTTTAAAGACTGACACCAATACAAAAATGAACAGGCAAATAACTGCAGCAAAATAAATTGCTTTGTAGCGGAAAATGTGGGTCGTCGGTTTGTCCAGCACGCTACATCATTGCGTCGCAATTTGCATGTCCTCATGTCTGAATGCGATTTGATACAGTCAACGGACAAACACTGTCCTTCGCGAGTGAGGGTCACATGACCCTCACTCAGTGAGGGATGTGCTGATGTGTCTGCCACAGCCAACAATTCAACCACTCTTGGTCAAAGGTGACGTTCTCCACAATTTAATTGATAACAACACAATCAATAGGCTAACTGTCCCGGGAAGATTATTTGCGTTGGAGACCTTGCATAAGTCCTCAGCAGCTTGTATGTGCAGCGAAAGGGCAGTTTTGCAGGAGTGATTGGTCTCTGACGTGAAACAAGGTGACACTCCTGGTTTGGTTTGAGGGCTGAAGTTGTGCTGAGTGTCAATGACAGTTTCACTGTAATGAGGAGTCAGGACGTGGCCCTGTGATAAACCGGTGACTTGTTGGGGGGCTGTAACCCCACCCTCGGCCTGTGACAGCTGGGATTGCCCCCCCAACCCCCCACCCCAACACACCCTCCACCCAGCCGCTGAGTGACGGGTGGCAGTGGTAGAAGGCGGCCGGTAAACAGCTGCGACCATTTGTTCGCAATTTGCCAAATTGCATCAGTGTTGGCCATGAGTTTGAGGCGAATCACAAGGTTCGACCTCCGTAATCGTCGTCTATTTACATTCGTGCGTCGCCTCTCCAGAGTCTGTTTGTCTCTGCGCGCCGGCCTATCGGCCTTCGGGCCGACAGTCTCGGGTTCCTCTGCCTACCCCGAAATTGAAAAGCTCATCAGGAGATAATTCTGGAAGGTGCCACAATGCAAGCGATGTGCCACCGTAACCTTACCTCCCAGACGGCCCTGCTACCGCCGTCGCCACTGTCCGTGCCCTGGGGGTGAGGGCGGGGGTGGGGGCAGCTTAGTGCCCAGTGGAGCTCGAGCGGCAGTGGGGATCACTCATTTTAATAGGCCTGTCACATCTGTTTTTAGAACCGGAGGAGGTCTCCCGCTGCAAGGGCCCTAAATCTAGTGACCCCAAAAGGATGTGACAATCTGCGATGAGTTCAGGGAGGGGAGTGCTGGAACAGACGGAAAGAGGAAGGGATTAGATAGAGCGGAGCAACAAAAAAAAAAAAAAAAGGGGGGGGGGCGGGGGGGACAATGCGCAAAGTCGCACTGTTAGCGAGCGCGGCTTCTGGGGTTTGGAGTTTGGCCAATCTGTGTGAATGCCGACTTTTGTTTTCTAGTTGACGGTGCTCAGGAAGAAAAAAAGACGTGCAACTTTGGAGGCAAAGAAACGATTGAATAAAGATAACCAACCCTAATCGTTCTTGTCATCCAACACCCGAGTACAGTTCGAATGGCTGGCGTCCAACCTGCGACAATGTTCAGGGAGGCGTCACTCCCTCTGTTGTGTTGTTGCGGGAATAAAGATCTCACTCTTTTGAGCAAGGCAGGAATTGGCCAAACCAAAGGCCAAAAATTCTTCTTGACCTGTGGATGACTTGGCAATATTACTCAGCCCCGTGAGAGATATATGTGCATCTAAACTCTACATGTCCTTTCACATTGTAGAGCGAGCTGCCTTATGCATGTTGGATACGTCCTTCTTTTCAAGCAATACTCGATTTGCAGCCGGTGGGATGAATCCGTGGCCTTCCTGACTCGACGCTCGCCAGCAACAATCTTTCACTCCACTCCCTCCCTCCCTCCCTCCCTCCCTCCCCACTGCTGCTCTCCGGAGCACTGCTTTGTTGGCATTATATCCAGCTTAACCAAGTAAGTAATAAGTAATGGACGTCTGGGCTATCGGGGAAATTTGTAGCCGTCTACTTTACAAGGGCGGCTCCATCCAATCAGCAAGTGCCGGCTCAGTTTGCCTCGTAATTAATGGCTACTGACTGGACGCTAACGCTCCAATAAATCTGCCGCCATGCTTTTAGGCATAAACACAGCGGCAGAAAAGGGCTTGGCGTGTTGGCAAATGACTTAAGACGACAATATTACTTGAATTAGTGAGCCTTCGAACGGCTTTGATTTCCAGTTAAACTGCAAGAGCGACGAGAGGCGAGCGCGTACACCGAAGAGTCAGGAAAAAACAGACTCAAATGAGAAATGATTCATAAAAAAAACAAAAAAACGTTCATTTCATTGCGATTGCCTTCTAGCCTCTTTAGCTGCGCCGGCTCGTTTTCAAGCCCACCAAAAACAAAAAGCCTCTTTGTCTTTGGTCTTCATGAACTGGTATCGTCAAGGTTATCGGGTCTATCAGTGTTCCCACATCCGTGCGCGCCCTCGAAATGTCAGCGAGTGCGCTCTAATCTCTTAAAAGGTTTCTGTTAGATACACACAAACATGTTTATGCAGGTGCCGTCACCTCAAGCACGCAGGGAGCAGCGCGGCGCGGTGCGGCGCGCTGACTGGCCGAGGCCCGCGATCGCAAAGATAAAGTCGTCGTGTGATGACAACGTGGAAAAAATGCTCGGAATTTGTGTAGACGATTCACAATTGGATTCCTGATCTCGCCGCTGTCGTTGACAAATGGCACCGCTCAGAGCTTTTTGCCTTTGTAACTCTTGCAGGTTACAACTCCACAGGTTCCAATACTGAAGTTCACACTGTTCACTGTAGCCAACTTTAGCCAAACGCAGCTAAAGTGCAAATATTATGTGCCCTTAATGTGGCCCGAACAGAAATTGATCTTTTTTGCCTCCATAAAGTCAGACAGCAACAGCTACTGTATATTTTGCCCTCTGGGGACCGAACAAAGGTACCGTAAGTAAACACGGTCGACCGTCAGTCGCCTTGAACAGGCCGCCGGCGCTCGGCTGAAGGCAACAAAGTCGTTCGTCACGGACGGCATTCACGCCCACACCCTTCAACTTATTCATGTGTGTTTTCACCCAAGATACAATCATGTGGGCGAGTGCGCGTTCCGCTCCGCTCCTTCCAGGGTCGAGCGATTAGCCGTCCGACAATGGCAGCCGCTATTTGTCGCGGCCCCCGTCTCGCCGCGGCACGACAACCAGGGTTCAGCGACGGGAAAACAAAACAGGCGGGGGAAGAAAAGGGTGTGGGGGAGGGGGAGGGGTAGGGGGAGGGGTAGGCGGGGGAGGTGACCGACCGCCGACGGTGACATCCGTGTGAGAGGCGCATTTCCAAGAGCGGACTGTTCATTTACATCCACGCACTGCATTTGGCAACAGCCGTCCACATTCCAAACGCCGTTCCCCCGCCCGCCGCTGCTCTGGGGCGTGGGGAGCAATTACGGGCGAGTTGCGTGCCAGAGCAGTTTGTCACAGGTGAACTGTGGCATGAGGGAGAGGTGGTGGTGGCGGCGGTGGCGGTGGCAGCCAATTACACGTGAGAAAGTATTTGAATCGCTTTTTGTTTTTTTGTTTTTTGTTTTTGTTTTTGTTTTTTTTGCAAATTCAGATTGGCAGGCCGGTGTATTATTTGGAACGAGCCAGACATTTTAAAATAGTTCCCTGTTGATGACTTTCACGACATTCAGCCTCTCTGGGTTTGAACCGTGTGGCTGGCTCCTCTCAACACTGTCTCACATGAAAGGGCTGGTATAAAAGTAACAGTGGCAGAGTGCTGACAAGACGGCACTCAATGAAAAGCTGCTGAAAATAGGAGGCTGGGATTGAAGAGGGCAGAGGGGGGGAAAAAAATAAATAAGAAATCAAGTTGCCAAGGAGCAGCCGACATGACTGAGTCAAAGCAAAAACAAGCTGAACTCAGAGCTGTTAGCGCCGTTCATTTCTTCTCATGGTTAATGAGTGGCGAGGCTGCTTTGTATGTCTTTTCTTTTTTTGTGTCTGTCTTGCCGTCACTTTGTTTTTCTCCTTAAACGCAATGTCTTTTATAAAGTGCAGCAAAATATATATCTAGTACTCAGATTGTGTGATAATTATCTCCGACGGTGGTATTGTGAAGAAGTTAATCAATGTTAATTCATGTGAATCTACCCAGAATCCAACTTTAAGCTCGTATTAGAATAATGATGCAAAATATCTGCACAAATTCATGCAGGTTTCTGCTTTGAATTTTAAAACACCACTGCAGTATTTTATTTGGATCCAAGGAAGGACTGATTTACAATTCTAAAGCAGAGGGGGGGTGGAGGTGGGGGCGTGGGGGGTGAATCATCAGATGTCTTCAGATCTACACCTTGTCTGGCGCACAAGAGTGGGAACAAAAGAAGATCTCATTAGTCGGTGCTTCAAGGAAAAGGACGGTGAATTACGTGGATGGGCACTTTTCTTGCGACGGCAGAAGCTGCTCTTGTTCAACTTTGAAGATTAAATTGGGATCCAAGTAACACCGGAAGATCATTTTGTCATTTCAGAACCCGGTCGTGGCTCTCGAGACCAAACCCTCGAGTCGAGTCTAGGCCTGAGTCCTTGAGGTCAGCGTGATCCCGGTGACGAAGGCGGGATCGGACAAAGCACACAGTGCCAACGGGAGG
>NW_027466052.1:5777500-5837500 GCF_046127955.1 Nelusetta ayraudi | reverse complement strand
GAGGCCATCCACTCCTCAGAGAAGCAATTATCTCCCAGCCTCAGCCTCACACCATGGGCCTGCATGAGAATGAGCCCGGGGCCATGCCTCAACGCCTGGCATCCTCTGCAGACCGCCACGCACCCGCAGCAGAGGAGAGCCCCCCCCCACCCCCCACACACACACACACACACACACACACACACACACACACACACACACACACACACACAAATAAGATATGCAGCCACCCTAAAAGGATGCAATCTTATTTAAAGTCTTTAAACAGCCCTGCTCATTTTTTATTTTCTACGTATGGAGGAAACTAACAAAGAGAGCATGTCAGTTTAACAGCAGGAGGCCTGAGGCTAGAAACCAAGCCTCGGAAATTGACAGGTTAAGCCCTTCAGCCAGGAAGCAGAGAGGGTCAGTCGGCTCTGCAGCAGCCTGGAGGTAAATAGATGCAAATATGTACAGCATATATAGATAGATAGATACATGTAAAATCTACGACAGTTTCCATGTCTCAGGTTAGACGCTGACAGTGAAAAAGGCCCACTAAGCATTGTCAGACAGTCGCACGCCTCCGGCTCTGGCAGCTCAGCTAACACCCCACGATGCCTGTAAACTAATATGAAAAGCAGCATCAACTCCCAGGTAGTAATTCTCCAGGAGCCGTTTTCCTGCCGAAAACTCGTGTGGGTTATTTATTTATTTATCTATTTATTGGCCCCATTAGTGCCATTCAGGATCTGGTGATAAAACTAAAAACTTTTAATTGAGAACAATAAAAAAACAAAACAAACAGGCAATATACACAGAAAGCAAGATTCATCTTGTTTGACGCGTTCGGCGTGAACAGCAGGCCCATATGGCACCTAATCAACAAACATAAAACTATGGCAAACACGAGGCTGTTTGTTTGTTTGCCTGCCGAGCCCGTCACTTACCCTGGTGTTTTGTGCCTGTGCCCAGAACAAACAGAATTTTCAAGAGGACGCCTTTCAAACCAGCTGAAGACGCTCGTACTCGCGGCACATTTCTCCCGAGACGACGACGCAAACATTTTCACAGCTGCTCTTCCTACTTTGTCCGACTGTAAGAGAGCCGCACACTCCCTGAGCCGTGAGCCTGGGCGTCGTAGACGGAGGGCTGGCACTTCAGAGGTGCCAGGTTTTATAACGGACACCAGAATAAAATCACAACACCCAAACCAGAACCACCATGTGGGCTACTGTAGATGAAATAAGCCTTTAAAAAGGAGCTATATGCAATATTTAGCCTGTTACCATTCCATTTGCACTGTACAGGACAATCAGCGTCATGTCGTACAACAGGAAGTGATGTCACACCAAACACATGCGTGCTTTGTTCACCCACTCCTAGCTTAGTGGCCGTGCCTGCTAGTTTAGGGATGTAAGATCCGCTTCCTGCAACCAAACGATGCTAACGATAGCATAGCCCAGTTTGCTGATAGCCTGAACAGTGACTTTATGTGTGACTTTACGTGACAGCTCTGGTATTTGAGCACCACATTACCAACAATGTCAAACAATACTGCAGCTCTTTGCTAGTTAAAGTTTTTCGCTGAAGGTAACTCGTATTGGCCAGGCAGCAACGGATGACAGAGCTTCAATGGGGAACTTTTCCTTGACTACCTGTTGTGTCCCAAAATAGAAATCTCCTCAGAAATGGGTTTGAAATTTAAAAAAAAAAAAAAGAAAAAAGAAAGAAGAAGAAGCCAATTCACTGTTTGGAATGGCATTCTACCAGAGAACGTACAGTACATAAGGAGAATCAGTCCCTGACTCCATATTCGAGCCTTCGGTCAGTGAACTGGTTACACAAAATCTTTGCTAGTTGCGTGAAAGCCGCGTCAGAAGAGCCCGTCTACAAAGCAGCGGCGCTTGTTTATGTAGGCCACCATGTGACTTCTAGGAACACAGTGTGGCCAGAATACATTGACTTTTCCCAACAAAGCAAAGATGGTCCCTTTTTTGTGTTTAAACAAATTAGCATAGGTTTGCGGTGGGAAGGATAAAGGTTTCAACAGCTGTGTCGGTCAGCCGCAGTAGGTTTAAAGAGAAATAGGCGCAGCAGAGAAAATTGCCACGTTATCTAATAATAGAATAAATGGAAATGTCTCTCTTTGTCAAACAAGGAAGTGGCCGGGCAGAGAATGAGTCAAAATTCCTGCCCTTTTGTGTTTCTTTACCCTCCTCCCACCCCCTCGTCTTTTTGTTTGCGCCAACTTTATTGTTGCTGCTGTGCACTGTGTGTGTAGACATAGCTGACGGGGAGACGACACTTTGCACACAGACACACAAACAAGACAGCGACTCCTGCTTCTCTCGTGTGTGCTCTGCTAATATTTACTCAAGCAGGCCAGAAACACTGCCACTATTGAGCTTAGCCATTCAAAGTAATGTTTGACTAGCATTAGAAAAACAGTGAGGGAACACTGGCCAGCCAATAAGGCCGCCCGCCCTCAGGCTGTGGCCCACATAGACAAGAGCCGGCCCGGGGTGTGTTGCTAATGCCGCCTTTTCACACTAGTTAAACATTTAGTGAGTCAGTGTTGTTTCTGCGTGTTGGTTTTACTTTGTCGAAGACCTCTCGTGAATGCGGAGGTGCCCGCGCGGATCGACTGAATGCAGGAGGTGAACGCCGGCTTTGTTTTCTGCTCGCGGCGACGACAGCGAAGGTAAGGTCCAGGTGCCAAGGAAGAAAAAAAAAAAAAAGAAGAAGAAGTGGACGTTATCTCGCCGCAGAGCTAATCAGCACCTGCCGGAGTGCCGCAAATTCCACCGTCCGGGTGCAGCAGCAGCAGCAGCAGCAGCAGCAGCTCATCAGTTTCAAATGAGCTCAGTCTGACGTACAAGGATTGCGTAACACCGCCATCAGAGCTCAACCTCCCTTTCACTTTGTGACACAGAGCCGAGAGACCGAGAGGCCGAGTCCGTCCGTCGTCAGAGCGTTTACGGGCCCTCTGGGTGGACGGGCGGGGGTCCGAGCGTCATTAACAGCCGCGCGGCTCACAGCAGATTGCAAAACAAGCTAATCAGCGCGCGGAGGAGCTGCCGGGTCGAGCCAACGCGATGTGCGTCTGCCGCGACTCCCCGCGCTCGTTCCGACACAAGGGTGGTGTCGGAGTGGGAGGGGAAGGAGGGGGGGGTATTTTAATATCCTGCTCACAACGGCGCGGCGCCGTGCGGGGCCGATGACGAGAGGCCGACTGGAAGACAAAGAGCAGATAAACGGCTCGGAGGAATATGATGCCTTGCGTTTTTAATATAGATATGAGAGCACCGGCGGTGGAGGTGGAGGTGGAGGGTGGAGGCAAGTGGTGGTGGTGATGGTGGGGGGTGTACACAATAAGCTGAGCCCCTTTCACGGCCAGTACTGCCACCTCCTGGTGATGCATAGACAGTATTTACTATGTTTCAGTACAGTAATCATGAAAAGGTTACACAGTGACAGATATAGACTTTATAGACTTTATAGACACTATATATATAAACTTCTGAGAGGCACACAACGACGAGTCAAACCTGAAATAAATAACTGCTGACCTCCACTGGGGGCGGAGCGTGTTTCTAGTGTCCAGCTGAATAAGGTGCGGGTGACTTGGAAGCGTCACCCAAGGACTTGCGTGACATTTTACATTTGACCTTTTTTTTTTCCTGGCATGGTCTCGCAGCTCCGCTCGTCAGACTCCACAAACGTCATGATTCAGCAGAACTGCTTTCCTTTTGTCAGTCAAAGGTAATTCACCCGTCAGGCGACAGTTTATTGTTGCCGCTCCTTTCACCCAAGACGGTGCCAGCACACCTCCTCTATAGATCTAAACAGCTACCAGTTATAAAAAAAAAAAAAAAAAAAAAAACACCCAAGTCAAATATTAGCTTTGGCATAAGAACGCTCAAAGTCAGCAGGCTTAATAAAAGCTTCATATGATTAACGGCTGGGGGGGAAAAAAAAAAAAGAGGACGTGGAGGGGAGGGTGGAGGAGCGGAGGAGTGGAAGGGCCTGTAGCGCAACGCTGGTGATGCACGGATTCCTTAGTCTTGATAGTGTTTTTTTTATGTTTTTTGGAAAAAGATGAGTAAGAGGAGTATTTACAATTGGGACAACAATGAGAAGCCCCATTAATACACATACAGACGTCCACTGGTTTTTATTTTTTGCGCATATATTTTCTAACCCTAACCCTTAAAAACATCACTGCAAATAAAACATATGCTGTATTATGTCATACATCATGTATCATGTAAATAGTCTGAAAACTATTTTAAAGAGCGATCATATTCTGTTGTTTGTTTGGGTTTTTTTTTTTTGCCAGGATCTTAAAAATTGTTTCTTGGACTTTTGCAGTTTCTGAACTGCAATTATTAAATGTTTTTCAATGATTTTCTTTCACCCAGGAGCGGTCGAATTTAAAGTTCACTCAGCTGCAAAGATGACCGTGAACACACTGAGGGGAGGCAGTGGGTTGACGTGACGCCACTTTCACTGTCGCCAGCTAATTATGACAGTCGCAAGTCACGTGTGATTTAGCCGCTCTGGCCTTCTTCTTCTTCTTCTACTCCTTCTTCTTCTTCTTAATAGCACTCTTTAAGGCACAAACACACAACGGAGGATTAAGTATAATGTTTCCATGAGACAAATGTGAGCCCGGCTACAAAGGAAAGCAATTACGTCCCTGTTAAAAGCCACTTGAGGAGCCGGAGCAGCAGCCTGCGGGCAGCCTCACTCACGCCGGCCGCACTTTCTCCTCGTCCTCCGACGCCTGAAAACGCTGCACACTCTGCTGCTCCTGCAAGCTTCTGCCGCAATTACACCTGGCCTCCTCCACATGCTCAACCTTTCCATCTGAGGTCAACCTTCTTCTTCTTCTTCTTCTTCTTCTTCTTCTTCTAGTGCATTGTGTGCGGTGACAGAGGGGAATTATTGTTTAGTGACGTGCTTGTGTAAAAAAACAAGAAAATTATTTATTTATTTATTTGGTTTGATTGATTAATGTAAATGAGAGCGGTATTTTTCAAAAAAATCTTCTTCTTCTTCTTCGCCAGAAATCATTGTTTATAAACAAAGGTTGTTTTATATATAAAAAAAAAATTGAACTCTACCGTCATCACTAATATGCATTCTCAGCACTGGAATTGTTCCGTCTGAATATCAAACGTCCAAACCACTCTGACCTTGTTCATATCTGAGGTTTTATTGGCTTAACACAACGCACGGCCCACAATTTCCTCTTTGAAATGATAAATAAGTCACTCATGCTGTGATTACACTGATACCGCCAGGCTGTGTTATAACCGTGGGCTGCACTAAAAAAAAAAAAATCAACTCACAAAATAAAACACTGCACTCACGTGCTGTGAAATGTCGCATTTTACATGGCTTGTTTTGACAAATTTGAGTGAAATTATAGATCCACCGAGCACAACAAAGAACCTGGTCTTACACATGAACAGGCCAGCAGCAGCAGCAGCAGCAGCAGCAGCAGCAGGATTACTCTGACCAAATACAGTGAACAGGTTTGATGTATTATCAACCACAAGTGCAGCCTGGTTGCTAGTTTGTCAAAAAAGTCCAAATATCTATGATTAGGCAACAAAGGTTACACTACACTCTCAATTAGCAGTCAATTAAAATACGCATTATTTTTGCGGAAAAGGTAAATGTGAAAGACGTGAACAAGAGAAAATGTGATGTGAACGAACTGCGAACTGGACCTCCAAATTTCGAGAGTCCGAATCACGGCCGCGTGAAGTGGTATGAGCAAACCAAAAGTAGAACTGGTCCAGGCTAGTAGCGCTGAGAGCAGCGAGCGATGCAGATGGCTAATTTGCATCAATGATGTCAGGAGATGTAAAAACTGAGATGGAGGAAAGAAAAAAAGGGAGACAGCCACGAAGATCTCTGCACAGTAGACCTTAACGGCTGTGGGTAAATGGATGAGAATCAGTTTCAACATTGTCATCACAAACACAAATGGAGCCAGTAAAAACAAAAAAGAAAAGAAAAAAAAAAGAATGTCAGCCTGGGATTCGCAGGGGCCTTCAGCGAAACCACACCACTGACAGCTGCAGAAACGTAGCGCTGTGCCAGGAACACAAGGAAAACATCCAACCCACTTTGGCTGAGAGTGTTTATCCCTCAACAATGCCTTTCAATATTTAAAACAAAAAAAGAAAACAGTGCTTTCATTGTTCTTGGCAGGGACCTTCATGTCCTGGTTGGTGTTGACGAGGAACCAGCTTAACGGTAATCACTTGCAAATGTATTTATCTTTTATAGCTCGTGATTGCAACTGTTTTTCGCCGGGGCCGCAGCCAGCGCCTGGAGATCCAGGCCTTCCTTATTTTGGGATTCCCGGAGGACGGAACGGCGGTTCGGGCTTCGATACGGATGGGAAAAGGTCCGTCAGCCCAGGTGAGCCGCCGTAGAGCTGCTCTGTCAGTCGCCGTGCTCTCCATCGTAGCAGCTGCTACTCAAAGACAGAGCGACGGCCTTTAAGCGAAACAAAGCCAGGGGAGCTCGTTTCCCCCAGAAAAAGACGCATCGAGCGTCGTTTTGGGGCGGGAGGGATAAAAGTCCAGTAATCTATTCATCCTATTTATTTTCTGCATCAGGTCTGGCTGTTGCAAAAGGGCAGACGACGTGTTCAGAAGCATTCCCGAACAAAAATGTTATGCTCCGTGTTCAAAGTTCTGGATGTGAAAACATGGCGGTGGCACAAAGCAAAATGTTTTGCACAGCGGCTATTTGATGTTAGCTATATGGCGGCGGCGGCGCACAAACCGCAGCGCATTAATTCAAGGGCTACAGCAGGGCCCTGCGCGAGTATAAAAAAGGTGGAAAATATTTTCACAGTTAACGTTTCCCATGTGCTCGGGGACTGGCGGAGGTTCAGCAGCGAGCGTTTCATCACGCCCTCTGCGGTTGAGGGTGATTTTACAGTCAAAATTCAGGCTTTGTTTAGCATGACTTCAAATGTGTTGGATCAGCGCTAGCCACGAGTCCTAATGCTGCATGCTGTCACGCCATTTGAGGAACTTCTCAAGTATGGCGTGGGTGGGTGGGGGGGGGGGGCCACGTGACTGACTGACGATTACAAGGCGAGTAAAAGCTGATCCTGATGCTGATGCTCGTCTTCAGGCAACTTCTGGAACACTTTGCCGAGGCAAAATTTCACAGATACGGAACGGCAACTTTTGACCCGCAAACAAAAATAATGATCGTAGTCGGAGCAGCACGGCCTCTGGCCTGACTGACGATTTCCTGGGATAATCTCCATGAAAAATATGTGAAACAAAAAAGAAATAAGGCCAGATTTCAGTACATGAAAACCATTAAATTTACTTGCTGTTTATTCACCGACATCAGTATCTGGTATCGGTACCAATACCGGGGTAGAGTACTCTATTCATATTCATGAAATGCATGCGGATTCCCGGAACACCGGTACCAGTTGTATATGCACGTATATGACAATTTGGTTAAATTTGTGTTCGTACGGCAGTAAAACTTGTTAAAGTCACCCACGGTCCAGAAAAAGGTGCTAAGGAATGTTGTTTAAATGACAGAACATCTGTGGAAAATTAAAAAACAAAAAAAAAAAAAAAAATCAATGTAATTCTATACTGTGTAAATGCCTTATTCAGTATCGGTGAGTAGTGAAATTCAAGCACTCTACTCGTTCTGTGAAAAAGTGGTATCGGTGCAACCCCGCTTAAAACTCTTCCTGTCCAAACGCATGCTATGCATCAGTGGAACCAGCAAACATTATGGCACACGTCTTCCTAGAAGAAAAAAAAAACAAAACAAGTTCATTATCTTTCGCATTATCTGCTGAGCCAGTTCACTGCAAACACAGACGGCAGTTACGCAGTGACATGCCACATAACTCCACACTGCAAATAGGACAAAAGCATTTTGCTCTACGAGCATAAACACCATGCAGAGGATTGGGATTCGTCATCTTTAGAACACTGAATATCCCGGCCAGCGGGAAGTCGCTCATCCACCGACGGCGCCCGAGCTGCCGGAGCTCATCTGCATCCTATTACCCCTTGCAGTCCAACACATTAGCTGCCAGACAGTCGTGGTCCTGTCATATTAAGATGTAGTGCGAGCGCTGCACTCTGGGCGCCAGGCGACGTGCAGCTAATGCACTTAGCCGATGTATTATTAAGAAAGTGGCCCCGCTAATTGAGTTTTAATGTCAGCGGTCGCTTCGGCGCGTGTTTGAGGGAACACGAGGGAAAGTTTAGATGTTGATAAATTACAGCCGGCCACTCGTGGCAGCTCCAAAGGTCACGAGCGACGCTGGGGCAACCGCCACCAGCTCGTGCACTCTTAAAGGAGCCTCGCCTGCTGATTCACATTCTGCTCGTGGTTTGGAAAGATTTTAAAGGGTGCTATGCATGCAACGCTTTTGTCACGTAGCCACATGCATATTAGTAAAATGAGGAAAACAACAGGGGCAAATTGCAGGCCACAAACAGCTCTGGCACCTTTCGTTGAACAGCAACCTGCCAAACACAGCAGTGATTTCACAGGGAGGGAAGGCAAAGGGATTTCAGGTTGAAATATGAACATGAGCCCTGAATAAACAAGAGGAAATTTGCATTTTAAACACCAACACATTATGTGCTGCAGCTTTGTGGAAATCATTAGTTACACACTTTCCTTGCAATTATTTTGCTGGGCACACACACTGCCTATGATAGGAAGGCGGCGAGAAGGGCTCCAGTCTTTATGAGAATCACTCACCCACAACACGAGATAAAGCAGCGCAATAACTTATTTCAAAAATCCCAACCGGCTAATTAACATTGTGAATTCAAGCAGAAAGTCGGTATTCCTCCGACGAGTTTAATTGCATTGATGTGTGAGTCACAATTTAACGGCTCAGACTGAGAGCTGCTTTGGCTCCCCGTAAGTGACGATACTTCCTCACCCCCAAAGACAACCGGCAGTCTGACTTTTTTTTTTCTTCCCCCCCCCCCCGGCCCCCTCACACCACTGCAGCATAATCAGGTTGAGGTTTACCTGAGCTCATTTGATGATTTAATAGACTTAAATGAGTTTTCCTCCCAAGGTTAATTATGGAGCACTGACTTTAATTTGCTATTTTGCGATTGTTTATATATATACACTGTATGGAAAACTGTTTTCTGTTCTGCTTGGAGTTACTCTAATTACTGTGCTGGACCGGTGCCAGCCAAGCAGTGCGGTGTCCGGAAGGTTTTCACTGGGTTTATCAGGTCGGGGGAAGGAAAAAAACAAAAACCCAATGAAATTCAGACTTATCTTTTATTGAGTTCAAAAATCATTGTTTATGGGTGTGTTCTGGCGAAAATTCATGCGTGACAGTTTGCAGTAAGCGGTTCATCGTCAGAGTCTCTGAGTCAAGACCAAAGGTTGCTCCCTTTAACCTACATTTGATTGGGTAGATTAGAACAGACCTGTTATCGTGTCTATTTCTCAATATTTTTTGAATGCAAAAATGTACATTTGCACACTGTGAAGCACTGAACAGAGGGACCACCACAGTGCAGATAAATAGTTCTCATACTATTGCAGCTATATTATTATACTAGATGGACCGAGAGCAGAGTGCTCGACAGCCTTGATGATGAGTGGCTTTAATAGCCGCCGCGACTCAACTTCCTCTGCTCTGTTCAGTTTAGTCGCCCCTAAAACTAAGCCGTAGTATCAACAAGACTTTGGACTTTGCCAACATGTTTTATTCAAGCCGCAGGGATTTTTTCCAGAGCATCCAAGGATGGTTTTGACTGATTTGAATGGACTGAAGACGAGAGAGGGTTTTCCCGAGGAGTCCGCTGCCTCCACCAGCGTCAGCGCCGTACTGCTGCACTGCACTGCAGCGTGTTTCTGGAGATCAAGATTTGATAGTAGAAATAACTTTAACAATCTTTCACTTTGATATATTTGGATGTACTGACCCTGGTTTAGTGTCCCCAAAGCAATATAAATTTTGGAGGGCGACAAAAAAAATGTTCTTGGATGGGTAAAATATTAATAATCAAGCTGTTTGGCTGACTTCAATTTATTTCCACTGAGCGTAGTGCAAGTTTCTCAGTTCAGAGCCTCGTCTCTTTTACTGATATACACCAATAGGCCACAGCAGTAGTGGTCAGGATCAGCATTAAGTATCCACAACAAGGTTTACACAGTAGCTTGTTTTCATATGGAGCTCACCAGATATACTAGAAGCAGGTGGGAGGAGACTATCCCACATACTGATATTGGGTTTTGATATACAGTGTAATACAGCACTGGCAAACAGGATGTTTAACCGTCGATCACAACCAGGATCCTGATCGTCCATGTCAATGCAGTCAGAGTCGCTGAAGCTCCGCCACGGCCCCAAATCCCAGTGATCACTCTCACCCTTTAATCGGCCACTCTGACGTTCATTCACAAATCTACTGACAATCACAATTATGGAGAGTGACTGAACTCATCCCTCAAGTTCCACCTCTCGTCCCCCGAAACATGCAGCAGGTTCTGCAAATGGAACAATTAAGATAATTGACACTACGGCCCCTCTGAACAACGGCTGAGATTAGATTAATTCTCATAATGTTCCTCCATTGTTCTTCATTTGCCCTCTTCATACCCGGTGTCAGTCAGACCCTGGCACTGAGGTCTTCAGTCCCAGTGTCAGTCAGACCCTGGCACCGAGGTCTTCAGTCCTGATTGGATGACGGTGTTTTGTCCCATCCTGTTCTCACTGCATTTCTTCAGACACTGCATTTGAGTCTTGGACGTCACTTTTAATGTCAGTTGGGTTGTTTTTCTTCCTTCGGTTACAACTGGACAGTTGTCCTCTAAGGAAAACAACTTTGTTTTCAGCTCAGCAAAATGGCAAAATGGTCAAATGTGGTACAATCGCCAGGGCTGAGAAAAGGATGCCGCCTTAAATCAGCCCTGACTCGCTGCTTTGCATTTGCTTTGTGTGGTTCTCATGATAAACCCGGAGGCTCAGGGTGGAAGGTCATTATTGTAGTAATATGAACTGGGCATGTTTGCATTTCACTTAGAGGGGAACTTATTCAGTTGCGCCAGTTCCTCTACCTTTATTTTCGCACGGTGTGGGACGGGGGGGAGGCGGGAGGGGAAGGGGGCGGGGGGCGGGGGGGGGGCGGTGAAGGTATTACGTTATGAGCGCACGCCCTGTGCGAAAGGGCCACCCAGAATAGCGGCGTGGCCATCCAACACTGTTCAATAGCACTGCCTGCAGGGCCTGGCGCACATCTCTCTCATGTGGACGGAGTTTAGGAGCGAAGCTTCCACTATTACATTTTTTCCATTTCTTCAGATGTTATTTTACAGAACACCGGGCTCTCCTCTCTGCGGTCAGCCGCCGTCCAATCCAGTCAAGAATGATACGCATTCCTCGGCCGCTTCCAACCAGCCGCACTTTAGCAGCTCAGGGCAGGTTGCACCGCCAAAGGCCAGACGGCGAGCAAAGCACTTGGACTGTGGTTCAATGAAAATAATGATTGAAGAAAAGCACACATAAGACACCACACCACGGTAGCAAATTATAAAACATATTACTTGGCGACGGGACAAGCGCGCTTTTTTGATTTCCGCGGGGCGGCGAGCGCGCAGCTGTTTCAGGTTTGTCCCATTTCTTAGCAGCTGCAGTGAGAGCCCCTTCATGATGTCTGTAACGGAAGACAAAACAAATACCTATTGAGTCAACATGACCCCGATCCCTCCTGCAGTTGGAAAACAAATAAACACGGGCTCAAACTAGGCAGGCCGAGCCAATCCACTCAGGAATTTCAAATACCCTTAAATTTATTTTCCATGAGGTCTTTGCCGCAATCTCCGCAATCACAGAGGTCAATTTAGCATCGAAAGGGAGAAAAAAGAAAAATTGGGTAAACATTTTCACGGAAACCGATCCTGTACGAAGTGAAACGGCTTCTTTCCCCTCGTTTCCGAAGGAATACAAGTTTACGCCGACGCACAAAAAGCTCTTCTCGGGCACACTGCTGCATTTTATTGAATTGATCAGCGCTGCCCGGCTGCCGCAAGGGGAACCTGCACACTTGTTTGTTTTTCCCATGGCCACTTTAAGCCAAACATTTTCCCCCCCGACTGAAAAGGCCTGTGTGCGCCCGGACAAAAAAAAGGTAGGAAAATATCAACAGGTCTTAATTTACGTCAGAACAAAAACAAACAAACCCAGGAGAAAGGAGCTGCTCAGGAGGTCCACGGCTTCTCTGAACCACAAATCCTTCTCATGTGGCTTAAGGCAGCCTGCCAGCCAAATCTAATATGGATTTATATACAAAGAAAGTGCTTAGTTTAACATAATGAATATTTAATCATGCATGGACCTTGTAAAGCAATTTTGCAGAAATAATTGAAAGCAGACTTTGACTCGGGGCTGGGGGGGAAAAAAAAAAAAAAAAAAAAAAAAAAAAGCAACAGCTAAACTGTTGACCCAAAGGAGACCAGAAATCTCACGCTGGATTAAATGTTTACACTGCTGGCATACACTCTGATAGATGAGGTTAGGAATCTGGGCTGGAATCACTGGGTGTTAAATCTGCTGATTCTGACAGGGCGAGAGAACACACACACACACACACACACACGCACACACACACGCACATGCGTCTGGCTGTCCTGGAACACATGCACTTGTTGGATGGCTTCATCCGCTATCTTCTAGCGTTGTGTTTATGATTTGTCAGAAGAAAAAGCTTTCATTTAGTGAGCCAGCAGTTACAGGGGGAGGGGGGGAGGTGGATGATTAAAGAGGCAGAACCACCTGCGTGAAATTAAAATGAACGGCCTTGTGTGCGCGGTTCATTAACGATGACAAAACACGTTCTGTCGTTAATACTTTTTAAGATGAGTTAAAAGCAGTCTATACACTTCCCATCACGCTGCCACGTCCAGCTAACATACAGAGGAATCTAATGTGAGCAGAGACTGCAGAATAGAGAGCATATACACACACACACACACACACACACACACACACACACACACACACACACACACACACACACACACACATATTTGGATAGTTCAAATAAAAAATATATACATATAATATATATACACACACTGACGCAGTCTCAAAGGGTTGTGAGTGTGTGTGTGTGTGTGTGTGTGTGTGTACAATATAGCATCGAGGGGAACATTTCATAAGAACTGCAAAGTGAAATGTGGACGAGATGTAATACATCTCTATTATTAAAGCGCTAGCCGATGGTGCCACATCTCTGACAGCAGTAGTGAAATGGTCACTGTGACTAGAATACTGCATGTCTGCAAGACACTGGAAAATAAGAAAGAGCTAAACTTCTTTAAAAAAAAAATAAAAAATAAATAGTGGTAGTGACATAAGCGGATTTGAGGGAAAGTATTCACTTATGCAAAATAAAACAGGTTATCAGGTCTATTTGGTGATTCCCTGGCACCCTTAATAAATCAGCTTAGGGTGCAGCCTAACGGCTTCATTCGCCCTGCAAATCTCTGCATTGCAATAACATGCGCCAGCGAGCACAGATTAATTTAATAACTCTTTAATATTCTCCATGAAAAGAACAGGACCAGCAAGTCCGGAGCATATGGGGTGGCTGGTGGAGGGTGCTATCTGTGGAATAGGATATTGCTGCAGCAACAGATTGAATATTACATAATGATGCCATTTATATTCCATTCAAAGTGTTAGCTTCCCAGGCCGGGGAGTCTGACAGAGCAGGGGATTTGTCTGTGAAGAGGGGCAGTGAAAAAGTTGCGGGTGTGAAAAGGACACAAGGTGAGAAGAAAGTGTGAAGATTGCACTCCGGATCTGAATGTTCATGACTATGTCACAAAATATACATAATAAATATGTTGTTTGGCCAGTGGCGTACAACAGAGCTATGACAGCCATAGCTGCCTGATAATTAAAAAAAAAACAAAAAAAACCAACCTAATCTTAAATCTTTTTTCAATTTTAATATTTTAATTTTACATACAACACACCCAACACAACAAACTATCTTCTAGAAGTCATCTATAGAATATAATATTGTCATAATAAACAGTCGTGTGGTGCAGCCTAAGAACACCACCTTGTTTGCAGGTTGCAATTCAATTTAATTCATAGAACTTTAAGAGGCTGTCAGGAGGTTTGATCTTCGCAGAGCATCAGTGCGTTTGCGTGATGAGCAACTCCACAGGACTCAACGCCTAACACACACAACGTAAAAGAAAATAGCGGTTTTCTCCTTTCCTCTGCTAGTACTAGCAAATCATTTAATAAATAGATGCAAAAATTATATTGAATCTGAGTTGCAATTTACAAAGAATTGTTCAAAAGTAATACAAACTTAAATGTTACTCTTTGGTTTTGCAGCCTCAAAACCTTCCATAATAAAAGATGTAGTATGTTATGGGAAATGTGCGTTATGTCAATTTTTTAGAGGAATAGAACAAACGCAGAAGCCAAAACCCATTCACTAGCATGGAAAGTAAAGTACTCAACTTCCAAATTTCTAGTTAAAAAATGTTGGGTTTTTTTCCACATAGCAGCCATAGTCTGCACAGAGAGGTAACAGGCTGGAGTGAGCACTCCTACAGAGCACTCAAGTCAGATATCTGTTTCCCATTTGGGCTAAAACATGACAAATATCCTGTAACCAGCAGTACAAAGCATATCAAAATGACATATCTGCACTGGAAATGAGTGTTGAACACGTCAGATGGCAAACTGGTGCACAGGGTGGAGGTGAAGCTTGGAGAGAATAAACAGAGCTTGCAGACGCTGTAATGAGAATTTGCTCCATTTGGCAGTAGCCCGCAGCAAAAGTCTCCCATCTGTTTCTTATTGGAAAGGGAGTCAACAGGGATTCGGGGGAAGACGTGAAATAACTGACGGACCACAGCGACACCCTGTGGACGCAGCTGGTAACACAGGCACGAGAAAGACTACTCAACTTTCGCAGCAGTTATTCAAAGAAACTTTTAAAACATTAGACATGGTTGTCAGAGCTTATCAGTGGTTACCTTTTTTTTAAAAAATTAATGTGTCACTCTGTTGCCACTATCATTTTGTTTTAGTATCAAATGACAAGAATGTATTTTTATAAGGGCATTAAGGGTTTTTCATATTGCTTCAATTTGTAAGGGATTGTGACACAGCAACATGGCTTCATAATGTACTAGTTTAAAATTGCTGCGCTTCGGCCTTTTGTTCAACCGCTTTATAAAGGACAAAAACTGACAGTGATAAAGCACGTGTGCGCATGTCAAGTGACGGTCGTTTGCGCGGGGAGATTAAACGTTGAGGTCAATGTTGAACCAGTAAAAGCACTTGACAAAGAATGGCATTACAGTGGTTATTAATGTGTGTGTTTAAACTGGGCACACACCACACAAACTTGGTGTGTGTGTGTGTGTGTGTGTGTGTGTGTGTGTGTGTGTGTGTGTGTTAAGGGGGCGTGAGAGGCTTTTAGCAAGATCAACAGTCAAAGCAGGTACACAGGCTTAACGGTGCCTATCACCTGTGGAGGATGTAATAGCGTTGCCGAGCACACAAGGCTTGCCTTTAACTTTAACACTGCAGAGACAAGATAGAGGGATTTTCACAGGCCATAAAGTCTTATCACTCCTACTGTCACAACTGCGCGCGCACACACACACACACCCACATACGGGAAACCAGCAGGAGTCTTAAAACCAATACTGCACGACAAAACATCTATCCGCTAAAAACGATTTATGTCTTGCTCGCTAAAAAAAAAAAAAGAAAGAAAGAAAGAAAGAAAAGAAGAAAAAAAAGAGTGCGTTTTAACAAAAGCAATCACAAAGTTTAACGTATTAAAAACTGTGCCATACTTATCAACAGTGTCGTTTTGTACTTTGGTAGTAATCCAAACTGGAATTTAAACTTCATTTCCTCGCACCAGGAGACGTTTTTCGAACAAAATGGACACCAGCATAAATCCACTGCACAGACAACCGTGAATTATGCACCTTTGCATCCAGATATTCAGCCTATAGCATCTAATGGTGGTATCATTCCTATTTGAGACATTTCATTTGCTGCTGACCATGTGTGTGTATTTTAACAGCCTATTTAAGGCTGCTGTTGCAGGACAGTGGGAACAAACGATTTCTGCAAAGACCCAGGAAATTGGCCTTAAAATTGCAACAATAAAATAACCAAGTGTCAGAACCTAAGTCTTGTTATTTGCATTATCAAGGAAAAAAGAAAAGAAAAGAAAAGAAAAGAAAAGAAAAAGAAGAAGAAGCAGGCAAGCAAACCATACAGCACTGAGAGGTTGGAAAACAACAACAGGTGAATCACATTCAGCAGCAGCTTCTGCCGTTTTTAAAACCATACAGTCAGTGACACAAATTCACATTACGCCCATCTACAAAGTAAAGCAACTTAAATGGGCGGATAAAAGGAAACGTCTAAAAGTCCATTAAGAGTCTGCACCAACGAACTATGTAGTTCGTCAACGCCAAAGAAAGTTAGCTAGCCAGCTAGCTAGCAAAGATTCAGGAAAGATATATGTCGTATATCCGTATATTGCTCAACTACGACCATACCTTCTGCCATCCTCATGTCTTCTTTTTGTGTCTTTCACAAGTGAAAACTTGGCTTACAATCACCTTTTTAATCGAACACCATGGGGTTCTGTTTTCTTTTTTCCCTCCACAGTCAAACGCAAAACGTTTGTTGAGGAAAGTGCGCGTACGACTTCGCAGACATGTTGCTGAACGGGGCGGTGCTTTTAATTAATGAATTAATTTTCAATTAACACGATTTAGAGAAACATAACCTCTTTTTTTACATTCACGAATAGCGCGAAGCTGATTGTGCTCAGGCTGTCTCGTCAGCGCCATCGGTCAACTGGAGGCATTTTGCACCTTTTTGTTTACTTGTACAGTACATGTGGACATTATCCACAATGGGGAGAGAAAAGGTTTCAAATCCGACTGTACAACTTTCGTAGTTGACTAAAGAGTAGCTGGTGCAATGCTCAAGTCGATAGCAAAGTCAACAAGTGGGCATGATAAAACTGTGACTGTGTCCAAGCAGCCTTTAACAGGCGCTGCCGTTAAAGAACCCATTTAGTGAAGCGGGGCTGTCTCGTTGTTGACTCTAACACTAATGGCCAGCTAGTTAAACAGCCGATGGATAAACGGTCAATACTTTTTGAAAGCAAACACTAAGCGTTTGCGACAGACTGTCGGCTCTTTCCACAATCTCACTTCCGATGAACTTCCAACTGGTTGCTCATTCCATATAGTGTGTTTATCAGCGAGTTGCCACCTGCTTCTTGTCAGAAAATACATTCTGAATTGCTAAAAATGTCATTAAGGTGTGTATCCATTCATTTACCATTTTTTTCCCCCTCATGTGGCTTCGCATCGACTGTGATGTCTCGTTTGCCAAAATCGCTGTCCAATTAAAGCTCCTCTCCCAATTGTAGATCCTCCGAAGGGTTTTTATTCCCCCTGCTGTTCAAATGATCAACCATCAAAAACTGTTTTCTGCTACCCTCAGTTGAATTAACACACACACAATAGAAAAACACACCAGTTTCTCCCGCTTTCACACTCCTGAGATGGCACCAAATAGGAACTTGAATCTCCTTTTCCGTGTTTATGGAATGAGAAATCATTAAAAATAACTCAAGATTTTGTGTTCAAATAAATTTAATGCCACTAAAAAGAGCAGTGCGGTTTACATGTCTGGAGCTGTTTAAATCAACAGGCAGAGGGGGGGGGGGAGAGAGAGTAATGACCCATATTTACAGTTTTACAGGAATGTTCATATTAATAGTTAAACAAACTGCAAACTTTACTGTGCACTGAAATGAATCTCACGATCAGCTACTGCTGGAAACCTGCTCCTTAAAATAAACAAGTAATGACACTATATTGTATTAAATTAAAAAAGCATTTTCTAACGCTCTAAAGCTCAAAAATACAAATCTTTGGGGAACCGGACAGTAAGAAGAATAATACAAACATATGTTGGGCTCTTTAATATGTCCATGTCTTTAAGAGGAAATGACTCCAGCATACGGATACAAAAAAAAGAAAAGAAAAAAGGCTACACTAATCAAACATCAGTGGGGATAATTCCACCAAAATACTTTTTTAGTTGACACTGATTTTCAAAAAGTTGCATAGCTCGACAGTCCCTTTGCTGTCCGCTTCGTCCGGACAAATCCTTCTGTGTGCGGCAACCTAAGGCTTTCTGCGTCTGGTGGAGGGAGCAAAATGCAAACGTTTAGAAGGCATGCAAAGGGATTTGATTAATAATCATGCAGTAATTGCTAGCACAAGCATCACACATTTTTTTTTAGTTGCTTACTTTTGATATGCATAGCTTGTACTTGTGCCTGCCACTGGAGGCTGAAAGGGGGGAAACATGATTTGTGGATTATTTTCACAGTTTACAGAGAGTTGCGTACATTTCCTCCTGGTTTTCCAGTTTGAATAAAGCCTTACTCTGTTTTCCACGTTGTCCATTTGACCTGGTGCTTCTGAAGAGCCCGACCGCCTCTTTCGGCTTTAAACAGGAACAGAGTGCAGTCAATTCAATGGTCAGGTTTTTTTGTCGTCCATTGTGGAAATACTTTTAACTTGTAATTTCAACAATGTTAATTCCACACGACGAGACGTTAAAAGATAATATACTAAAAGTAGCTTTTACACAAAATGTATCAATAAAATGCTGGTTTCACTCTACATATTTCTATGCACACACACACAGCTAATGTTGACCTTTTGTATTAGAACAGATGCCCTACCTTGGTGCTGCTGGGTTCTCTTGTTTTAGGGTCTCAATATCTGTGAACTGTACAGCCTGCCCTCCACTTCTGGTCTTAAAAACATCACCCTGAAGAAATTTCAAAAGACACACAAACAGTAGGATTAAAAAGGACACGTTGGCAAACAGCAGGAAGTTGGCCCACCGTGCCAAAAACTCTTCAACAAGCCGCTGCTGGGAGAGGTCAATTAATAAAATTCATGCAACTTAACAGATAATCAGAAGCCTGAGTAGAAGCAATTATGTTGTTTTTACCTTGATCAGTTTGGTCTCGATCTCCCCATCAGAGGCAAGCTCTTGGTGTCTAAGCACGTACTTGTGGCATTTAGACAGAGCCTTCTCATTGGGGGTCGACACTTTGATTGCATTTGGTATGATTGGCTGCAAGACCGTGTCTAGGTCCAAATTAGAGGATGGTTTGTGGTCTACCCACTTCTCCCCACCGGCAGAGTGGGAGCGCCTGTGCATAGGATGAACCGGAGGAGCCATCTGGTGATCCCATCATGAGAAAGACAAACCAGGAAGTGATTATCAAGTGATGACAGTAGGATTTTTTTTGGGGGGGAGGAGTGGGGGAGACAGTGGTACTGAGGGTTTAATAGTAAAGGTATATTATTAGAGAGAAGTGACTTGTGTTTAAAATAAATGTAGTGCTGAAAGTCCAAAACGGTCATAACATGTCTAAATATTTTTGGTTGATTTCATTGATAAATGCATTTGGTACTCCTCAGGCTCCAATAGTCCTGGAAATATGGACTTCCAGAAATACAAATATTTTGAAGAAGAAACAAAATGACAGAAGCGCAGGAAAAAAAACAACAAAACAGCACACGATAAACACTCAAAGTAGAAGTGCATGCATAAGAAGCCAAGCATGGATTTTAGAAAACAAAGTGAACAGATTGCTTGCTTATAAATCAATAAATAATCGCACGTGGTATCAATATCATTTACTATTTTGTTTTTAATGTAGTGGGGCAGCTCAATGAGAAAAATGTCAGCCACAATCTTGAGTGGTGAGATTAAAGCCTGATCGCCAGACTGAAGTACCCTTTCATTTAATGTTGACCTTCATTAATCATTGAAAGACCCAACAAAAAAAAAAAATGTTGGCAGTGGATATAAAGTGTGGAACCAGTTAATTGTAGCCAAATCCCAGATGTTCTACAGACTAAATGTTCACACATGTGTACATCTTGTAAGAAGCCAATGATTTGCGCGTGTCTGGTGCCAGATTTTCATTTTGTGGTTTTGGCCTCCGTGTGCACATCTGGTCTGCACGTAAGAGGATGCAGTACATGTGAACACTGCAGTAGTCAATACCAGCTGTTGTTTTTTTTTTTTTATAGCTTTTATAGTTTTTATAGCTTTATAGATTATGACTTCTTCAAAGAAAAGCTGGGAAAAACAAAGGTGATATTTAAGGTGACTAAACTAAATAGTGGCACAGGACATATTTCTGTCAAGCGTGGCAGCTGTGTTTGTGTTTGTATGTCATCTTGGTGTAAATATTTCTGACGGTGCTATTAGAAACGCCCAGGAATAACCCTAATAAATGTTACTAACTCAAACGCTGCTTTTATCTTAGTTGTAGTTGTTGTCGTCACTGGTTTTTGTCCACTAGGTGGTGATAAGTGCTCGCTCTCTGGTGAAGTGCACAGAGGTCAGATCTTAAGAAAGGTAGAAGCTGTGTTTCCATTAGAGTTTTTTGCTAAATAAAAGCGATATTTCTATAATTTGGACAAAAGTGCGATTTGCAGGCGTTTCCACTGAATGCTGTGAAGCGCGTCAACCGTAATTCTGGTCAAATCTTGTCCTGCGAGATTTACGTTACGTGCTTTTGTCTGCTGTCAAGACTTTTCTTTTTTTCCCCTATGATTACTTGTAAAAAAA
The DNA here is from genome assembly GCF_046127955.1 of Nelusetta ayraudi. NCBI lineage: Eukaryota > Metazoa > Chordata > Actinopteri > Tetraodontiformes > Monacanthidae > Nelusetta > Nelusetta ayraudi. The sequence goes on along the minus strand of NW_027466052.1, from coordinate 5,816,781 downwards.
AATGTTCCGTCTCCTCCTCCGTCCAAACATAACATGGCAAAAAAAGTGTTTCCATGAAACTTTTGTACAAACCTCTGTATCGATAACCACCTCATGAGAGTGTAAAAACCTTTGAGCGATATTTGAGAGTTTTTTCCGAAGTTTCCATACCAATTTTTTATTGCAATATTTAAGTTTTAGCACAATTTTAGGGGTAATGGAAACGCATAAAACACCACTATATCCAATTGTGGCACCAACATTATGATGACCAACTGTTGATTCCTTTTTCGTTTTTTGTGTTAGCTTTCACGCCTTCTGAAATCTACAACATCTGTTCCAAGAAAAAGAAAAATCTAGAAAAAAAGAGAAGCAGACAACAAACTACCAACATGACAACTGTTCTAATCATTGGAGATGCATATTAGGACCAACTACAAGCACGCAACAAGCTGCAATCTAGACAGGCAAAGCAAAGGCTTGAAGTCGTCAAGAGTCTCTACACGATGCGTTTCTATCCAAGGAGAAACTGGGTGCAGCTCAAACACACAAAAAAAGCTAACATCTACCAACAACTTACACTGACCCTTTTGCCTGCTTCTAGGTCTAGCCCATAGACTGCGGGAGTCGTGGAGGGGGCATAGCGCTGGCCTCTCCTGCGACCCACACTGTTGGTGCCGGGAGTTTGACTCGCGTGCTGGGGAGTGGCGGGATGCCAGAGCTGGCTGTCCGAGTCTCCCGTGACCCCCCTCTGCTCCCAGTGGGAGATGGAGGAGGCAACGGAAGGATAGGGGGAGGAGTAGGTGCTGGGCTCGGGGTCCGGCACTGCCCTAACATAGGCAAGATTTTGGTGGGAGGGGGTGCGGCTCGAGTCCTGAAAGTGACAGGAGGAGTGGGGCCAAGCATTGTGGAGGTTAGGAGGTGGTGGTGGGGGGGCCCCAGGCGGACACAAGATACACAGAAGGCTGCGGTGTACAATTAGCACCGAGGGAATGTTTAGGATGACCACGATTACAATTAGCCTCATGCACGATTTCCATGTTTAGTAAGATTTCAGGGGGGGAAGGAGGAGCTTGCGGCAACCGCTGGCGGAACTGCACTCACGCAATGTGGCGACGGCGATCGCCTCTGAGGGAAGTTGCGATCTTTCTCCCGCAGCGGCCTCTCGGGCTTCTCTGGAGCACCGGCGCTGCCACTGCCACTGCCGCTGCCGCTGCCACTGCTCTCCGTCACGATGGCCTTCAGCTGCTTCAGCTTTTCGTCCTTCACCCACAGCTTGTTCTGCATCTCCAGCTGCTTGGCATTCACCCGCCTCTCCTGATTCAAAAACAGCAGGGAACGGATTAAAGAAGCTTAAAAGGCTGATAGACATGGAGCCAAGCTAGAAGAAGCCAAGAGTAAAACATAATAAATATATTTTATCAGCCTCTTTCTTGCATTTCACCAACATGTGTCAACAATCAACGTTTGCAGTAAATTTACTGCAGTGAAATTCAATATCTTTCAATTCAATGTTGTACAATTCTTCTATGGCGTATTTAGCAAAATGAAGCAGGCAATCAGACCAGGATTAGGTCGACTTACACACTCCTTCTCCCACTTGTGTTTGGTGTCCGACACCATGCCCTGCATGCGCTGCTCCATGCGCCTCCTCTCCGACAGCTCCCTCTGCAGCTGCTGCTGCCGCGTCTCCAGCTCCTGCTGAAGGGATCGTTTGTCCTGCTCGTACATGTTTGTCGTCTTCTGCAGGATGTCGACCTGGCGAGCGAGACGAAAAAATGTTGGTACCCAAAAAAAAGCACCGAAAATGGAGAGGGGCGGGGGGAGTGAAGCGAAACTGCACCTTGTATTCTAACGTTTTGGATTTTTTCTCCAGTCGCTCCAGCTCCGACCTCTGGTTGGAGATGACTTTGTCTTTCTCGCTCAGCTTGTTCCGCTGGTCATAGAGGAAGCTCTCCTTTGCATTGATCTGACCGTCCAGCTGCTGAAGCATCGACTTCAGAGTGTTGGCTGAGAATTAAAACAAACGTTTTGACCTTTTAGTCTCACATTTGGTTCCCCTTCTCCGTTATGTTAATTGTTAACCATCATACATCGCACACACACTATGTATAAATAAGCACCGACGCTTGATTAAATGCCAGCTAAGCTCTGTAGTCAGTGTCCTGTACCGGTTCGGTTGACCTGCTCCGTGATCGTCTGGCGAACGCGATGCCGCTGCTCCAACACCTCAATCAGACGGGGCAACGTCTGGTCGTCAGCTGGGTCCAGCAGCTCACAGGGACGGAGAGGTGGGAGGCTTTCTACGAGTTGACCAAGAACAGGGTCATCTATGTTGTGAAGAAGAAGAAAAAAAAAGGGGGTGGAAAAGCTGTTGCAAAAATGATGATTAATTAACGAAACATTGGGAGCTCCAAAACCGACCACTAGCCAATTGAATTACAAGTTAAACATATTGTCCTATATTATATTTATATGTGCAAAAAAATAAAAAAATAAAAATAGCAGAATTAAAATGTAGGAAAACAATGACTGAGTTGAAAATTCTGCATCTGTGCAGCAGCTGTGAGGATTTCGTACCGGCACAACTGGGACCTCCGCGCTCCTCCAGTCGACGCGTCAGCTCCTCCTTGAAGGCCTGGTTCCTGTGTCGGCGTCCCGGAGTGAGGCCACAGATTGGCCGGTCGACCGGCCGCGCCACCTCCACCTCCTGGGTCATCTCTGCAAAGCGCATCACCAGCTGCAGCAAAGTCACAGTATGAGCAGAAATGCACCTCCATGTTAAAGATTATTTATCTCTGCCAACATGGATAAAAAAAAAAAAGAAGAAGTAAAGAGTTTGTTTTAATTATTGGCCAGGAAAAAGCTGCCTCGTACTGAGTCTCACCATAGTTTCATCATAGTCTTCAGCCTTCGGGTTGACGCACACAATCATTCTGACTTTTCCCTCTCCGTCAAAGTAGTTTTTGAACAAATGTGTGACTTTGGAGTCCCTGTATGGCACCATCTGGAGGATGAACGCACCATTATAGACGGACAGAAAACAAAGTGGCCTAACCCGAAAAACCAGCTGATCGCAAACCTTATTAGTTCCACACATCTGGTTTTCACGCAGTACTTCAATGCACGTGCGCAGTGTCATCAGGGACTGGTTAATGTTTCCTAAAAGAAAAACATTAAATAAATATTTTCAATTTGAGGGTAATAATGAGATGCATAAATCCCTCTGGTTGAGCTGAATGAAAGACGGTGCAGCAGTAAGAAATGAACCGACCTGCTTCCCGCAGACGGCTACCCTCTGCTCGCGTTCTGTTGGTGCGCTCGCTGCCAGCCAGGTCCACCAGACACAGCTGACTCACATTCACCTGGCTTTTGTCCTGCAATTTCAAAAAAAAAAAACAGGCGCACGCGTTACACGTCACCGTACGAAACTGCATGTTTCAGACGTTTGAAGTGCAGAAATGCGGCGCAGAAGGACACCTGCAGGATGTGATCGCCGTCGGCGTCCAGAGGCGCCTGCGCCAGTTTCACTGTGAACACACTGTGGGAGCGGCTGGACTCACGGTTGAGTTGAGTGTTGGCTATCCTCCTTTTCTTCTGTCCTGATGATGAAAGACAGCAATGAAAGGCCAACAGAAGTTTAGGATTAAAAATATTTTGCAGAGAATATTTTTTATATATTTATAATTGCGGAAGCGCATTGTTACCACCCTAAAAAAGAAAAGAAAAAACAGGACCCAGTATCATGTTATTACGTGATAATTATCACATAATAATGCGAAACAATCCCGCTATTTTGTGATCATTATCACGTTATAACGTGATACGGAGGGGACATTCAAAAACGCTTTTAAAGCTGAATGTAGCTTGAAGACCAAAAACGGTGATCAGTCATCGGCAAATGTCGTGTGGACATCTCTAGTCATGCCCACTTCCACCACTCCAAAAACAAAACAAAACGATAAATACACGTTTTATGGATACTGTCCATGTTGAGCTATTTCCTCTCCATAGGCGTTCATTATAGAGAAACAGCTTAACCCAACTTAATGTCTGAAAACAGCGATTGGCTATCACCAAATTTCATGTGGGCAATACAAGAATTTAAAATTCATGCTAGGCATGGCCACAGACGTCCGCGTGAAATTCGGTGGTAGTTGATCACCGTTTTCAGACATTAAGCCATGTTAAGCCTTTTCTCTTAATTAGCGCCCATGGAGAGGAAAAAAAGGCTAGATTTTTTTTCTAGGGTGGCAGCAATGCGCTTCCGTATATAAAAACATAGTTATAAATAATATTTTTCCTCTCCGCATGTCAATGCTAAAGATTCCACCGCTTTACGCATATCGTCACATTTACCCTTCCAAAAGACTTCGAAGGCCTCCTCTGTGGACTTGACTTCGACTTCTGTGCAGCCGGCCACATACATATTGTGATTTTGATCTTCACGGAGGATCTTGGACTGCGGTGGTCTGAAAGGAGGGAGAACAATAAGTTACCGGCCACGGCAACGGGAGAACGATTCTTTACTAAAAAGCTCAAATGAACTTCTTATTAGTGCTGACGACGACCCGGGGAGCCAAACACATCCAGGGGTGAACGCATGCACACGGGGGTTTGCACACAAGCTGGAGCCATTCAGGGTTGTTACGCATCGCCCGCAGCAGGTAGCCACGACACAAAGACGATAGCCACCAACAAGAGACAGAGCTACCATGCTACGCCTTTGCTATGCTATGCTATGTACAGAGCTGGGAATTAGTGGGATGGGATACGCCAGTGATGACCTAAACAACACATCGGCTACAGCTATGGAGCCACAGCAGCAGCAGCAGCACGTAAAGAACCTGTCACTGGCCAACGTACATGAACTCATTGTTCCGTACAGGTGTACCTCCAGCAAGCCACCTGACAAAAACAGAAGGTTTCACACACAACAAAACCTTGCACATTATGTCTGGCTACTACACAGCAAACATACATTGCATTCCAGCACGTGGTATAGAATCAGCGTGGTTGTTCAGTTCAGTTGCGTGTGGTCGCAAATCAACAGAAAAACCATTCACAGTGCACATTAGTCGGGTGTGACTGAGCAGCTGCATGTGATGACGAAGCAACTTCACCCTGATCATCGGCAGACAAACTGCGGATTCAAACACCAGCTATAAGAACGGAACACGAGTGCGACTGTGCTTTGTTCAGGCGCAGCACTACTGCGGAATCTCAGCTCTTACTTTGGCCTGATTGGGTCGAACGGGGCGTCTTCCAGGAGATCGTAGATGTAGTTGTTGTACACCTCGATGTAGGAGACAAAGACGCTGTAGCAACAGTCTTCGTCCACGTTCTCAGATTTGCACGCCTCCGCCGTGCTGATCATGTCGGCAAATTCTGGGTCGGCCTTCTGTCTGCAGGACGCAAAGACGACAATCAAGATATTAATAATAAATAGCAGAGAGAAAAGGCATGACAGTAAATACATTTAGCCTCATGCATAAAATCTACCTTGAGGATGGCGTTTTGGGCACCGAGGGCTGACTGTCTCTCTTCTGTCTCTCCAGCAGAGCGTCCACCTGATTCTGGATCTCCAGCCCATTTTTGTCATCTGGTTTAAACACCTGAAAGCGTTTCAACCACCAACAATTAACTACGTGGGCAAAAACACAGTTGAAATAACTGTTGCTTTGGTGCGAGAACTCAACATGAATGAAGGAATTACAAATGGAAGTCTTACATATCTTTTGGCCTGGAAAGGTCCGATGCTGTTGAAGAGCATGTCTAGAGAGCGGGGGAGGAGCCCGCCTTCCCCCGGGGATCCCGTCATGGTGAAGGTTTTACCACTTCCAGTGACGCCGTAAGTAAACAACAGGCCTGGAAACACACAGCATCACAATGACGAATGCTTTGCGGAGGGAAACGTATTCTATGCTATTCCGACACAAAACATAATCAACGATGGATAAAATGCATTCATGATTTCCATTATCGTTAATGTTGGACATGAAACCTGAAGGCAGTCGTTTATAGAGAAACATCATTCAGAGAGGTCGCCGTCACTGCACTTACCATTCTTACAGTGGATGAGGTCTTCAACCAGTGGTCTAGCAACTTCCTCAAACAGCTCCATTTGTGTGGTATTAATACCAAACACTTTTTTAAAGGAGTACTGCGTCTACAAGAGAATAGAACAAATGAATGGCATTTTGGCATCATTTCAATAGACAATTAAAAAAAATACATAATTCAGATTTTTTTTTTTTAAGCGCTTAGCGTAGTCTTAAGAACATTGCAAGAGGCAAACTCGCAAGCAGAAGAAAAAAAAAATGCTATAGTAAAAAAAAAAGAAAAGAAAAAAGAAAGAAAACATGTGCTGTAATCAGTCCATTTTCGGTCGACTCCATTTATTATGAATAATGCAGCGTGCATTTTTTTTTTTTTCTTCCATTCAACCACATCCTTGGACAAATACAGAAACACTTGCCTCTTTGTATTCCCCATGCCGGTTGGCCTTGAGACCATCAGGAGGATGGAGCTGAATGGTGGAGCTGCTGATCATCTCAACACAACACTCCTCATCTTCTGCTCCAGGTGGACGTATACGGCAGTACACCTGGATGTCGTACCAACAAATATATACATTTTGCACACGAGCTAAGAGCAAGAATACAGGGGTTACACTTAAAATAGGAATAATTCAACAAAGACATTATCGCTATGGCATTTGTGCCTCAAAAGCCTTCATGTTTGATAGAATATTGGCCCTGGTATAGTTTTCTGTATAGCCACCTTTTCAGTTTTATCTAATACTGTTTAACTGGAACAATAAAGTAAGCAAGTAAAGCAATGACTCACTCCAACTGGATCTTTCTCTGTGTTGGATGCCTTTCTGGGGCCAGGCCGCCGAGGTGTCTTCCCTTTGCTGTAGGTATATGAACAAAGCACGATTCTTATTATTATGAGCCTGAAAGTGAACTGTGCTGCATCGAGAGGTTAAACTCCCCACCATGACCGAAACCAAACGAGGGAAATACAGTCATGGATTGCATTTAGTGTTTGGTTTATTAAATACAACGTTTATTAGCGGAAAAATAACATAGCATCTTCAGTTCGCAGGGACCTGCCCCCCCCCCCCCCCCCCCCCCCCCCGAAACATGAACATGAACACCTGAGCATTTGTTGCGGAAACGATAGTCGGTCGGGGTTTTCCTCGGAGGTTGCTTGACTATCGATATCACACACATAAGACCTCACAAACGAGTCACTGGTGTAACTTGTTGAAACAGCATGATAGCAACAGTATTGAAAAGAGACGTGCTGTTGTGTTGACGTCTGGCAGACGGCTAGCTGTAGCTTTCCAGACAGCTAGCATCAACACCGCGAACGGCGACGAGCCAACGGTCAGTCGAAAGCTGGTCCCGTCTGCTGACGTTGTTTTGTATTAGTTCCTGCTGACTTTACGAATTACCACCCAGCACGAAACTAAAGATATTAAGCGCATTTTATATTATTGAATGTCAAAAAAAAAATCAGCACTCTTACCCTGGCCTCTGCATCGTTGGTGTATACTGCTTCTCTCTGCGGACAAGAGCGCCACTCTTGTCTCGATTTGAAAAATTCCGCTATATGACGCTTTTCCGGTTATCTGATCGACTAACCAATCACAGGGCAGATGTGTTCAAAGCCGGAAAACCCGCCTCCAACAGGTAGCGTTCAGTCATTCGCCAAAAGAATCGGCTTTGACTTTCATTTTAGGTTCGTGCAAACATTGCATAGGGTTTAATTTAAATGGAATTTGTTGACTATTATTTGATTACAATTAAGTTAACATTCTTTACCCAATACATCGTAGCAGTTGCTCCAAGCCTGCGATGAGGATTTAAATACCAAAAGTCGTTGTTGTTTTTTTTATTTAAATATGTTTTTATTTTACAAATTAATAAATAATAATAATATACATAAATATTCTGTCATGTCAATAAACAAATTTGAAAACATTTATCCAGGTATTTTATAGACATTTGACATTCAGACTTACTAAACTTTGCACTGGTTCATTGCTGGTTTTTCGTTTCCGGTAACATTAAGTCATGTTTCCATCACAAACAAACAAGATACAACTCGTTAAAAGCATACATTGTTCAAAAGTGGCAATTATCATTTCAACTTTTTGTGGTTTAATTCCCAGTCATTGGGACGTCTCTTCATACACCACACGTGAGGATGTCAGAGTGATGGTAGTGTAGTAATACAGATTTTTTTTTTTTTAAATAAAAAATAAAAAATAAAACCTCCCTAATAATAATGTAGCTGTTCTGCTACATTTACAGCCTTGTAATGAAAAACGTTTCCTTGGAAACATTATTTGACAGATTACATATGGTAACGACACATTTTCATAATTCCCACTGCAACCTGGGCTCTTATTGTTTTGTTTTGTTTTGTTTGTTTTGTTTTTCTTAGTGTATTTACACATTTAAATAATTAAATAACTGGGAGTTGAGTGCAGTTTGACTCATATGTTTCAGTTCGTCAAAGCTCAGAGTGTCCTTGGGTGTAATTTCAGGGACTTCTTTGGTTTGGCAAATGTTGACTTTAAGCGTTTTTTCTCCGGGGCTTGTGGAGCTGAGAGGAGAGGAAGGCTGTACAGGATGATGATCAGAATGCTGACCACCAGACAGAGTAGCACCGCGCACACAGAGCTGCCAAAGGTGATGGGAATGGAGTGTTGAAGGAGCCAGTGGCGCCGTGCGACCATGTCCTGTTCAATGGCCTTGATCTGGAAGTGCGTGGCCACGACACCGCACACGTGGAAGAGTTGATGGCTGTGACCTGCAGGGGGAGCAGGCGAGACATGGTTGAGTAAGTGGAGGCAATTTAAACCCACATGGCTGAGCATTATGTCATGCTGCCAAGTCAATTATGCAAGATTCCAGATGATAATTATACATTAGCGTTGCGAGACAATGATTAACACAAATGAGAATACAGCGACTGTGTCAATAAGACAACAGTGATGGTTTGCAGGGGTCAAAGAACTGAGATTAGACTTTTAAGAAAGAATTTCTCCAGAAGGGTTTATCAAGGAATTCATCTGAATCTGATCTGGTGCGGACCTGTTCCTTGTTTTTATAAAAACAGAGGTGAGGAGCACAGAAGGTCGCCTCAATGAGAGAAATCAATGCACTGCTGAACATGCTTTTGAGCTTTTGAGCACCTATGTAGTCGAAGCTGCCGGGCGCCAGGCGTTCAGGTAGATGCGTAGCAAACAGGAAGCCTGTGAGGAAGGCCAGGCCGATGTGATAGTAGTGCAAGACGTTGGTGTCGTTGTCTGTACAGCCTTCCCTGGCACACAGAAAAACCTGCAGAGGCGTATAACATATTAAAAAGAATCATTCATCAAAAGCACTGTTTTGTACTTTAAAATTGGGGGGGGAAAAAGGCCCATCGTAAAGTCAAATGTAGAGCAGCAGCTGCTTAACCTGCAACATGTTTTGATGTCGAAAGAGAAATGATTTGTTTTTATTCATTTTAATTTTAATTTTAATTTGAGGGATTCTTTCTTGCCTCAGAAACCTTTCCGTTTATATTATAATGTAAATTTGATTTAAAAAAATAAATAAAATAAATTTAATTTTCATTTTGGTAAATACAGGTTGTTGCTTCCTGTTTCAGTTTTCCACCTGACATAAAAATCATTTTTAATATGTGATTTGACTTGTTCAAATCTTTATTGTGACTAATTTGCATTACTTTAACCTGGTTCTGTTTTTAATATTTTCTGTATCATCGCGTGCTATTAAACTGGGTCTGATACCATAAAACCTGCTGCTAGACACACACTATTGTTCTACTCCATAATTGTGAACAGTCTCTGTAGAGGGCAGACGCACGCAGGCAGCCGTACCCTGTAGAACAGTGGAATGTTGTCAAACAGGTAGGAATGGGCAAAGGCAACCCCGCGCAGGCGTTTGCTGAACTTTGGACTCTGGTATTCCGGTAATCTAGGAGACAAAATGAGACAGGAATCATTTTTAGGGAAAACAAACATTGTATGCGCAAAAAAATATTCCTGCTGGATGTGTCATGTTAAAATGATAAAAGCAAATGGAAACTCCATCCAAGGTATCCCAGATAAATAATACAACACAGGGCTGGTTTACTTTACTAATTGACTCTAAGCATTTATTGGTCACACCTTACTGTACAGAACAGCTTTCGTTCAAATGAAATTCAACAGTTTCCTTGGAGGTAAATATTTAAATAATTCTGGATATTGTCAACACTTCCTAGAATTATTCAAACTTGTATAATAACCTCAGGCTTCAGTTCAGAATACTGGGAGCTGCTCGCAGAACATGTTTTGCCACTTGTTGCGCCACCTCTGCCAAACCGTTCGGATGAAACTGCAACGGGTAAATCAGCCCAGAGAGTCGCCGCCCTGTAGTCAGGGTGAGGATACGCCCATCGTACGCAACAGAGAGTTGCTTTTAGAAGGCGAAATTGTCATTCGCTTTCAAATACTACCACATGAAAGGCCTGTTATAGAATAAATGATGTCAATCAAAGTAGCCTGAAGAGCATGTTTAAGCCCTGCCGTGTCCTCACCTTTTCACTGAGTCCCAGTCGTACTGCAGGTATGGTATTCCAAGCCTTGGCAGACGACGGAGAGAGGAATGGAAGAACAGTTATTAGCTCTAAGCCGGCATCAGCTGGATACACAACAATACAAAACAATACTGAAAATCTGTGCCAACAAAAGCACGACATAACAACAGAAACATAAAATCAATTGTTGAGTGAAGCGCCAAGATCTGTTGAGTTTCCTGTTGTGAATTGTAATGGAGTGTGCTCACATTATTTTTTATCATGCTCCTTTGTTTGGTGCTCACGAGAAAATGTCGGAATTGGAAGCCGGCGTTTCATCACAAACAATGTGCACTTCTTGATGTGCGCTGGTCTAGATTACCATTCACACACACACACACACACACACACACACACACACACACACACACACACACACGCACACGTATATATTCTCAACCACACCTGGAGTAGCAGGACATGGCGGTGCAGACGACGGTGTTAAGCAGAGCGATGGGCAGGTACCACTGATGGAAGAGGCCGTTGACCCACTTGTCAGGAAAGACGTACGCTGAGTAGCTGATGGCCGACCCTGCACACAAACAAGACAAGTTCTGCACTCTAAAATCTGAACACTTCCTGTTTAGTTAAGGGCTGGAGAAAAACTGTGTTTGAATGCAGTAACTCAGATTAGAAAAAAGACAGTCGTGAACCAGGCGTGCGCACTAGTTGGTTTGTGAGATTTCGAATCGATCCGATACCAAATAAATATAAAACCAATACGACACCAATACTTTTTAATTGAGGTGAATGTATAATCAAACTGCTAAATCTAAATAAATTTTCATGACTTTTAGATCTATTTGTGGTTTTTACATTCCCTAAACCTAGGACAGAATTTGGGCAATTTCTTCCGCTTGGAATTATTGTCACAATCATTTCACAAGACAGGCATTCAAAATGGATGAGATGGGGTAAAGCGCACAAAAAAAGTAATAGTCGTTTAAACATAGCAATCAATATATACAAATGAATCATCTACATACAAATCTAAAGTATCAGTTTCATTATTCTAATATCTACCAATACTTACACCAACATTGCTATCATTATGATAGATATTTGGATGGATACTCCCACCACAAGTGCTCAGTGCTCACCCAGGGCGTAGAAGCTGACGGCGCCGTAGTCAAAGAAGAAGCAGATGTGTCGTGCCCGCGGCGACATGCTGCTGAAGGTGTGAGCGCAGGCGGATGCCAGCGGGTACATGCAGGAGGACAGCAGCAGGATGAGCAGAGGCCAGCTGAAGGCGTCCTGCCAGGCCCTCTGAACGAGCATCACCGTCGCCAGCTTCCACAGGAAGTACCTGCCAGCAGCAGCAGCAGCAGAAGCAGCACAGAACGTCAGGGTTGGTGAGTTTTTGCATTGAGATTTTTCATATAGCCTTGCGTTGACAAAGAAAGCATCGGAGGGAAAAAGTATTTTAGGTCTGGCCACAAGCCGGTTAATTTAAAGCTATAGCTTTAATTGTGTAATTATTTCAATCGTTGTGTAACTATTTCAATTACTTTATCATAGTACTGTAGCTAATTACATTTGATTACATTTTGATTACTTTTCTAAATGTTGAATAAATGTTCTCAGTGTTAAACTTTCAGCAGCACGCAAAACAAAGAGAGACAATTCAACTGGCAAGTGACTGGTAGGGGGCGCTGCAATTCTGAACATGGCAGGAGACTAGATCAGAAACAGAATAGGATCAAACTTTCATCTGTGGAGGGAAATTTAAAAAAAAAAAAAAAAAGGTGGACTGGAAAAGCCAGGGCACAAGAAACAGAAATATAATGTGTTTTGTCAGATGTAGTTAAAATTGTAACCATGAATATTTCCCAAACTGCAATTTAATTGCACTTTTTTTTTTTTTAAAGAATTATCTTTATTTTGTAATTAGATTACACAGCAAAGTTTCATGTAACTCGTTACTCTCCAACAGCGGGTTTGGTGATCTAACGATGCAACCAGGCCGACGGCCGACGCTTTTACCTCGACGCTCATTAACGCTCTTCTGCACCGCTGGGCCGCTAATATCAACTAATTGCGACAAATCACACACGCGAATGAGGGACACATCTGCTCATTAGCGGTGCAGCTTTACAGCAACCACGACACAAACACCTGTGTGCCATCAGCCCGACTTCAGCGGCTCACACAAGCACTCGCACGCGCACACACACACACGCAGGCGCTCACACTCCCTCGCCCATGCAGCCAAAGCAACGGGAATCTCAGCAGGGAGGAAGTGCGGTGGCCCTTGTGGCAGCCGAACTCCGAACAGAGACACACAACCAACCTGCGACCCATTCGACACACACGGACACCAACCTGAAACCAACATCTGCATCGGCAACAGGTTTAGAAACTGGTGCTGGCTCTTATTTGGCTGTGGTTGCTGAGTTTCCAATGAGTGTCATGCCAACATAAATCACAGCCAAGTCCACAACATCAGATCTCAGGCTGCAGCCACTTTGGAAAACATCACATTCTTACTCTTGCTACCTACACATACCTTTTCCCCCATGCACCTTAAGTATATGTATTTTTTTCCCTGTCAAGATAACTACGTTTTGCCTCACAGTAGCCACATGAATCAGGCTGAGAGAGCTGAAGGTCGAGATTCCACGATGACACACACGGGTCTGCGGGCTGTCAGACTTGGAAACAAACTTTGTGAAATTCTTCTCATATTTCTGAGTCAACCTGCAAAAACAGTGAGCGGAAATGCTAGGCAAGGCACGACAGCCTCCCTGAACTGTCTCAGATTCCTTGAAGAGCCCAGCGGCTGCAGTTGTTGATGTCGAGGAACAGAATTCAGTGTCTTTTTCCATTAAAGACTTCATAATATTACGACTTTTAGTTCAGTATTATTATTTTTGTTTCACCCTGGGCTCAAGGTGGGCATTCGCAAAACTTTTTTTTGGCCTTCTGACATGCTTAGCCCTTTTACAGCCTCCCACTAAACTTACAGGTTTTAGCTTCCAGAAAAAACTGTTGTTTTTTTTTTTTACGTCTGACCACCTGTGTTGACAGTAACCTGGGAGCAGGATCAGTGCCTTTTGTGATTAAAAAACAAAACTCAGTAGGCAAAAGAAACAAAAGATGAACTTTTGTCATTTCTGGAAGTTCACTGACACATTACAGTGGTATTTTACTACTGGAAAGCATTTTTGGGCAACACACACAACAACAAGAACCACACAGACAGACAGACAGACAGACAGAACAAAAAAAACCCAGCAATACCAGGTGGGCAGGAAGTGGGTCCAGATGTTGAGGGTCTCATTGGTGAGCTGGAAGAGGCTGAGGATGCAGTCGGTGGCTGAGCTGCGAGGGTGTCGGTACCCGGAGATGATGCTGTCCTCGTGGAAGACCTGCAGGAGGAGAAGAAGAAGAACTCTGTGTGTCGGTTTAAAGCAGCGGCCTCGGCGCTGTGGGCTTCACCAGGATTGTTGTTTCATCCCGGCGCTGGTCACAAACACAGTTCATTATTTCAAAGGTTTCTCCCCCTATAACAACCTCCCTCTTTGACCCTCTTGCTGCTCGCGGCAGCTGAAGCAGTTGGTGTCGCTGACACACTCGGAAGCTGAAAGCTGAAGGTGTTGAGCGTGAACTTACTCTGGGCACCTGGTTGACGGTAAAGACTCTCGGTAACCTGATGAGGCTGAGCATGATTGCTGCAGGCCGCCGTCCGATCCCAGGCCGGTTGTGTCGGCGTGCGTTTGTGTGTGTGTGCGTGTGTGTGCGTGTGTGTGTGTGTGTCTGTGCTACGCCTTTTACACGGGCTGCGTTGCCATGCTGCCGTCGAGGCTCCTCCCTCAGCCCCTACCCTCTCGTAGTCACCTGAGCCACGCCCCCGTACCCCCGCCTCCTCCTCCAGGGAGCGCGCACACAGGTGTGTTGTTTTGGGTGTGTGTTTGCTCAGGCAAAGGCACCGGGCTGGGCCAGAATGCGACTCCAAATCTTCACAGTTGTAATCCCCCCCCCCCCACACACACACACTCCTTCGGGGCGACAAAGCATGCAAAATCTCCTGACGGACGAGAGCAGATGACGGACGAGCTGGACGGACAGGTTTCAGTGCAAGAAAAAGACAAAGGAGGCCGTGGTTGGTTTGTTCTCCACCCAGGGGATGACAAACCTCCTCCAGCGTCAGACCGTGACTTTTGAATTTGCTTCGAAATCAAAGGTCACTTTTTAAACTCTCCCAGTTTAAAAGTGACCTGTGACCGGCTGTTTTCCGGCCAGAGCTCCATGCCTCCGTTATCAGAAACGACCCGCGGCCATCCAGGAATTGTGGCAGCTCAGATGATAAAGCATGCCAAGGTTAACAATTAGCTCATCAAGCAAATGTATATATATATTTTTTTTCTTTAATTGTCACCTGCAGCATTACTTCGAGTGTGAGGCTCAAAACATCTTTGTTTTTTTTGCTCAGCGGCCCGAGACCCAGGGGTCACGCTCGCCTGACTTTGAACGCCACGCTCAAGTTAACGACAAACCCAAATTATTCTGCTTTTGAAATTCAAGACAAGGAGCCGAAGCTCCTGCCTGCGTCTGCTTCCACCACGTTAGAGGTGGTATTCTGGACCTTTTCTAAAGCCACGGCTGAAAGCAGTGGCAAAATGTGCCCTTTCTGACATCATAAAGGGGTGTTATCCAGTAACTACCTGCTTGAACACAGACTTTCAGAAAAGTGGAGCAGCCAAAAGATGTGCAGGATGGACTTTTCGTTTACTGATCAGCTGCATCAAATCTGGATCCGAGAAGTGTCTCCTTCAAATTCAGCCTGGACCTCCTGGATATGAAGGCTGCGCCGGAATGGATCCTTCATGGCTCAGCATATCCCAGAACCCCATGCAGGCCGGCTTTCACTCAGGAGGCGGCCGAGGTGACAGTGGGTGGGACAACCATCAGTCAGCGAGACTCGAGTTGAGGTTTTGACAACAGGTCTTCTGACGTCTGTCTCGGCAAGTGAAGGGATGTTCCGGGCAGCAGAGCCGGCGCTCTGTTTTATTGTGTTTAACCTTTAACTCGTTATTTGTTTTATTACAAAGGGTTTTGTTTTAGTAGGCGTCCGAACTTTACTCCACTGCCCGCTTCAAAGTTAATCTCATCCTCACTAGATCCTCGACTGGGTGTGTTTGGCTGGAGGTGTGTGGGTTGGAGAGAAGGCGTTTCTGTGTGGAGTCTGCAGTACACCTGGCCGGCTTCCTCTCACGGTCCAAGGACACGCACATAGGCTGGAGACGGGTGGCACAAGTCTCAATTAAAGGATACACATTGATTTTCTATCAAGGAGCAGTATGGCCACTATTAACTCTGCACTCAGGATCACAGCAGGAATCCTGAAGTGTATCCCAGCTGGGATCAGTCGCTGGTTCATCATAGAGCCATGGAGCAACAAACAACCATCAACACTCACACTGACCCCTGCAGGTGATTTAGAGAAGCCGGTTATCCTCATGGAATCTACACAGAACCTGGAGAGAACCCAGGCAGACACCGAGCAGAATTGAGCCCGCAACCCCCGTGTTGCCAGGAGACAGTGGCAACCACTGTGAAAGTAAATGAACAATAAAAAAAAAGAGGGAGGGGGGGGATAGCACAACAGAACAAACATAAAGAAAAAGAGCAAAACAGCAGTCACGCGGTCGAGGTAAATGTGGAAAATAATTGAAATAATTTTATCATTCCTCTTGAAATTTGCCACTTTCCTTTCGGGAGGGTAAACCTGAAGGAGCAGGCAATGACAAGACTTGACCACTGGAGGGCATCGTGGTAAAACATAGCCGGAGAAAAAGAGGGTGGGGGGCGAGGGGGGAACCCAAACCCTCCCGCCAGCTGTTTGGTCTGACTTGAGGTGAATAAAAGGTGAATTTTTCTTTTCTTGGTAGCAAAAGCATTCATCTAAACAGTATTCAGACGAATAAAAAACGGAATGTGTTGCCGTTTCATGGTATGACTCGGAAATCACACTGATCAAGTGGCTTGTATAATAAGAAAAAAAACAAAACAAAACATGTTTTTGTCTAGCAGAACACTAAGACTTGAAACAAAAAAACAAAACAAAACAAAAAAACTATAAAGGCACATTTTTGTGTTGCGTTACCACGGTATCACCGAGACCAGGCTCGTGTGTGCTACCTGACCTGACCACAAGGTGTCAGTGTTTTTCAAAAAAGGAGCGCCAAGCTTGGGCGTGAACACATGCAGCTTGTGATGAAGATGTCTTCGTTGAAAGACTCACGCAGACATTTTGCTATTTTCTTTAATATCCTTAATTGAAAGTCGGCATATTCAAACTTTAACTTCAACTTGTAACATTCTTAACAATCTTTTACAATCTTTGATAGGTGTATAAACATTTACACATTAAACCCCGAAGCAGGTAAGCAGGTTTAGAGTATAAACATATAAGTACATGTAGTATGTACACATATTTATTATTATATGTATTTATTTAGGCAACAGGAGGAGGAGGACGGTGCTCGACTGTTAATGCCGAAGTTACAGGTTGACGTCAGGTCGAAGTTCCTCCACCTCAGATTCAGGCTGCGCCGCTTCCCCTGAGACGAGCCCTGGATGTTTGTGTAACATCAGAGACCTCCTCTCATCTCACTGAGCGCTCACTGTAGTCGCTCCTCTGCCGGAAAATGTTCCTTTAACACGACTTTGTTTTGTTTACAGAAATGGGTGCAATGTCGGTAAGGAGTCCCGTCGTGTTGTGTCGGGAAGACTCACCGGAGCGCAGAGAAAGAAGAAAACTCAGAGAACATACTTGAAGTGAAGGTGAAGCAATCGTCACCTTCCCACTGTGCGTTGTTTGTACTGTATTTCTAACACAACACTTTCTTCTGGGAAAGACAGTTTGTGCTTCTTAAACCAAAGGGGGAAATGTTTGTTTGGGGCTCGTTAGATTTTTACACAGATCAAATAATCATCCACGACTTTGCTAATTACAAATGCCAATTGAGGAAATTATGTCTACAACAATGCCAAAGCATCACAAAATATCACAAGATTTGATTTTACATATTTCAATATGTTACATCTGGAATCCCAAAATGAATCCCCAAGATGCAGTTGGGGATATTTCATGTGTGTGCAACGTTTTAGTGATAGTTGAACAACACTGATCTGACTTGTTTGCTTCTTCTTCTTCTCCTTCTTTTTTTTTTTTTTTTTTTTAATGATGTGGGGGTTTGGAGGGACAGATGTTCAGTGCAGTAGTGAGGAAGAGGTTGGAGCTGCAGCTGCTCAGTGTCGGAGCCTCCCTGGGGTTTTAGTTGATGAGGTGTCGTTTGTGTCTCCGAATGAGGAGTGCGAGGCAGCAGACGGCGCCCCCTCCTGATTCATTATTAATGGACAGAAGACTCCACGTGATTCCAGACTTTGGCGGCGTTTTCTCTCCAGTTGCAATCATTTCATCGGCTGCTCTTTCTTGGAAGGGAATGCTTTTTTTAAAAATAAATAAATAAAAAATGCTACCTGATCACACAAGTTGAAATGTTGAGAAATTCATTTTGTCTGTGTTAAATTCCCACATGCAGCAATAGGGCCTGCACTTCAACCCGCAGAGTCCGATTGCGCACCATTATTAGCAAAGTGAGACTGGGGGAGCGACTTGAGGAGAGCCACCTATTCTTCGTCTCTGTTATTGGGTGAGGAGAGGAGGACGAGACTGAGCAACGTTTTTCTCCGCAGCAGAAAAAAAGCAGCACAATCAGAAGCGACGGTTTAGAAAAGCGGTTGAGGCTCCCCTGGAGATCCGGACGGCAAAGTGCAGCTGAGGCAACTGCTGACGGAGGGAGACAAGCCGATCGATGCTGCCCTCAAAACTCTCCGATTAAATTGACGAGAGCTAGCTGAGCATATCTTAGCTTAGCTTAGCTTGTTTGAGCACAATGGGATGCAGGAGTCAGAACTTTGACTTTGTAGCACCTGAAGAGCTGCTTCCCTCCTCGTCCGAGCTTCGCTCTGCGGTTCCTGGAAATGTCATCCTCCTGTTCCGTGATTGGTAGCGTGATGCCACTCTGACTCCTCCCACTGCACTCGCCTTACATGTCTGGTACCTGATTGGTGAAACGCATTGGCTTCAGGCGTGGGCGTACTGCTTGACCTGTATTAAAGTTTTTCCTTTCTCGAGATGAATCAGACAGCAAGGCTTTATTTTCTTGATTGCTTCACATTTTGGTAAGTTCCTGTTGACCTTTGTATTGTTTTCTTTATGTTGTGACTGTTGATTTGACGGCACCCGTTGGCCCATTTCCTCTTTCGTTTTGGGATAGAAAAGTAACTAATAGCTAACACGTAACTTTTGCCAAATCAAATTGGTGCATTTCAGACATAACAGAACCAAGTTCAGCTCAACCAGCTACTTTACAGGATTGCCGTGAAGGGCAACGCCTCTCCAAAAGCTTCTGTGGGTTGTCTCTTAGAAGAATATGTGAAATAAAGTTCTTGTATTTTGGGGGGAAACACACCGAATACTAAAACAGTGTCTTGAAATCAGAGGGGGCTCCACAAGGAAACAAAAGATCCAATATTAAAAACCGTTCTGGAAAGTTCACTGAAAGAAGTGTGTGTTTTCTCTTTGCCGCCGCATTTCCTCTGATGCTCCCACAACAGCGTTCAAAAACAAATCTAATAATGCTGGGTTCAGCGGAGTGTTAATTCTATCAAGTGGGCAAATATATGGGCACTGAAGTCTTTGGCCTCTGGAGCCCCGGTGACTCACAGTGAAGCCATCTCAGTTATCTCAAAGGCATCTGAATGGCAGCTGAGGAGGCCGCTGTCTGGCCAAATAGTCGTCGGCTGCCAGGAATTGATCGTCTTCGACGGGGGCGCGTGCAGTTTACTGACCTCTACTGCCGCCCTGACGTTGACAAACAGCCCCAAGATGCAAATATCGCTAAAGTTCTGCTTGGACTTTAGACCTCGGCTACTATGCATGGTCATGAATTGACCGTGACACCTAGCATGCACAACATTTGTGCTTATGACGCTCATCCATCCGGTAAAGGGCCCAGAGAAAGAGTTTGGAAAGTCAGAGGGCGATCACTCAAACTATCTATCAAATTCATCCAATCAGGAACATTCAAAAGCGTTACCGCACAAGCGTCACCTCCGCAGTTTTGACACAACATTTGCTATTCATTAGTAACACTGTCTATCATGAAAAGCCTACAGTGCCGTTTTTGTTACTTGAACGCGAAACTACGAAACTACCGTCCCGTTCAGATCAGTTCAAATCTCTTCAGCTTGTAGCCAATGTTTCTTCTTCTGTGGTTTTCCTAAGCGGCTCTGTGCACTGTTGCCCTTCATAACTCTGCCTCCTCAACTCCAAAGTGCGCTGAATGGTTTTAATGAGATCCAGACCCATTGAAAATGTTTTCTGCCGGAGGACGGCAAGGTGGATTATCAGGATTTCACAGCTCAGTGATCCAGTTCCTAAGTAGTGGTGTTTCTAGTTCACCCACCAACATATATTTAAGGGGCCATTACAAGACATAACAGGCAAGTGTGGAGCTGCCATCAACAGGTTTTTTTTAGTTAATTCACGTTTTTTTTTAAACTACAGGAGGTTTATCTGACAGCTTACAGCTCATAAATCCCTTCAACCAGCTGCGGAAGCCATTCTTAGATGAACACACTTCAGGTCATCATAACACAGGTTTCAGTATTTTACAGCTGGATCGATCACCCAAAAGTCATTTCAGCAGCCACGGAATGACTGGAAGGTAAATCACACTTTCAAGAATCAAGAAGATTTGATTTGTGGTTTCTATCAAATCATTTGCTCATATAAATGCAGAACTCTGGAGATAGTATTTTTCGTCAAAAACCCAGAAAATTAATAATTATACAGGCCGTATCAGTGAACTGGGCAAGACAGACGATGTTAAAGGTTCCTGCTGCTGAACACTGCAGGTTGCTGGTTGCATCGGTAGTCTGAGTTATTTCAGCCGCTGAAGCAGGGTGGCCTGGGGATGGCCAGCAACAATCATAAATCTAAATGCACCAACTCGGTGCAACCTCCTGACCCGGACGAAGGCGGCCATCGACGGTCAGAGGTCACGGAGGGGGCTGGCTGGACGGCGTGAGGCGGAAGAGCAACATCACTAACGGGTAGGAACGGGAGGCATGAGGCGAAGCGCGGCGCAGCGAGGAAGAAATTATGGTGGGATTGTGTAAATGCCAGAAGGAAATCAAGAATGCACGCAGTGGGTAGCAGACACACCGCTTCTCAGGTGTCTCTCCGCGCTTCTTCACCGGCTCAGAGGAGCCTAATTAGGATTAATTATTTATCAGAGTCCTCTTCTTCCACCGCCGTCTCCGGCGTTCAGTCTGGTCAAGCTGTTTTCCTGAAAGCGGACGGCGCCGCAGCACTGGAAGCGTGTCGTGCTGTGTGAGAACAAGCAGAGCGGTCTGCGGGCCACATTAGTCGAGCGATTGAACCCATGTTGATCTGGCATCATAAGAAAACCGCCAACATGTTCGCAGAATAAGAATGCATGAAAATAAATGACATATACACGCATATACTGAACGTATATATGCATATATATACAGATGCACACATAAATAGGTGTATATACATGTGTATATAGATACAGTACATATATATGTTTGTACATACATGTGTACAGTAGATATATATATGTATATACATGTGTATAAACATACATATACATATATATATACATATATATATACATACATATATATATATATATATACATACATATATATATATATATATATATATATATATATACATATATATATATATATATATATATACATACATATATATATATATATACATACATATATATATATACATATACATACATATATATATATATATATACATATATATACATATATATATATATGTATATATACATATATATACATACGTATATATATATATATATATGTATATATACATATATATACATACGTATATATATATATATATACGTATATATACATATATATATATACGTATATATATATATATATATATATATATATATATACGTATATATATATATATATATATACGTATATATATATATATATATATATACGTATATATATATACGTATATATATATATATATATATATATATATATATATACGTATATATATATATATATATACGTATATATATATACGTATATATATATATATATATACGTATATATATATACGTATATATACGTATATATATATACGTATATATACGTATATATATATATATATATATATATATACGTATATATATATATATATATATATATACGTATATATATATATATATATGTATACAGTTTATACACATATTGTACACACACAGTATTATATAGTTATAGATATATCTATGCACACACACACACACACACCCCTCTGTCATCAAACAACTGTCTAACTCGGGCATGGGCAAACTACAGCCCGGAGGCCATATGCGGCCCACTAAGCTTTTCACTGCAGCCCACCAAACTTGAAATTATATTAATAGTAAGTAAGTCATAAAACAGCTGTGTGTCATCCTTTTTTCAGTGTTTTAAGAGTCATTTCAATAAAGAGCAAAATACTGTGGGGCTTCGAAGACACATTTTGTTGTAACTTTGCTTTTGTTCATTTTCAGTTGACATTAAAGTTTTCTCCATATCCCACGATAAATGTTTTCCTCCTATGAGGTGGCTCACCAGAACACTCCATCCATCTGCTCCTGCTCCGGCCCCTTGGTCAAATTTTAGAACCCATTGTGGCCCACCAGTCAGAAAGTCTGCCCACCTCTGGTCGAACTGGTCGTGGCACAGCTGGACCACACAGGACAGATTGTTTTCCCACGTCTTCTACTTCATACAGTTCTCCACGCTGACTGAATAAACAGGATGGAGGAGTTCTTTAAACAAGACAGAGAGATTCCACCAGACGTTTAGGAAGAAAAATGCTTTTAATTTCTTTCTTTCTTTCTTTTTTACACCTTGAAAAAGCACATTTCTTTTAAAGCACAAAGATTTACTCTATATAAACACCTCTCTTCCTTTAGACTAAAAAAATGGTAGCATTTGCACATTGTGCTTTGATTGCAAAGTCTAAACAACCGCTCTGGGTCTCCTGTGGTGTCACAACCCCAGTAAACATGTTTTTTTTTTTTTTTTATTGCATAAATCACATTTGACCAAAGTGGCCACATGTTGTTGGTGTCTTTGACAGTGAGAATGATTATAAAAAAAACAAAAACAGAAAACAAATAAAATGCAGAAGAATTGAACGAGAATGAAGAAACTGAAGCTTTCAGACCTGAAACTCGGTGAACAACAGTAGCAGCTTCCTTTACTGAAGACTTTGCATTGTTCAGAAACCAGACATTGACAAAAAAAGAAATAAAAAGAAATCCTACAACTAAAATGAGGTGACAGGAAATGGCCATTGTGCTTTTGTCCTTCAAGCAAATCATCCGCCTCCTCCAAAAGTGATGGATGCTTTAAACACGCAGTCGACGCAGCTAGTCGCCTGGCTAAACACTAATCTCTAGTTGCACACGTCCCTGTCACGGAAAAAAGCGATTTTTACACTTCTTATTTTTTTTTTGCTATCATCTATTCAGACTACTTTATATTTATTCCATTTCTTGAAAAACCAGAAGTTTCTCCAAAGGCAGTGTCACTCAACGCCAATAAATGCTAGCTGGAAATTTGTTTGCACAGGAACATACAAGTAAACTTCAACTTTGGTATAAACAAAAATCAAACAGGCGAGTTTAAAAGCCAACCACTTTCAACTACTACATTTCTACATGTCCTCTGTAAATAGTAGAGTAGGCAGGTTTTCAAATAAGCTGTCGGCAAGCAAACCTCTTCAAGCAAGATTTTTTTTTTTTTTTTTTCAATACTGTAGAAGAAAGAACTCAGAACAAAACATTCAAATTGAAATTTTTCCAATCTTGAACTAAATCAAATTATTTGTCTCCATAAAAAGCAAAACAAAAACAAAAACAAAAAAACTTAAATTTGTCTTGCAATTTCATTTTCTGCATGTTGTGGCTGCTACGCTGAACTGAGGCTTCCATATCTCACTGTTATATTTGCTGTCTTTCTTTCCCTCGTAGTATTTTAGACTGCACCGCCTACCTTTAAGCCTTGGTCCTATAAATACAAAACCTGTGTCACTTCACCTTCCGCCTCACTTCCGCCTTAAGGATGTGTTCACATCAAAACCCGGTGCTCCGTCAAAAATAAGGTTGTGCAGTGTGGGGGAGTGAAGGTGTTGGCGGGAGGCTAAGACTCCTCGTTCAAACAGGAGACTGTAAACACGGGGCTAAACACGCTGCTTTCTGGAGATCTATTGAGTTTTCAGGATAAACGAATGGAGTGCGGCTGCTCCACAACACGTGGCCGTCATCTGGAACCTTGAGTTAGCTTATGGTCGGTTTTTGGCGTTGCCGGAAAAAGCCGAGGCAGTCGATTTCATTTTCTCGACCAAGGCTGCAGCACGGCGGGGAGGCGGGGGGCTCCGACTGGGAACCAGTGGGCGTGAGCGCGGTCTTAATTTAGGTGCAGAAGGTGGGCTGAAAGGTCACAATCTGAAACTTCGCAGGGAGCCGATTTGTCCTCGACATTTTTCAAACGTGAGCCACTCTGAGGACAAGACAGACCGGCGCGGAGGAACGGCCGAGTTAACATCAGCTCAGCTCAGCGCCAGAAAAATTCGGAGACAGTCCACGGCTGTCGGAGCAGCTCCTGCCACCACACGTCCTTAAAGCAGATCGATGAGCGGCTCATTAATGCCGAAGGCTCCGCTCGTTTTTTTTTTCTTCTCCCTGCGACGCCTGCCGCCACCGCCGAA
Organism: Nelusetta ayraudi; assembly: GCF_046127955.1. Lineage (NCBI taxonomy): Eukaryota > Metazoa > Chordata > Actinopteri > Tetraodontiformes > Monacanthidae > Nelusetta > Nelusetta ayraudi. The sequence continues at coordinate 5,792,300 of NW_027466052.1, read as the reverse complement.
CGCTGACTCATCCCCGGTGAGCCACCCGGCTGCGTGCAGCCCCGGCTCTGCGGCTTATTAGCCGGGTGAGTTGTTAGCTCGTTTCTTCCCCCTCTCTCCCCGAGCGGCGGTCAACAGGGCAGCGGTGAGATTAGGAAAAAAGAAAAAAGAAAAAAAAAGAAATGCTGAGTTCACGGTCCGGCGGCGGCGGCGGCGGCGGCGGCGGCGACGGCCTGCTGGGACAAACAGTCTCCTTGCGTTTGTCAGGAAGTGACCTCGACCTTCAGCGCTGATGCCGGCGCCCATTTAAATGTCATGAGCTGGCCTGTGAACGAGACGCGGCGGAGGAGGCACCGCCGCCCACACGTCTATCAACCCGAATACACCGTGTGCATGCCAACACCGCCCACGCCTGGATCTGGATGTTATCATCTGGAAGCGGGAGACGCCGAAATGGCCCAATTAGACTGGAGGGTGTGGGGGGAGCGAGGGGGGGGGAAGCGGGCTCAAGAAGGTGGAAACCAGTAAGAGTAAAGTTGTAGTGCTCAAACAGACACAAAAGTATGTGAGATGTATAATGGTCACAAGTAGCAGATTAGATTTGATAAAAAGCCCTGGATTACATCAGTGTGAATTCACAATCTGAGTGAATGGATGAATTAAAGACCCACAAAACCCAATAAAAGACAAAAAAAAAAAGAAGAAGCTGAAGCTTTTGCCTGCTACTTATTCAAAAAAATGTCAATTCAACTCAATCTTTTTGTGTCACAGTTTACATCTGACAGAAACCATTTTCTCCACAAGATCCCAATCTGGGAGAAATCGAATCGGAATTTCCCCTTTCGAACTCTGCAAATTAGCCGCGTTCACTTCATCACGACCGCTTCTGACACTAAATCCGACCTCGCCGTTTGAATGCGAAAACGGCAGAGCACCTGCCGAAAGTGACGGAAAACTAATCATATCAGCCGTTTCCTTTTCTCTACAACTGAGCACCAGCAGAAGACGTCGACGTACAGCGGAGAACACGAACCATGGGATCCTTGGGATGAGCTGGGCCAGTTTAACTACTTCTAATAATCACTTCATCACCTATTTTGAGCTGATTGTGGTTATTACGTCAAACTACATCTCTGGTATTTTTTTTTCTTTTTTTGGATGGTTACTGGGAATTAATTTTGAAAATAACAAAAGAATACAGAATATTGTATTTTGTATCAATAAAATTCTTTTTTTTTGGCAACATCCTCCGCAAAATATTTAGAATATACTCTCCATTAATAGTACATTTGTTTTAATAGACTTTGAAAATGTGGCTATAATGGTAAGAAAATAGAAGTGAAGGGAGACTCGCAGAGTTAGGCATCTGATGTCGTGAGTTTTACACTCTTCCAACGCCACGCTGCATATTGTAGCTTTTAACGACACCCGCACCTTCTGGACACACACTGCGGGAACTAGGTCTGTGCATAATGACAAACACTTGCTCTTAGAGATTGTGTTTGCAAAAGAAAATAAAACAAAATCAACAGATGAGAGCTACAGTCACCGCTGCAGAAAGTAGAAAATAAAAAAAAACCCAACAGCGCACATGAGAAAGGTTTAGTGTTGCCGACGGCGGCCGAGTTGAACTGCGTCCATTGGCTGGTGAACCTCCGCCAAAAAAAAAACTGGGAGGCTCGGCGAATCGCCGCCGACCGTTTCGCTCTAATCTCGCGCGCACAGTGTTTTCCGCCCATTGTCGTCGTCGGGCCAACGCCGAGACGTCCCGCCGCTCTCGAGTCTAGTTGTGCTTGGCACGAATCCCTTTCAAGTAGTTTTTCCAGCGTTTGACCACATCTTTGAAGATGGGCGAGTTGTCTATGGACGCCACCAGCTGCAGCTGGTTGATGTGCGTGGTGTGGTAGTCCCAGCGGGCCAGGTTGGGCGCCGTGCCCAGCATGAAGTGCCGCAGGTCGTAGATGCTCCCGGAGCCCGTGTCGAAGAGCGGCAGCATGGCCTTCAGCGACTCCATGCCTCGGTCCAGGAGCTGGCCGGCCTCCTTGCCCAGCTTCTCCCCGGCCGTCTCGGCCAGGTCGTAGAGTCCCAGCAGGGAGTAGATGAACCCGTTGAGGACGAAGGAGCTGGGCGTGGTGGGGTACTCCTCGTACCAGTCGTACTTGTTCATGAACACGGCTTTGACCCCGTGCTGCGCTGAAGGCACCTTGTAGGGTCCCACTGCCTTGAGGGCAGCGTTGAGGTAAGCCTGGTCCTTGGTGAGGAGGTAGGCTCTCACCAGGGTGGACATGGCCTGGCCCTGAGCCATGGCCGAGTACCAGCCGGGCTCCAGGGGCCGGAAGCCTTCGCCCAGCTTGCGGGTGACCATGATGGGCCAACCGCCTCGCTCGTCCTGGTTGCGCAGCAGCCAGTCGCTGGCGGCGAAGAAGGCGGCCATGTGGGCGGTGGTGGAGATTGTGACGTTGTCCACAAAGCCACGGCCGTGGAGGACCAGTCGCACCACCCGTCTGGGCATGATCTGAAAAGAGTGCGACAGCAGGTAAACCCTCAACAAAAGGCATCTGGAGCCAACTATATAATATAGCTGTAATATAAAAATTCTTGCATGCTTTGATGGTCCAGTGTGTAAGATTTGGCCTCAATTGGGTCCAATAAAAGTAAATTAGTTTTCCTAACCATAGAATTCTTCATATCAAATATAGGAATATACATAGAGCAAGGGTCTTGCTCTCCGTTAGCTTCCATTTTGCACCGCCATATTTCTAAGGAAGCCTGGCGTGGACAATCCAGCCCGCCTGACATTCTGTTTTGTAATCAAGGTGAACACCCACATCCTCAAATAAACCAATGAAGAAGAAGGTGTATGAGGTATCCAGGTTTGAGTACGCATGCCACCGTAGCTCACTGGCAAGACTGGGAGAGGGAGGGTGAGCGAATGAGCGCTGCAGTCTAAAATCTGGCCACTAGAATTTTACACACTGTACCTTTAAGGGGAAAGTTGCAGTCTGTTGTCTTTGACACAAAGTACAAAGCACAATTTTTAACACAGAGATAATAAGTTAAAGCCGAAAAGGAAACAGAAAACTGCACTTTCTTGATTTAACCAACCAACATCTTCAAACATGAGGCGTAAGTATCACATGTCAATCGCGGACCGACCTTTGTCGCCTTCACAGCCTTGGTGTTGGACAACCCCACGCCCTTCCTGAGGTCAGTGATCAGGTCTCGGGTCAGGGTACTCCAGGAGGTCCGTGAGCCGATACCGTAGGTGATCTCGTGGTCTTTGAAGGCGATGAGCTGCGTGCTGGTCACATAGTGGATGGTGAAGGGCGAGCCCCTCTCCGTGGTCTCCAGGACGACCGACACGCTGCCGTTCGACGTGAACTTGACGTCCAGGCTGAGGATGAAGTCTTTGGAGTTACCCAGCGGCAGGGACACACCTTCAGAGGAATCTGTGGTGGCGGGGTGTTGAGGAGGATGGGTGCGACAGATGAACAGGGAGGAGGCGTTTAGAATGTGTAAAGAACCAAAGCTGAAGAATCTTTATCAGACAGTGACGCTGGGCTGATGTGCAGAACTTGGTGAAGAACTCGCAAACCCCAGACGGTGACCAACTACTTTTGCAGACTAACTGACTAGAGGACATTTCTAGAGTGTCTGCCACCTTCAGCACAGTTCACTTTGATGGTGTGTTGCTCTGAAAACTTTATCCCCTCGCTCCAAAGACTCACTTGAAAAAAAATTATACTTTCAAATGATCTAAAACTTAAAAAAAGCTTTAAAAAAAAAGCTTTGCCTTTGAATTTCCACTCCTTAGCATCGAAGGATCTCAAATCATTAACACCGATATTTAATACCTAGCTGTGCGCATGAGAGTCTGAGGGAGGAACACTGAGACGAGCTTCTTCATGGGATACGGTTCAAATGAGTCACCCGACACTGAGATTAATTAGGGGGGCGGAGGAGGCATGGAGTCGGTGGGACATGGAATTAGAGGGTAAAAAAAGGAAGTTGACTCAGTGCAGGAACCTCCCGTGTTTTCCCCACGACGTTCGCCAAAGACATGAAGTGGAGCGAGATGAGAATCCGTCTCCAACGCTGCTCTCGTTACATCCCATCAGCCCACTGCCGAGACACTTCTGCTACTGTTCTGAATCCATTTTGACGCCTTAATGCACTAAGGGCTTCCTGGAGTGATCTCTGCTTCAGTCCCATCCAGCTCTTCCCCTCCCTCCTCCCCAGGAAAAAAAAAAAAAAAAGAAATCGTTCCCCAAACGATAAAGTGTTGGAGTCAAGAAAAAGGGAGGCTAATGGTAACAGTGGATCCCTGGAGTCGTAGAGAGAGGGTGAAAATGAGCCCATGGAGGGCGGAGGAGGATTGAGAAGCGGAGATGCAGAGACCTCGCGTGACGCGAGTCGGGGGAGCCGAGGCAGAAGACGAAGGAGCCGCGGTGGAGACACAAAGGCAGTCGATCAGCGGGAAAATGAAGGAGAGAGCCAGTCTGGCAGGGGCCTCTGGATGACTACGGCTCTTTAATGCACTCATAAATCCATTACTTAAGGCAAAGCAGAGAGTAAGTGGATTTGTACTCTGGCCCCGTGATTACTCTGGCATCAATAAAGGATGGGCCGGGAATATAGACGAGATTTCCACCTCCTCCGCTCTGCTTCTCTGCTCCCTGGCTGTTTAGCAATAAGGCGGGAGGCAAAGATGACACGACACGCAGCGAGAACCGAGCCAGCGAGGCGCCCGGCTCGTGCGCACGCGTGTGTGTGTGTGTGTGTGTGTGTGTGTGTGTGTGTGTGTGGGCATGTAAGACACATGTCACACATGCTTGGATGAAAAAGATCCAAGTGACGAGGGAATGCGGATGATTATTTATGCACGTTTGCTGGTTGTGGTTACATTGGAAACGCTAGAGGGACTGAACTGGTGAATTTCTACTGATGATTTCTTCTCATAGATTCGACATTTCTGTCCAGGTAATTAAACAATAGAGTAAGCTCAGCAACTACCGCAGGAAAGCTACAAAAATGCATTGCATATTGATGGTAAATACAAAGTTGATGTCACCCATAGATGCATATTAAGCTCCTTCAAGATTCATCTTCTTTGCTAGACAACTTTTAGACCATTTTAACAAGAGATGAAAATTGTGGAGCTACGAGCTTTATTTATTTTAGACTGAAATCTCGGTGCCAGCTTTGTCAAACTGGTGACAGGAAGAAACAGAAAGATTTCACTGTTGCAGCTTTGCCTTAGCAACTGCCAAGAGAAAGTATTTTTGACCGAGTAAATATACATAAATGTCACATTTTTCTCATTAATGGGACACTTCTGTCATTTCCCCAGCCTTTTATTCTATCACGCTGTGCTGGATGTGAGAATCAGATTCCTTCAGTGCCCCCGGGGTGCGCTCACAGCCCAGCAAAACTGCCTTCATCCACCCCGGCGACTGAGCCAGACAATACCATCCTCCAAACACACAACCAACCTAAACCTTTAAAGAGCCTTTCTCCAAACAACCTGGGGGGAACTAGGTGCCATTTAACACCATCCCTGACTCAGGATAGAGTGCATTACAGTAATTGTCTATATGGTCCGTCAACCCTTTGTCTTGTTCATATTATTTTATTTTTGCTGATGTTGCCACGCGTAACTATTTATGGCGCAGCCTCGATCAGACGTACATGTAGGGTGAGATTTTTTCTCGATTGCGCCGTTGGTTTGGAAAGGGTTTGGGAATTATTATTTTAGAGGTGGAAATCATTACTGTGTTACCTCACAACACATTATTTGCTTTAATATTAAAAAGATTACTTGAACATGTCCGCACACCGACAACTTTAAAATATTTTTTTGTTTTGCAAATTTCCAAGCAGTGCTTTGCATTAAAGAGTAAAGCTAAGTCTGTATTCAATTCCTGACAAAAAGTCAACAAAGTGTGAAATAAGATGATATCACGGCGGCAATTACAGATTTCAAGTGAGAACTAGATGAGCAAAAAGGAAGAAATTAATGTGAACCACGTTTGAGTTGAAATTCTAAAAACCAAATTGGGAATGCAGCGCAGCAACCAACAAAACCAATCAATGTACAACTTGTCCACGCTAATTATGTGTTTTCATTAGGCTGGTGCTTTTTTATGAAATATCAAGCAACCATGAGAGAATTTATAGAGGACGGGTGGGGGGGGAGCGCTCAGCGGTCAGTCGGTGTCGGAGAAGAAGTGTGCAGATGGTGCTTGGCTGGGTTTGTTTTTTTCTTTCATCAGTGGACAGAAAAACTGATCCACTTGTCATAGTTTTGTTCAAAACCAGAGCCAGAATAGGAAGGAGCTTGAATGGAGCAAAACTCAAATCACAACATGGGTCTTTTAATGCGAATTTTGTGGAACGCGAACTCAGAATGAGGCGTTTAGGGGAAGCGGGATAATATGACTGCAGCGTTCTGAAGGGGAGGGGGCGATAAGTGTGCAGATATGAGAAAATAAAAGCAGGAGACCAGGAGGCATCAGCGGCAACGACGGAGGATCAATGGCGAATGAAGACCGCCGAGCGCACGGCGGGGAGCGTAGATGAAAACAAGATGATGTCGAGGAGGGAGGAAAAAAAAGGGGAAAAAAAAGTGAGCAGCGATTGCGACCTGGAGCCAAGGGGCGAGTGGAGGAGAGGGCGGCGAGGAAAAGTGCAGCGCGACATAAAAAACGAAAAGAAATTGTTGACGAGAGGCTGGAAAACGGTGGAATTAGTTGGGGCTGGAAATTACAGCCGAGGAGGCAGCAGCAGCTTCAGAAAGCAGAGAGTGGGGGAGAGAGAGAGAGAGAGAGAGAGAGAGAGAGAGAGAGAGAGAGAGAGAGGGAGAAAGAGAGAGAAGGAGAGAGAAAGAGAGAGAGACCTGGAAATATAAGCAGGAGATGAAAGGAGGGGGGGAAAAAACTCACAGCTGGCTAAAAAAAAATTTTGACTTCTCCCTATTCCAAAAATAACCAACTAGCTCGCAGCCTCGGTCATCTCACACACGGAAAACTGGGCCACAGTTCTATATTTTATCTCAGATAGAATGAACAGAGTTTTTCAAAGTTATTCCAGCGGCGGGAAGTGGTGCCACACGACTATATTTCACGACTGCATCTACATCTCAAGAGATTTGGGAAAACCTTGAGAGAGGATGTAATTTCACTCATTGTGGGCAACTTCATTTATTCATTTAGTTTTTTCCTAAGAAAGGCCTCTTTGTCTACACTTCCAGGGCTGTTCCATACGTACACTCTAAATTTGCCGGGGAAGACGAAGAAGACGGTTAAACTGCGACTGAACTGCCACTCGACCCTTTTCACTCGCGCAGACTAGTGGAGAAAATTCAATTTGCTTCATTGTCGGACGCAACAAATGGATGTTGGATTTACCTATATATAAAATAAAACACTGCCGGAGGGGCTTTCAGGGTAGGAAGACGCTGCAAATTCATTTTAGTAGATCCTAATCAGCGACACAAAGCGAGTTTCGAATAAACGGCCTGGAGCGCCGTTAATCCTCCGGCTGCCGAAACACAATCCAGGTTCATTCTGCGACGTATTGAGCACGGTTACCGTTTCGCTGGCCGTCTCCGGCAGCGGTAAAATTCAAAGGCCATTTCTTATTCATTCCCCCCCCCTCCGTTGTTGTTCACCCGCAATCTGACAATGGATTTTCGAAGGCATCTCCTGTGACAATGTCTCATTAAATGGAAGCGGGAGGCTGAGCCGGCGCGGCCGAGGGAACGGGTCATTATGCGGCCGCTCTGCCTGTCGCCACCCATCCCTCGGTATTCACCGTGCACTACCTTCTCGCCCTCGGGGTGCAGCTGCCTATCGAGCCTTCTACAGCCGCGGTTAACAGGAGATAAGCTGCTTCTCGCCCCTCCTCCCCCCCGCAGCCCACCGGAGGCTATCGGGCCTCCTCGGGACGTGCTCACCTGGAGCGCTGAACTGGCGCACGGAGGAGCCCCGCGACTTGTCGTGGACGCGGCTCAGGCTGCAACCTTTGGCCACGCTCCAGGGGGCGCCGCCGGCCCGGCTGTCCCTCTCCTCGGCCGTGTCGTAGAGCTCCACGTGGGGGGGGCGCTCCGTCAGGTTCTTGCTGTAGTGGCTCAGGCCGTACTGGGAGATCTGGATGGCGTAGAAGTAGCCCTGCGGACCCCACTGGGTGGACAGAGGAACGCCTGGGCGGAGGGGACGGGGGGGAGGAAGGGAGGAAAGGAAAGGTTGGTAAAGGTTGGGCACGTTTTCGAGATGAGAGAGAGAGAGAGAGAGAGAGAGAGAGAGAGAGAGAGGTTGCTTCCGAAATCACCCACTAGTTCCCTACTCATGGTCCCTGTGCAGTGCACTTTGTAGTGAGTAGGGGGCGACTTCGGACACAGTCAGAGATTTTTATTTGATTTTTTTTTTTACGCTTCGTTCGTTTGCCGTTTTTCCTTGTTTACTATCCTGACAAGTCAATGGAGTAATGGTCTGAGATTTCCTAAGCACCTCTCTTTCAAGTCAGATTTGAAAAACGGTGCCAAAAAATGTATCAATGCTTCCTTCATCCTACGTGAGGCTTGACATGGAAGCGTTACTTGCAACAGCAGATTTTTCAAATGTTGCAAAATAGAATCAAGACAGCAGGGAATACAACAAAGGATTTTTTTTTTTTTTCAAAGAGTCAAGCTGTGCAGAAAGAAATTCTATTCCATCTCTTGTGCGATTAAAAATAGATGCTGAGGATTAAATAAATGCTGGCGGTTAAAAAAAAAAACCCTGAATCTTTTTAAAACGGCTGATAATGATTTCATAATGATAATTATTATTTTTAGGCATAATCCACTTTTGTCTAAAAGTTCGTATTTACGAAGAACAGCAGCTCGGTGTGGGTCGGGGATATTGTGTTACCCCACAAAACCGTTGTGCCTCGCTCTTCCATCCTTGACTGTGACGACAACACAGCAGCAATAGTCAGCATGTAGCACACAGGTGGAAGGTCACTGTCTGGTAGAGAGCTGAGTCTGGCTTATAAGAACTGGATACTGGACTGGCAATATGGCAGCATGCCGATTTCTTTCCCCAAGTGGCCACTCGAGGTACTGCAGCAAAAAAAAATAAAAAAAATCCCATGGGCCCAAAAAGCATTTTTCCCATAGACCGCAATTCAAAAACAAACGCCTTTAAAACGGCTGACAGGACGACTGGGACCTGAAATTCGATTCATAGCAAATCTTTCTATTGTAGATTTTTCAGTTAGGGTCTTTTAGACGTTTAAACGCCCAGAAAATCAGCAGAAAAGAGTTTATTCTCAGTATGATGTCACAACGTCGTACGTGTATCAGCTCGTTCTGATTGGCCAAATAGATCATGTGAGTTACAGAAGCATGATGGGAAGTGACCCTACTGCTGCATGCTCTATGGGCCCATGAATGCGGAAGTCAAAAACATTTTCGCCGTATGCGCTGCATTGAAATGAATAAGCCGCCATTCTGGCTGCACTGCCAGCCACACGGGCTAATGCTAGGTGGCAATACAGCTAGCGTTAGCTTTCAATGACACATGGAAAAGCATAGGGTGGACCCATTTGCACGGCAGGAGTTCTTAACAGTAACGCTTTTCATTATCATCATCATGTTGGATAAGAGAGTGGCGTGCTGACCACCACAGCCTATATAAACTTGGCAGAGTCTTGGTTAGTTGTCAATGTTGCTGTGGTCCACGTCAACCCCCGCTGAGCCCCGAGCATCTGGGCCTCCTCGGATTGTGAACATCCGATCCAGACAAAAGACTCGACCGCATCTCAGGTAATATCTCCCCGATCAAAGTGACAGATGACTTTGTGTGAGCGCCGTCGCCTCCCTGCGCTCTCCTGCATCGCGACAGAGTGCTGCAAGCGCTGCATTTATTTGCAACAATAGACAATAAGTCTATTGTCGCATTTTTATATATTTTTTTACATTCTACGACTATTGCGTGAACCAACGGAGAGAAAAACAGATTTTTTTTATTTTTTTTTAATCATCTCTCACTTTGTGCTGGTTCCATAACAGCAGCAACTAAGCATTTAAATAAATTACAGTCAATACAAGTGAGTGTTTGTCTGTGCAGGGGACTGATTATTAAAATAATTTTCCCCTGACATGGAGCAAATCCCTGCGGAGCGCATGAGAGTCTCTCGTGCCTAATGTGTATGCTGGAAAGCTTTTCGACGCTTAGCAACAATCGCTATTTAGCCCAGATTATGCAAATAAGTCTTGAGTGATGCGTCTGACGCGCTCTAGTAATAAGTGCTGATTTCACGGCTGACTTTAGTGTTCCCTTTTTGTTTTTGGCTCGATCGTTATTTCAGCACCGTGCGTGGACCAAGGCAATGTATTCATTTTCAGCACTCTGAGTTGTCGGGAAGCAACTCCAGACCGGATATATTTCAGCCAAGTGTTTATAAAAGAGCACAAAAAGACACATTAGCACACAGACACACAAACACACTTTCCATTCCCCTGCTGCGCTTCTTTCAAGCCCATCTTGTTACCAGCATCTCTCTTGACAACTTAAGTCAAACGACTGTCGGAATCCAAACAGCGCGACGCGGCGCCGCTGGCTGAATAAAACCCAAGTAATCCACGTGGAATTGACTGTAAAGCCTTCGCGCAGTTTCCGAACTTCAGAGAGCAGGCTTCTAGAAATCCAAATAACTAAGTCTTCCTGTAATTATTACTAAGCCTTCTGAACTTAATATGGTCCCAAAGCATAGAGGAGGGAGGAAAAAGTCTCTTTGAGCTTCATTTATTTAACCTTCAACTGCTTCAAAAAACACCTGCAGAAACAAGAACAAACCAAAAAAAAAGTGATCGAAAACCAAACTGATGATTGTTTGCTGAGACAATTTCCCTATACAGGGCTGATGCTTGGGGAATTTTCACTATTTCTTTATTTTTGGGGCTTACACTGGCCAAAGTTGCACCTGAAATGAAAAATCTATTTCGACACGGTCGAGGATCTCACCACAGTTCACCACAGTCAGATGCAACTTTGTGTAATGACTGTCCATATGCTTGTATCCGGGTCAAAAGACACGAACCCAACACACAAAATCCGTATGTTAGTGAATAAAGGATGAAATTACATGTTCAGCAGCCAGTTTAGCAACTGTGTCCTTTTATTGGTTTCTAACATAAAAATACAATGGATTTGTGAATTCTGAAACACTTCCTATTGCGCAGCAGGTCATGACTAACTAACTAATTAACTCCAGCAACTGGAAAATCCAGCGAGATTATCAATAACCCATGGCACCCAACCAGGTCAGAAACAGCATGCGCCATGCAGGTTCATTTTGTGTGAGTGTTTTAAAGGGCGTGATAGAGGCGGTCGGTAAAGCATTTCATTTCAAGGAAGAATCCTTCGATTTAGATCTGTGAAAGAGAAATGGCTATGATGAAATAATCATCACAGATGTACAGGGACAAGACAAAGAGCAAATTTTGGTTTGCTTGAAGTGGCGGATGAGTTTTATATAAAGCAGCGACAGTGGTCTGCAATATGAGTGGGAGTGCGGGAGAAATGTGATGCAAAAAGAGGCAAAAAGGCAGAAAAGTGGGCAGATTGTGATCTAAGAGGGTTATTAAAAGGGATTATGTACTTTCGCTAATGATGGTGCGCTGGCTGCTGGACTCTCATTAGTCCCAACTTTTGTTCTTTGTCTCATAAAGGCGTTAGAACAACAAGGAAAAGAAAGTAAGAGCTCATTTTCTGGCCAACTATTATTAAACCGGCGAGCCCTGCCAAGGATATAATGATGGTACAAAGAGGTTTCAACGACTTGGGGGGAAAAAAAAGGTCTAAATATCTCATAATGGACGACTTTATTCGGTTTCAAGTGTGATATAACCTCATAATTAGGTGTACGAGAAAAGAGAGTATAAATAATGACATGAGTGAAATCTCTGTGGCAGAAGGTGAATTTATGCAAAAGATCAGCCGCCGCCACCGTTAATGAACACGGCTATGGGTTGTGTTTAAAATCTAAATTCTGCTGTTAGCGGGGTACCCTGCGAGAGGAAACGCTCCTGTGACCTTAACCGAAAGACCCGTGGTACCGAGTGTGACAAGTTAATTAATGGACTGCTATTTTCACTCTTGAAAATATGCAACATTTGAGGTGCCCTAAGGCTAGCTAGCGCCGGGCGTCGGCTTTATTTGATGAACCTTTACTCGGACCAAACTGCACGTGTGTTCTTGCTCTTCCTGTTCTCGTGTGGACCAACCCTTGGCGCCATGCCGGTGTTATTGGGACATTTTGGCCAGTCTGACGACATATTCTAGTCTTTAAACTTCAGAGTAAAGACTTCACTGAATTGAGGTTGGGTTCAGGTTCGTGTGAAGGTTTGGGAAAGGCTTTTATAGCCTTGTTGTGCGTGTGTGTGTGTGTGTGTGTACAAAGACGGACATGTGAACATGGATGCGGTGCAGTTTTTGGTCTGCAGGAACTGGGGGTGTGAGAAGGACTCGGCTCCCCGCTGGTCAGCCCAGAAGTACAAACGCCATTGGCCTCATTTCAGTCCGACCCATTTTCCACAACATGGCGGTTTTTAGTCTTGGCGAGGGGTACAAAGACTTCCAGGGCAGCCTAAGTTTGTCACCCAGACGCGGCTTTGCAGGGCTCTCGGTGAGGGTGGAGAGGAACACAGTGCCATTTCACATAATAAATGGAACTCACAAACTGAATGTATTATCAGCATTGTAGGTATTAAAGCTTAATAAGAAGTGCTCGGCACACTGACATACTCCTTCTATCCACAAATGTGTTGTGTCGCCATTGAGGAAGTGGCGCACGAACGAGGGAAGCGGTTCTATCCATCTTGGCCAAAACGTCCTGCTGGAGAATTGCTCTTACGGGGAGCGGCTATCATTTTTCATCAGGCTAACCTCCCGAGCCGACACTTTATCAGTGACTGTTTCATCTTCCATTACTTACGTCTTCCCACCATAGCCAAAAATGATTTCTTCAGACGAAAGAGGACTCGGTAGTGCTCACATTTCTGCTGCCTGATCACGTTTCAATGCGAGATGAAACTTTGTGGCGTCACAGCGACATTTGATGTTCCTGCCCTGATTGTTGCTCAATTTTCACTGTCAGTGAAGAGGAATACAGAGGAGCAATTCTTGCCATTAAGCACACGCGGTAATCCCTTTAAGTAAGCAGAACATGGGGTCGTATTGACGACAGGGTGGTGGGAACTAATAGTCTTTTTAAATGAGTTATTGATCTGTTGTGGTGCGTATTTCTGAGTGGAACAACTCTGAGGGTGGACTCAGAGGGGACGGGCGAATTTAACTGGTTTAATGGTATTTTATGCGGAGATGCTCAGGGACAGCATTTGAGTGAAAAAATACTTGAAGCTGACAAGAATCATGTGAAAAGCGTCAGCCGTCAAGTGAGGCAGAGTTTAATTTGGATCATTTGAGAGGCCCTTTGAGGGCGGGAAAAATCAATTATTATGTAAGCAAGGGGCAATATGGTGCGAACGAAATTGCCAAAAGAGAAAGCAGTGTAGCAGATTTCATCATCCTAGCGGAAGGATATTTGCCAAGTCCACCTGTTGATTTACTCTTCCTTTAAGTTTCACCGCTGGGTGTTTGTAACCACAAGTCACTCACTTGCTGGAAAATCACTGTGTAAGACTTGGCAGCATCAACATGCAAACAAAAACAAGTTGTTTGAGCTCCGACGTCGACTCGACCCGAGAGAAACGCTCCCCTCTCCTTCGTTCACTGCCTACCTTCCACGCCACTGATGCACTTGACCCGGTCGCGGACCTCCACGTTGTAACCCTCAAACGACATGAAGACTCCGTCGGGGTGGTAGGGCTCGCGCTGCGTGTACACCTTGGAGTAGCTGTGCTGGAACTCGAAGCGCTCGTAGCCGTCGTACTGCACCACTTTGCCGTAGACCTCAAAGTATTTCTCCATCCAGCCGAAGGGCAGGAAGACCTCGGCGCCCTCTCGCCGGCCCTTGATGGTCGACTCGTCGTTGATCAGGCAGTCGATCTCCTCGTACTTGAGCCCACCGCCGCCGCCGCCGCCGACCGCCCCGACGACGGGCGGCGGCTCCGGGGGCTGCGGAGGGTGCTGCTGGCTGCTGATGCTGGCATCGCCCACCTTAGGACTCGGAGCGGCCAAGGCGGCGCGGGGCAGGAAGCGGAGGGCGGTGTCACTGGAGCAGCGGTTCCATAGCAGCACGGTGATGAGCGTGAAGAGGGCGCAGATGACGATGAGGGTCTTGTAGTTGACCCGAGCGGCCAGGCAGCGCATGGTTACAGCTCGCCTGCATGACACCGGGAGAAGAAGAGAGAAATCTTTACTCTGAGGACATGCAGTTTACTGTGAAGCACTATTAAATCAACATGTGTAGCGTAGCTGGATACACATTGATAACCCTCCACTCGCCACAATAAAATCTACTTAGAGATGACTGATTACTTTTCTAATTACATACTTTAAAGGTTTAGTGCGTAATATTTGGCGAGTTCGAAGAAGAAACAGCGACATCTTTCACTGTCCCTCCCCCTCTTGAGCTCGCCAGTGAGCTACGGTGGCCTTTGCTCTCAGGAAATCTTACACACTGGACCTTTAAATGAGGTCAGAAGTAATTTTTTGCCAGCATTCCTGGATCATTTTACAGGGATTTACTGATGGAGGCAGCCAGCAGTTTGTTTGTCGCCCTTCAAACTGCAGAACAACAAACGAAACTATTACTGTATGGCCATGCCTGCACAAACAGCAGGAACAGTAAGACGCTCCGTGTTGTACAGTGTGTG